>NC_047149.1:26004768-26357821 GCF_009829125.3 Periophthalmus magnuspinnatus
ATTATTTTTGTCCGTATTGAAATAATAAACTAGAAATACAGCTCAGAGGAGACACCCATGAGTCGCCCTTTAACCAGAAGTTCCGCGGTTCAATTTATGCGACACATTTCACTTAAACCAAAAATAAATACAATAAGCATCATTTTAAAATCATTTCCTAAAAGTGTAACGTGTAAGAGACAGAGATCGCCTATAGGGAGATGTTAATGCTCTTCCTGGAATGTTCCACAGTCTGGCATTAAACCTACACGCGTACATTTCACAAACACCGAAAAACTGTTACTTCCAGCAGGGTCGCCTCTCCGCAGATCTCACCTGCAGCTTGGACCGGGCTGATACGTATTAGTCTACAACAGGCAACGCAAAAACATCACCATGGAGACGAGCAGGTGGCTGGAGCTGCACTGGAAATGTTTCATAATGCAGCTTTAAATCAAGATGACTAGTTCTAGATTGTAATGCAGCGAGATCCAGCTTTTTTTTTCTCCGGTGAGCTGCTTTTACAAAACAAATACGCCAGAGAATTACTTATTTTAGTGTTATTTTAGTGAAATCGAGCAAATATAAGAGGCGCACACGTCTATAAAACATAAACCACTTTCCATTTATTATCAGGCATCAAAAAGACACATTTACAGCGATAATCGGCGTTTAATTACCTGCATTTGAGCACAATACGTATAATTCAGAAATCCCTTAGCGACATGGAAAGAGATGGAGAGCGACGCGTTGGAGACTCTCTTAAATCTGTGTTTATCTTATATCTCGTGCTTTGTTTTTGCTGCAGTTTGCTGTGAGAGGCAGAGATGGAGACTGCCCGGTTACTCCTCCGCCTCCTCCTCGTCAGCGCCCCCTTCCTGTGTGTCGGTGCAACTCCGGTCTACCTCTCCGGCCTCACCCCCACGCAAGACAGTGATCTAGCGACGACTGCTGCATCCTCGCTAAATATAGACACAGGACTAGGTCAGTTTCGTTGGTCCTGGTGGGATCCCGGTTCATTTCTGAAGTAGAACTGGGTTTGGTCCTGTTCTTGTGCTTGTGTCTCTATGGTTCTCATCTCTGTGGATCATTCTGTTATAATTTACACATTTTAAATCGCAATATTCATCTAAAACCACTGAATAAAAGAAACAAATCCGCTCACTTCTGCGTTAGAAAACCGCGGTGTCCAGTGGAGCTGACGTCGCCGTAAACGTCGTCGCAACAAAGAGGCGTGGAGCTGTCGGCGCCCCATGTGGACAGATGCACGTCGCACTAGAGCAGCACATTTATTTTTCATTTGTACCAAAATGACGACGCGACGCTGCCGAATCCTACGAGTATCAATGATTAAGAAAATAAAACTGGAGAAGGAAGTGCATCTGTCCATAGGGGGCGCTACAGCATGAGGCGCTTTGTTGTGATGACGTTTACGGCGACGTCAGCTCCTATCGGACACCACAGTTTTCTAACACGGAAGTCAGTGGATTTGTTTCTTTTATTCAGTGTTTTTAGATGAATATTGTGATTTAAAATGTGTAAATTATAACAGAATGATCCACAGAGATGAGAACCATAGAGATACCACTGAAACCAAGATTCTGTATTCAGTCATTTTAATTAATTTGTTTTTTGCAGAGCACACTGGACCAGACGGGGCAGAAATTGCGCCCCACGCTGAAAATGGAAGATGGAACAAGAAAAAAGAACTGAAAATAACAAGACAAGTCCAAAACACACAGGCTGCGTACGGGGAGGATGTTAGCTTAGCCTCTACATTAGCGACGGAAAGTGAAAACATCGGCGAGGAGGACTCTTCGGAAACTTGGCTCTCACCTTTGGACAGTGAAGAAGTCCCGAAACAGTTCATCAGCCCCCAAATGTCGACCGAAGGAGCGACCATGACGACGATGCAAGACCCCGTCATGTTGCCCGCCATAGGACCCCTGCCCAAAGAGGACGGAGCGGACAGTCTGTGGACGGAGGCCGCGAGACCCAGCGGAGGTGAGTGAGGAATTATGTCACTGTTTGGTATCGACAATAGGACTACACCCGTCTTCAAACCTGTTGCTAACGCTAGCTGGAGTGACCTCGAGGCAAGAAGGCAACCATTTTGTTTCTTATTAATGTTCATGTCTTGATTTACAGACACAATAGTGAAATAAAAACCCCAGGATCATGTAGAGGGTTAATACGAACATTTAAGACCAGAGTCTGACAGACGCAGGTACAGAGAGAGAGGGGACAGATTAAAAAAAAAAAAAAAACACAACTAAAAAAATAAAATAAAATAAATAAAAAATAATTTAAAAAAAAGAAAACAAACAAATACACCTTAAATAACTAAAAAATAAAGAAAATAAAGTTAAAAAAACACCTCAAAATAACTAAGAAAAATACATAATAAAAATAACTAAAATAAAACCTTAAAATAACAAAAAAAAAAAAAAATAATAATAACAAAAAAATAAATGTATTTTTTTTTAAAATGAAATAAACTCAACATAACTCAAAAAAATTAACCCCAGGATCATGTAGAGGGTTAATATGAACATTTAAGACCAAAATGAGTCTGACAGCAGCAGAGACAGAGAGAGGAGACAGATTTTCAATAGAAAGTGAATTGGAGCCAGAGTCGATGGAGCAGGAAGTGCACACATGATCATTTCCTGTTTGGAACGCGGCGGCTAGCAGGTTAGCTATGTCCATTTATATAATGGTCTGGTCACTGGGGAATCTTTCTGAGTTCAGATGGTCTTGATTGACAGGTGGATTAGCCAATCAGGGACACGCATAGTCTGTCTGTGTCAAAACAAATATGGCTGCTTCTTTAATTCAATGAGGGCATTTAGACTCTCGTTTTCATGGGTGCCCTGTTTGTTGACAGATTATTAAATGGGCGATTGTGTCATCAAAGTCTCCAATTTCACTTGTACAAGGAAAAAAGAAGAAAGAAAGGAAAAAAAAATATCACAACGACTCAAAAACATCATGGATTTCAAATGAAAGTTCATTTGAGGTGAGAGAAATCATGGTTTTATTCAAAATGATGGGTGACCAATGAGCTCCTTCGCTCCTTAAATGCAGCGCAGGGCAACCAAAGGAGGCAAAGACATTCGAAGATTAGTTTAGTGTGATACTGCGGAACATTTCAAAGCAATAACGTCTCCATGGTGACAGGCAAATGAAGGACCCAGCACCAGTTACAGATTTAACTCATAAATGTTTGTTTTTGAAGTGAACAGAACAGAAGAAGGGGCTTAATCTTCTTTTTCCTCCAAACGTAACTGTTCAGTTTTAGTTCCGTCCGACCACAGGACACGTCTCCAAAAATGAAGCTCTTTGTCCCGGTGCATTTGCAAAAGTGTAATCTGTGTTTTTTACGTTTCTTTTGGAGTAACGGCTTCTTTGTGTCGTACAGTCCTCGTTTCACTGTGGATAATGACACACTCTTCAGCTTCAGCAGCAGCTCCACAAGGTCTTCTGCTTTTGTTCGTGGGTCGATGTCGTAGACTGTAAACGTAAATGGACATAGCTAACCTGCTAGCCACCGCGTTACAAACAGGAAGTGGTCATGGGCGCGCTTCCGGCTCCAGTTCAGACTCATTTTGGTCTTAAATGTTCGTATTAACCCTCTACATGATCCTGGGGTTTTTATTTCACTATTGTGTCTGTAAATCAAGACATGAACATTAATAACAGACAAATCAGGCGCCTTCTTTCCCCGAGGTCGCTCCAGCTAGCGTTAGCAACAGGCATGATTGACAGCATTGCTAAGCGCCCGCTCCCGCTAAACCAGACATGTGGGCAGGAAGGAGCATTACCGTCAACATCTTCATCCAGGATTGGCTCTTTTGTTGCTATGATACTCGTGGTCAGAACTCCAAATATGGAACTCTGCTCTAAGTTAGCCGCTGTACCTGCTCTAGCCCCAATTAGCTTCATTTGGAGCTGAACACTGTGGGGGGCGTCACACTCACTTCTTTACACCTTCTGTGGTTGATCTGTACATTTTGGACCAAAGCACATTCACCTCTGGGACAAAGGACCCGCCTCTTTCCTGAGCGGGACGATGGCGGGACATTTCCAGATGAACGTGGCACCTTCCGGCATCTGGGAATCACACCCAGGAAAAGTTACACATTAATAAATAAACAAGAACAGGAGAAAAGAAGGTCCTTAAGAGCTTCCCTGCAGTCGCTCACACCTCCTCACTGGCGCCCCTAGTGGTCCTAAACTGTATATGACACCAGTCCGTCAGGTTGAGTATCAAAGACTGTTTTTTTTGGGGTTTGGGTAAATGGTTTTCTCCTCGCTCCACTTTGAACACAGTGTGAGCGGTCACAGTCTAATTACTTTCTATTTCTGTTGGCTGCCGGGAGACGGCGGGACCGCAGCTCCGGCTCCGCTCTGGGAAAAACTGTGAGGAATAGGAATGAAACCAGGACTCCCTCTGCTGCAAATAATGAAGCCTGGGAATACTGAGCGACACAGCAGTGAAGTGAAAGCGTCTGCAGATACTGTGTCGGGGAGAAATAGATTTGATTTATGAGGAGTTTTTTTCTTTTGGAACAGTGAAAGATGGTTTATTTTTCACGGTGGTAAACTTTATACTACCACAGCCACAGCAGCCCTGGGCAGACTGGTGAATGTGAGGCTGCTAATATGTGCCATCAGCCCCTCATCATTAAGTTTATGAAAAATGGAACTATATTTTTGGGGTCAGTATTCATCGTGTGCACAGTTTCTTTGGGAAATGTTTGGTTATTTTTTTATTATAAGATTTAAGCTGTAAAAGGCTAAGTTACATGGCTCATTACAAATGCAAACATTTTAACAATATTGCAGATTAAGAATAGTTTTGTGGTTTAAATCTGTTGTTGGGTTTTGTCTCAGTGGCACAAATGAGTTTCAATATTCTCATTTATCGTCTATTTTAATTACAGCGATATAAACGTTTACACAAGTTATTGCGACAGGCCGACCTCTGACCTTTGACCTCTGACCTTTGACCTCCACCATCACTCACACACTTCACTTTGGTCAATGTGAGCGTCTGATTATGAGTCCGGCATTTGACCTTTGGGTTGGTGGATAAATTAAAATGAAAACATAAAACATCTGTGAGTTTGTAAACGGCTCAGTCTCTGCAGCCGACGATTAAAGAAACTGACGTTTTAATTATGAGTAAAAAACAGGGCAAAAAACTGGGTCTTAACCAGGACTAAACTAGGACTAAAGCAGGACTAAACCAGAACTAAACCAGGACTAAACCAGGACTAAACCAGGACTAAACCAGGACTAAAGCAGGACTAAAGCAGGACTAAAGCAGGACTAAACCAGGACTGAACCAGGACTGAACCAGGACTAAACCAGGACTAAACCAGGACTAAAGCAGGACTAAACCAGGACTAAACCAGGACTAAACCAGGACTAAACCAGGACTAAACCAGGACTAAACCAGGACTAAAGCAGGACTAAAGCAGGACTAAAGCAGGACTAAACCAGGACTGAACCAGGACTGAACCAGGACTAAACCAGGACTAAACCAGGACTAAAGCAGGACTAAACCAGAACTAAACCAGGACTAAACCAGGACTAAACCAGGACTAAACCAGGACTAAACCAGGACTAAAGCAGAACTAAACCAGGACTAAACCAGGACTAAACCAGAACTAAACCAGAACTAAACCAGGACTAAACCAGGACTAAACCAGAACTAAACCAGGACTAAACCACGTCTAAACCAGGTCTAAACTAGGACTAAACCAGGTCTAAACCAGAACTAAACCAGGACTAAACCAGGTCTTCTTGTACCTCCAGCAGACACGATGGGCCCCCTGTCCCAGGACGATGCCACAGAGAGCACTATGTCGTCCGAGTCTTTGCCTCTGATCTTTGAACCGCTGGAAGACGTCTCACCAGAGGGGGCGCTCTCTGACCAGCCCAGGCCCAGCTCTGCCACTGTGGAGACAGACAGCGAAGCCCCGCCTCCGCTGCTCCCCGACTGGACATCGCCGGGACAGACGTCTGGCACTGAGCTGGAAGAGCCAATCAGATTGTCCGATGCAGCTCAAGGGGAGGAGTCTGAGGCTGGAGAGGATCAGACGTGGGGTGAGGAGCACACGACTAAGACACACACTCGACACACTCCACCTCCTCCACCTCCTCCACCCCCAACTCCACCGCCTCCACCCCCAACTCCACCTCCTCCAACCTCAACTCCACCTCCTCCACCCCCAACTCCACCTCCTCCGCCTCCAACATCAACTCCACCGCCTCCACCCCCAACTCCACCTCCTCCACCCCCAACTCCACCTCCTCCGCCTCCAACCTCAACTCCACCGCCTCCACCCCCAACTCCACCTCCTCCACCCCCAACTCCACCTCCTCCGCCTCCAACCTCAACTCCACCTCCTCCACCCCCAACTCCACCTCCTCCGCCTCCAACCTCAACTCCACCTCCTCCATCCCCAACTCCACCTCCACCCCAACTCCTCCACCTCCTCTGCCTCCACCCCCAACTCCACCTCCTCCGCCTCCACCTCCTCCTCCACCCACATTAACCACAAACGCTCCTCCTGTGATCCATGTCTGATGTTTTGAACAGGTGCCGTCAGGACGTCAGGCGTAGAGGAGAACTCACAAAGCGCCCGCCCCTCCCTCCCGTCCCCGCAGCATCCCACGACGACGGTGACCATGACGACGGCTGCCATGACAACGCAGCATCAGCATCATCATCATCATCTCCCCAAATCCAGACCCGGGTTTGACGAGATGGAGTCTGATGGTAGGAAATTATTTCAGTGTAATTATGGATTTAGATGAATTACTACTATAATACAGCAAAATATCAAATGTGATTTTGATACTAAGGAATAGACCCGATACTCGATACCGATTCTGATACCACAATAATAAAAAACATTCTTTGTTTAGACAATAAAATGTGATTTTTAGCTTTAGATTGTTGGACTGTTTTCTATTCCCATGTGTCTTATATCTGTGTGATCCATCAGACATACTGCTACTATTACTGTTACTACAACTACTACTACTGCTACTACTTCTACTACCACTACGACTCCTGCTGCAACTAGTACTACCACTATTACTACTACCACCACTACTACCACTTCTGCTGCTACTACTACTACTTCTACTACATGACTATTTCTGTAGCCTATTAAATGTAGTACTTTGTGTTGTATTCCCGTGTATGTGTGTATATATATGTATGTGTGTATATATATGTGTGTGTGTGTTTGTACTAGTCTCTGTGTCTTATTCTTGTGACACAGACACATCAGTATAAACAGATTCAGGAAAGACTCATTTCTGTCAGTGGGACTCGTTTAGTATCGATACCTGTGAAAAACGAGTCTAGATTCAATACTAGTTGTAATATTGTTTAGTATCTGATTTTTCAAAGCTCTGCACTACAGTCATTCGTTCCAGACTCGGTGGTATTGTAGCCACAGCTGACCTGGGGCAGACTGGTTTAACTGTGGCGGCCAGTCTGCCCCATCAGCCCCTCCCACCACCAAGAACTCACCTTTCATTTTTACTCTGATACTTCGATCAAACCAACATGTCACGTCGATTCCTCTCTTGTGCTTTGGCCTTTATTAAGAACGTGTTTTATTTATGAACAGAGGATCGAGATGAAGACGAGGAGAACTCAGAGGAGTCAGTGGAGGAGAGCGAGGAGGAGCTGAGCGAAGCCCCGGACGCCTCCACACCTCCCCCCTACAGCCTCATCCCTCCTCCCCCCGTGTGGGTCCAACGCAACCAGGGCCTCAGTGAGTACGACAAAACGAAAAACACAAACACAACCATGATGAGTGTGATTAATGTCGTGTTCTTGTTCTGCAGTGAGGAGCTGGGTAGAGCTGATCAGAGAGAAGGTAACACTGCCCCCTGCTGCCACAACCTGTCATTACACTGTAAATGTGACATATCCAAGACGCTCATGTCCCTCTGTTGTCCCGAGACTAGGCCAGACCAGGTTTTCAAAATCATTGTCTCCTTTTGCTTTGCCAGGAATATTCCACAGTATGGCTTTGCACTTTATATTTATTCAGTTGCAGGTGGTTTTATTTAAAATACAAAAAAACAGATTAAAAGATTAAATTTGTTTCTCTGCTTGTTCCGCATTTCAAATCACAAATTAGAGAAGTAAAAATCACCACAAGAGCTGGGTTTATATATTTCTCACTGATTCTGTGCAGTTTGAAGCCTTTTGTAATCAAGCCCTGCCATGCAGTCGTCTGATTTTAGAAAAGTAACTGTATACTTATATATATACTTATATATATATATATATATACACATACATCTCCTGGCCCAGCCCCTCTGTCAAATTTTAGACCTGTACATTTGGCCTGTAACATGTAGCAAAGCATGAATATACATGAATATACAAGGCTTATTGTACAAATTGTTTTCCAAATGCATTAATAAAATTGATAATTTATTACACAGCAGAAAAACTTTGAACAAGGTTTACCCTTACCTTTTTTTTAATATAATTTGGTCACTTTCGGTGGGCCGGATTAATAAGCTTAAAGGGCCATGTGTGGCCCCCGGGCCATAGTTTGCCCGTGTGTGCCATAGAGTGCAGCAGGTGCCAGACCCTCCACCAGGAAATGTACACAGTGCTCCTTTTAAATTTCTCTCTTTTCTATCTATCCCCTCTTTTTAATCTCTCTATTCTCTATATGTTCCTATATAAACTCTCTCCTTCACCCGTGTGCTGTTTCTATTGGCTGTAAATATATATTTATAGATACTTATCTTGTTTCAGGCTGGTTATGTGTCCGGGATGCTCGCTCCTGTTGGAATCGGGATCTCAGGCGCTCTGCTGCTCGTGGGCGCCCTCTACAGCATCAGGACGATACACCGCAAGAGACGCAACAGCTTCAAACACCAGAGACGGAAGAGCAGACAACCGGAGGTAAAACACGACTGTGACCTGGACGTCAGACCCCAGACCCAAACAACAGTGACAAAAACAAAAAAAACTGCTATAATTTCTGATGTATTTCTGCAAACAGCTCTACTTCTGTGAGTAGAAAGGACATATAAGGAAAAAGTCTGAACTCCACTCATCACTGATTGTAGTTCATTGGGTTTGGAGGAAAAAAACTCAAACCAGAGGCTCATCAATCAAGGAGAATCACGTCTGTCCTCGTCCTGATCCGTCCTGACCACAGACTGTTTATATAAATGTTTTTTTGTTCTTTGTCTGCAGCAGCCTCGTGAGCCGGGTGTGAGCGGACAGGACCAGGCCATGCTGCTGGCGGACAGCTCCGAAGACGAGTTCTGAGCCAGATCCGGGTTTTTAAGGCGGAACCGAGCTTTTAAGGTGGAACCGAGCTTTTAAATGGAGCCGAGTTTTTAAGGTGGCGCCGTGTTTTTAAGGTGGAGCCGAGCAGACCTGGAGACCACATCCACAGAGGGGGGGGGGGTCAGTCTGGACCGTCCCCGTGTCGGACCTGGAGCTGTGGACTGGAGACGGGACAGTGGCAGTGGGACTAAGGGCTGCACAGATGTGGGGGAAAAAATATCTTAAAGCAAATTTTCCTGCCAGTTTTTGGGATTGGGATTAGATTTGGGATTTATTTATGTTTTTAAAAAGTAGGTTTCTGTTCAGAGTGCACTTCGTAAACAACCCCGGAGCATCAACATTTGAGAAAATACTGAAATCTGAACTGATAATCTAATTCAAGAATCCCAGGAATTGTATTAGTCTAATTGTGGGGGTTGGGTTGCCAGGTTGTGTTTTTTCAGTGAAAAGACATATTTATTTATTTTTTAATGTCTAAATAACTGCAGTCTATGTGATAATACTCATAATTGTAATTCCGATTGCAAAATAATGTGCAGCTCTACTATGGCAGGATGTGAAATCTGTTTAGAGATGGAAAAGTACCCAAACGTTGTACTCGAGTAAGAAACGGTTCCTTCAAAAAAGTAGAAGGAAAAGTCGGACACAGACACAATAATGAAAAAAAATATATATATATATCTGAAGAAGCACAAAAGCTCAGATCTGGAGACTCGCCCGCAGCGGTTTAACGAGCAAAACTGACTACGAGACTGTAAAAAGAGTAAAAGTACGGCGTCTGAAAAGTACTACAAAGTTACTCCGTGAGGTAAATATATCAACTCTCCTCTGAATATTAACGTGACGATTTCTGAGCTGCTCTGTCCACGATCAGTTTAACGTGAAAGTGTCTGACGTCTCTGTTCTGTACAGTTTTAAACGATGACATCACGGTCACATGATCAGACCGGTGTCGATGTAAATACAGTGAACGTGTCCACTATGTATTTGTCTAAAAATGTTTAAAAATAAGATGAATATTTGATCTAAACTATCACTGACTAAAGTTTTCTGTTCACTTTTGTTTCTGAGTCCAGCGTAAACGAGTTGGAAAGATGCAAGATGGAAGAACGCACCAGTTTAAATGTGCGATATGTAACGTTCTGTGGAGTGTGCGCCACCTGCTGGTCTGGAGGAGTTATTGCTTTGCCTGGAACGTTCTTTTCCTCGGATCCAGAGTAAACGTTTCCTCATGTGTCACATTTGAGCCGGTGTGACACGCAACAGAGGACGATATCAGTCTGTACAAACAAATACACAGAGATATTAGTCTGGATTTATCAGGCCTGGAATGTTGCACGGTGTGGCTTTAAACAGATTATCTACACAGTGACGCCACCTGGTCAAGTCACAGGTCGTATCTGTGGAGAGAACGAACTCGGGTTGTTGTTTTTTTAAGCAACGAAAACACCTGTAATTCAATAAATTCAAGATTACGGTTAATATCATAGTGTGAAACAAATCAGGAAAAGCAAAACAATCTCCATAGAGACGAGAACATCCTCATGGAGACAAGCTGGTGGTGGAAAAACCCACTAGGAAAGTTGCACATTGCTCCTTTAAATGAGGTCAATAGGTGAAAGTTCACGGTCGACGCTGCAGAGGCTTTGAACAGAAGTGTCTCAGTTTTATTATTGACATTTTCTTTCAGTTTTATCTTTGTTTGACTTGAAAAACTGAACTCACGCTGGACCCGGATCGTGAACAAACTGTCCAACCCCGTGTGTGTCGTGTGCAGAGTGTTCTATGTTGTGTGGCGTGTGTGTAGTGTGTGTAGTGCGGGCTGAACCGAAAGTGTGCGAGCGTCACTGAAAACGCGAATAAAACTGAAACAGATCAGTGGTTTTGAAACGTCAAACCCCTCCTCAGCCCGGGGTCTCGTTTATAAAGTGTCTATTCACACAAAACTGTTATATTTGTGATTTTTCAGATGACGTTTGTGATCTAGAAAAAGAAAACGTGACGTGGCGTTGAAGCTTTTAGAGACAGAAGAACGTTTGAGCCCGAGATCCAGAATAAACAGCTCTACAAAACTTTACAAACATGTGCGTCTGATCACGAGTGAATCTCCGCCGAGTTCAGATGGGCGTGATTGACAGGTGGATCGGCCAATCAGAGACACGCATGGTCCATCTGTATCAAAACAAATGGAAAAAATATCACAAGAGACTGAAAAACAGGCCGGATTTCTGCAGAATTAATGAGCAAAGAACTAAACTCGGTGAATCTGACGTGAAGTAAATGTGATTTTGTTTATAAATGAAGTGTGACCAATGAGCTCCTTCGTTTCATGTGCATCAAGGAAATAAGCAAATCTGATTGGATGATTACGTTTGGTTCTGGCTCGAGACATGACGGAGAGAGTGGGGACCAGACTGAGATCCATCTGTTTAAAAGATACACAGAGGTTTCAGTCTGGATTTGTCAGGCTACTTTTAGTTATGATTTAAAGTTTTATAAATGAGACCCTGGAGCCTGAAACATAAACTGTTTGTATAAATAGCAAAAGATGAAGTTTACATCTGTCAACTGGACAAATCGTTCTAAGAGTGAAGCCGCTTCTTCAGTTCTGGTCAGATTACATATATAAATGGACATAGCTAACCTGCTAGCCGCCGCGTTACAAATAGTTTGATTGACAACGTTGTTAAGCGCCTGATCCCTGCTAAACCAGCGGGAAAAAGGGCATCATCTTCAACAGCCGCCAAGTTACAGATAGAAAGTGATCATGTGCGCACTTCCGGCTACATCGACTCTGGCTCCAATTCACTTTCTACGTAAAAACTGTGTCCTCTCTCTGTCTCTGCTGCTTCAGACTCGTCATTTTGGTCTTAAATGTTCATATTAACCCTCTACATGATCCTGGGGTTCATTTATTATTTTTATTTTTTTTGTTATTTTGACTTTATTTATTTTGGTTGTTTTGGGGTGTTTTTTTGTTTATTTTCTTTCTTTCTTCTTTAGTTATTTTGAGGGGTTTTTTTGTTTTGTTTTTTTACTTTATTTTTTGTTTTGTGTCCTCTCTCTGTCTCTGCTGCTTGCGACTCATTTTGGTCTTAAATGTTCGTATTAACCCTCTACATGATCCTGGGGTTTTTATTTCACTATTGTGTCTGTAAATCAAGACATGAACATTAATAACAGACAAATCAGACGACTTCTTTCCCCAAAGTTGCTACTGCTAACGTTAGCAACAGGTTTGATTGACAGCGTTGCTAAGCGCCCGCTCCCTGCTAAACCAGGGGTGCGGGCGGGAAATGGCGTTACCTTCAACAGCCTCGCTCCTGATTGGTTCGTTGGTTGCTATGATACTCACGGTCGGAATTCCAAATTAGCCACTATTCCTGCTCCAGCCTCGATTAGCTTCATTTGGCGCTGAATGCTGTGGTGACGTCACGCTCTTTACACACTCGTGCTCTGGTCCGAGTGTTCGTTCTCCATGGCAGAGTTTTGAAATGTCTCTGCAGATAAAACTTGAATAAACAAACCCTTCCCTTTCTCCACTCCGAGACGTTACCAACAAAAACAGCGACCACACGAGTTACAGCATTAAAAAAAATCAAATAATTTATTTCTGTGTTCTTTTCCACATTAAATAAAAACTATGGGACAATTCCAAATCAAAATTCCTAAAATGGGACAATGGGAAGAGAGGGAATTTCTTGGAGGAACAAAAATTATACATGCGGAAAAATAAAAATAAAACTCTAGCTTCGCTCCTTTACCGCAGGGATGGATGAGAGGATGGAGCGGAGGACAAAACCAGGACATACACTGTAAAAAGCAACATCTGGACCATTTAAAACCTCTGAATTCACTATTTGAGCTGTCGTTACTTCAATTTTTAAATAAAGCTGATTCAATTTTATATTTTTTCTTAATATACCAGACAGTGAGATAGACATTTTGAGGATTTGAGGATGCGCAGCGCTAGGTTTAGCACAAACATGGCTATTTTGCATTTATCACATAGATATAAATTCTACATATATAATTCTTTATATTTTTCCTGATTCGTAATTTTTAAACAAATTATTTCTACAACTTCACACATTTTAGGTCAATAAATCTACTAACAAAACCGACTCAAACCCAGACGTCCTGTGTTTGACAGTGTGGGGTTAAAGTAGCAGCGTCGATCACGAGCGATTGGGAGTTTTCAGAGCCCTTTGTTCATTTATTTAAATAGAGCACCTCAAATGGCAAAATACTTTTACTTTACATCCAGACAAAAGCGCCATTAATTTAAAATATTCGTCCGGGTTTGAGTCGTTTTGTCTAGTTTTTGTATATTTCTTTTTAAACGTTGAATATGTGATGTTTATGTTTTTTTAGTTTGGTTCATTTTTGGTTTATACATTTGGCTATAATGTAAAAAAAATTAGTAAAATATGTTCTATACGTTTTAAAAGGTGTTTTGCTGGTTCTTTAACATGTTGAATCAGTGTTGACCAGCTTCACTTGAGTAAATATATAAATAACAAACCAAGATATTATTTTTTACAGTGTACGGGTGGAAAAAAAATTCAAAATGGCCGACAAAAAAAAAAAAAAAAAATCAGGTATTATTCAAATATTTACGGTTCTCGTCAGTCTTTTGTATGTCCTCTTTCAGAATGGGTTTAAGTAGCACAGAAATGTCTAGAAATCAATCAAAACACATAGCCCCATACCAGATAATGATTAACAAAAACATGGTAACGACATTCGAAGGACTAAAGAAACAACATGGGATTTTCACGGGGGGGGGGGGGGCAGCTCGTCCAAAAAATGCATCAGCGATTTTGAAAACGTGGGGTTTTTGTAAACATCTTCAGCCTTCGAGTCTGTCAAACGAACATGCATCGTCATTTTAGTATCCAGACGTTTTAGTTTAAATGTGATATAATACGACAGAGAAGCAGAGTGTCGCCTCTACAGCGCCCTCCACTGGTACTGCCAACTCATGTGGAATTTAAATCTTATATTTTGTTAGTTTTGAATGATTTTAGTTAGAACTGGGAGACTAAAATATATCTACAGGAGAATGGCACAGGTTTTTAGGTGCTGGGGTTAGCCGCACGTTAGCGTTAGCGTAGATGCTAATATGTGAAGGAGGGCACTGTACTTAAACATTTAGAATTAGAACATTATGGATTTAAGTTATTTAAACAGTTCAGTTTATATGTTTTGGGTCAATTTTTGATTTTGGATGTTGTTTAGTTGTATTATCTGTAAAATAAATGGACAAAAATAAAGGATTAATCTGATCAGTGCTGGTTGTGATGTTGTTTTGCTGTGAACTGTGGGAATTTTCCAGTCCCATTTCCTGAAAATTTTCCTACTTTCAACACCTGCCAACGATTCACTGCTGCGCCTTTCTGTGACCACGACACACAAAACCAGGACTAAACCAGGTCTGAACCAGGACTGAACCAGGTCTGAACCAGGTCTGAACCAGGTCTGAACCAGGACTGAACCAGGACTGAACCAGGACTGAACCAGGACTGAACCAGGACTGAACCAGGACTGAACCAGGACTGAACCAGGACTGAACCAGGACTAAAACCAGGACTAAAACAGGACTAAACCAGGTCTGAACCAGGTCTGAACCAGGACTAAACCAGGTCTAAACCAGGTCTAAACCAGGTCTAAACCAGGACTAAACCAGGACTAAACCAGGACTAAACCAGGTCTTAACCCCCTCCGCTCCACACAGCCTGTTCTCGCTCTCACTGACTCACATTCTGACACTTTCCTATTTTCTTGCTTTTAAAACTCAAACTTTGGGGACGGTTTGTTCTCTGCATGAATCCCACCTGTGCACAGCAAAAAAAACAAACAAATAAACTGCATTTTACTTCTGAGTTATTCCATTTAGCATCACACTAAGAATGTTTCAGTAGTTTCACAATATTTCTTCTAAGTTTCAATACTTTTCTTCATAATTTGGAGCCACATTCTCTGCGAGTGACGTAAGAAAATATATCCGAAAGCTGAGATTGTTTATGCTTCATTTATAATCTAATCAGCAGTGTATTGTTTTCGTTTTAAACTGTTCAAATAACTTTCCACGACATCCTAAAACAATTTTGTATTTGTCCAGTTGCATAAAAATAAACAGCATTTGATCGATTCCACCCATAAACAGCCCCTGACCATTTATACTGGCACCCTTCAAAATATCACCATAGAAATCTGTCAAAATGTGTTAAAGGCACACTGCGGAACTTTTCTACTGGCGGGTCTGGTCGTGCTCGTCTCCAAGAGTGATCTATCTCCGTGGAGACGAGCCCAAGTTACAGATCGGATCGTGTTTTTAAGCAACACAACGTCTGTAAGCGAAGAGACGCCATGTAGACAGATGGGTTTAATGCCATATTGTGGAACATCCCGAGGCAAAGCGGTCACACCTCCATGGAGTCAGACGCGGACAGTGGCGTCAGAAGAAAAGCTGCACAGTGTGGCTTTAAAATACAGATGGTTTACTCACAAAAAAAAGGATCATAAATGCAGTTGGAATAGTGCTGTTTGTAAGTCTGGAATTTCAGCTAAAGGAGAGGCAGAGGCAGGAATTGTTCCAAATTTAAACATTATTACAAAATTTAAATAGTTTGAAATGAGCTCTGTGCACAATAGCGCCGCCAACCTCACTGTTAGCGTCACTACTTCCTGTTAGCGTCACTACTTCCTGTCCAGTTTTATCTCTGAGGTTTTTGCAGAGTCGCGCTAAAATGAATAAATATTTAAAGATCAGACAGTGGACAGGGAGCTACAGGTGGGTTAGGGGTCAGAGGTCAGGCAGTGGACAGGGAGCTGCGGGTGGGTTAGGGGTCAAGGGTCAGAGGTTAGAGGGTCAGGGTCAGGCAGTGGACAGGGAGCTGCGGGTGAATGTCACTGACAAATAATAAAATTAATACTTCACTAGAGACACTTAAGAGATGTTTGTGCCTCAATGCTAACGCTAATGCTCACGCTAATGCTAACTTTGAGGCACAATACATTTTAAAACACCATAAACTGAAGTATTCTACATATAAAAATAACTGGATAGTCTTTATTTATTTTAATTAATTTGTATTTTAATAGGTCGTTTATTTCACGTTTTCCGATTTTAATAAACGCGACTGTTAGCTTGGCGACGCAGTGAGCTAGCTAGAGTGCTACTGTGCACAGAGCTTGTTGTATTTTATCTCGGGCACCAGTATTAGTGGAGAGCATCAACATTTTCAGGTCCAAATCATGTCAAATAAAACCAATAGAAACACATCGTCTAAAACACACGGTTCACACATTCGTTCACACTCAAAACAGCAAACCCCAAAACAAACATCTGGATTTGTTCAGTTTAAACGCTGCAAGAAATAACATCTACATGAGATTTAGTTACTGGAATTCAGAATATGAAATAGATTGACTGATTTCAAGACAACTGCTTCTTATTTAAAGCAGAATTATGAAACAATGAAGTAAAAAAAATGTGTCGTTTCGATGGAAAAAATATTTAAATGTTTTTTTTTCCGTCATTATTATGCATTTTTTTTGGCTGGTGCGACTTATACTCTGAAAATACAGTACTTGCCTGTATAATTGAATTTGAGTTATGATCAGAGAGGCTGCTGTTGGCACAAACTGGAAGCCACGTTACTGTCAGTCGCCCCAGGGCAGCTGTGGCTTCGTAAACAGACTCTCGTAAAGTGAATAAATCATTTAAAACGGGTGTAAACGTGAATATTCTGAACACAAGTAGGTTTATCTGATGTAGGGTTATTTTTTTGCAGAGATAGTTGTAAGTTGCTATAGTTCGTTTATCTCCGGGAGCGTCTGATTTCCAAATGTTGGCGAGATTGTTGAAGTGCATCGATGGTTTCGGCTGTAACGCATTAAATTTGTAATAAAAATAGCGTTCTTTATTTGAAAAAAAATATTAAAATAAAGAACGCCAGAAGAGAAATAGCCAAAGAAACACTGCAATATATCTGAACAGGTTGCACCACAGTTTAGAGACAGGTCAAAACTCTACAGTGGAATTTGCCGTGTAACTGTCAGATTGCACAACAGCGCCCCCCATCCTCACTGTTAGCGTCACTACTTCCTGTCCAATTTTATCTCTTTATCTATGACGTTTTTGCCAAGTCACTCTAAAATTAACAAATATTTAAAGATAAGGCAGTGGACAGGGAGCTGCGTTTAGAAAGAGACATGTTTGTGTCTCAATGCTAACGCTAATGCTAACGCTAACTTTGAGGCATAATAAATATTAAAAACAACACCACAAACTGAAGTATTCTACATATAAAAATAATCAGGTAGTCATTATTTCAGTTAATTTTAATTTTAATATGTTGTATATTTTGTGTTTTCTCATTTTAATAAAAGTGACTGTTAGCTTTGAGACGCAGTGAGCTAGCTAGCGCGCTGCTGTGCACTGAGCCCATTTCTGGGTCTATCCACATGAAATAAAAACTGACACAAAGTTGAGCCTCTCTGAGATTAATGAGGCAACTCTGTGGAGCTAATTCCTGAAAAATAATGATCAGAAACGTTTGTAGATCATATTTTTATCGTGAATTTCACGTAGAGTTCCACAGGTGTGAATGTAACCTGTCTGTTAAAATTACTTGAATCCAGAAAGTCAAATTTAAGTAGTTTTGACGACTTAACGGGCTCATGTTACTCTATTTTCTGATCCGTTCTAATGTCGTTTCCTCGTCACAAACAGACCTGGAGTTCTGTTTTTTTGTTTCATTCTCACATGTTTAACACACAAACCCTGCATATTTAGGCTGAGTTCTTCTTCTCTCAAGCTGAAAACACTGTGTTCCACCTTGTGATGTCATCATGTGGTGATACAGGAAGTGCTCCGCTGTGTTTTTAAACTCCACACACCTTCATTTCTAGAATCATTTGGATCATTTCATCTTCTGGAATTACCACTTTTCTCAACTGAACTAAAGGTAAAAGGAGGAGTTAACTGTGAAAACTACCACTTGATGACATCACAAGGTGGAACGTCGCGTTTTGAGCTTTGGAGATGTTACAGACTAATAATAAAGTGTGACTCAAACATGCGTGAATGAAACAAAACACAACTCCAGGTCTGTTTTTGAACATGACTTAAAGCTTCAAGTGTCAATTTTGTGTTTTTGGATCTAGATCAACCCAATAATTTAAAATAAGACGATACATTTTTTCATTAGAAGCCGATTGATCGCGAAACCAGCGGAAAAACGCCACGGAACGAGCCCAGTGATGTAAATATATCTACTCAAATCATGACAAACATTCTTAATAAAAGTAATTTCACCCCGTTGTTGATTATTTGCAGTGTTGCGTTGGCTTTATCCAGCATGTCGAGGCTGTGCTGATGGAGTGGCACCTTTAACGAGGGATGAACTCAAAATGGCGGACACGACCACACCAACTTTGGCAACGGTCTTTCTCATTTTATATAGTTTAGCAGCAGGTGGCAGTGCAATACGGGGGAAAAAATGGGAAAAATCGTCTGAAAATACAAGGATGAAACCTACTTTTTTGTTTTAAATCAGTGAAAAATACAAAAGGGGACATATTATGCGAGATTGTAGCTTTTTATTATAATTTAGAATAACGTATCGAAACTAGGTTCAATTACAGCATTCTTACTTTGCATTTGTTTGAATTAACTGTCTGAGGGCGCCCTCTGCTGGGAACAGTGGGGAGTGAAACATTTTCAACAGACAGATTAGCAGCACGGCTATTGTCAGTGCGACGCTAACAGATGCTTTGTAGCGAAGACAATTAAAGAGTGAAGTTGTACGGACTTTAAAAACATGGAGGAGCTTTTCTTCGTTTCAAATGCCCACGTAGAAAGTTTAATTTGTTTTTTTTGTATCCGTTTAGGAGATAATCTCACCAAACACGCTTATTTTAAATGGCGCAATGTGTAACTTTTCTGGTGGAGAACTTGTCATCTGCCTTCTGTTATTGCTCTGTCGAGAATATTCCACAGTACGGCATTAAGCGTATCTCCAAGTTACAGGTCGGATCTGTAGAAACGCGACACTTATCACGGAAAAAGTGGTTTATTTGAGCAATGAAATAAACGTTTAATGAAGTAAATGCTAACGCCGTACTGCGGAACACTCCTGACAACGCAATAACATCGCCATGGAGACGAGCGAGTGGCCGGAAAAGTTGCGCACTGCACCTTTAGCACGTGTAAATGAAACAAAACTCTACTCCAGGCTTGTTTTTTGAGGCGACGGCGTTACAGAACGGTTTAAAAACTCCCCGGAAAGTTTAAATTAGCATAATATGTCCCCTTTAAACTGAATTCGATAAAGGGGGGGAGGGTAAAATATCAGAAGTAGCACACACTCCAAACCCTTGTGTTAAAATAAACGCATGCATAAGTCCACAGTCCTCAGGTCAGGAGGAAGGAGACGAGATGGCAAACTTAAAAAAAAAAAAAAAAAAAAAATCACAATGGGCTTAAGACAAAACCTCACAAACAACCCACAGTGAACCCAACCATGTACTCACACAGAACAAACCAGGCCGTAGCAACGCGGAGCCGTAGCAACGCGTCTCCAAAAGCTCCGCCCACTTTTACAAGGTTTAAAAGAAAAGAAAAGAAAAATAAACTCCTCAAATGTTTGTTTCCATCTGGCGTTTCCATTCCGAACTGCACTCTTTCCTCCACCTTAGAAACTTTGAATGCTGTTTTTTTTGTTTTTGTTTTTAGTCCTGTGTTGTTTCGATGCATGACTTGGTGTTGTAGATGCCCTCTCTCCTGTTCTACGTCTCGCTTCCAGGTCAAAAAAGCGGCCATCTTGGTAAGGTAAGTCCAACGTTTTTTTTGAACTACGCGCTCTGTAAGTAAAGACCAGTCCCGTTTTTTTGCTTCAAGAACACTGGTTTGGAGTCCGAGGGAGGTTTTCTGGGCGTGTCTTTGCAAACCTATGTCTCTCGTTGTACACAGGCGGCGATGGTAAGTGTGGTTGAAAGTATCTGAAGTGAACTCGTAGTTTCTAGTGTCTCTTTAGCGTAGCCACAGTTTGAGCCGGAGCGCGTCCACTCCGTTCAGGTAATATCTGAAGAGCCGTTTATCTCTGACAAAGCCCAAGTTTTCATACAGCTTCAGAGCCGATTTGTTTGTTATTTCTGTCTCCAATACGACCTGCGAAAACACACAGTTTAGTAAAAGAAACATACGTAGGATCGGTCGGTAGAGATCGCTAGATTACTCAAACATGCATGGATGACATCTAAAACCTCTTCTGATTACAATTATAACACTGATTTATTCTTCACAAAAACACTGGACATGATGGACAAGTTGTTTTTGTTATAATTTGATGTTTTGGTTTTTCAAGAGGATTAACCAATCAGAACGCAGGATGAGCCTCACATGACTCTCTCATTTGGGGTGTCGATTTTAACACTGAAATCCAGTTGGTTTAAAACTAAAGTGAATCTCTATATCTCACTATCGCAATCTCTCTCTGTCTCCCTCAATATCTGTGTTTCTCCATCTCTCTTTCTCTAGACTTCGCAAAAACTCTCTCGCTCAAGCACTCTCTCCTCAAATACTCCTTCAAACACATTCTCTCTCTTACTCTCTCTTTCACTCTCTCTCTCTCACTCTCTCTCGCTCAAGCAGTCTCTAGCTCTTTCTCTCCCTCTAGCTCTCTCTCAAACACACACTGTCTCTCAAACTCTCTCGCTCAAGCACTCTCTAGCTCTCTCTCCCTCTCTCTCTAGCTCACTCTCTCTCTTCCTCAAACACACACTCTCTCTAGCTCTCTTTCAAACAAACACACACACACACACACTCACTCTCTCTCTCTCTAGGTCTCTTTCTCTCAAACACACTGTCTCTCAAACTCTCGCTCAAGCACTCTCTAGCTCAATCTCTCTCTTCCTCAAACACTCTCTCTCTAGCTCTCTTTCAAACACACTCTCTCTCTAGCTCTCTCTCCACCTCTCTCTAGTTCACTCACTCTCTTCCTCAAACACACTCTAACTCTCTTTCAAACACACACTCTCTCTCAAGCTCTCTCTCTAGCTCTCTGTCTCCATCTCTCTCTGTAGCTCATTCTCTCTCTAGTCCTCTCTCTGAAACTGTCCCTTTAGCTCTCTCTCTCTAGCTCACACTCTCTGTAGCCCTGTCTCTCAAACACACACACACTCTCTCTTTCACAAACCCTCTCTCACAAACCCCCAAAGCGATCTCTCCATCTCTCTGTCTCCATCTCTCTGTAGCTTATTCTCACTCTCTCTCTCTCTCTCTCTCTCTTTAGCTCTCCCTCTCTCTCAAGCTTTCATTTTATCATATTTTTGTATATAAAGTTCCACACTGTTTCTTTAATGCCATGCTGTGAGAATGGTCTTGTTCATAACACTGATCCTTCTTTTTCTTTACATAATAATATAGAGACATTTTAATATTCTGATCAAATTTACTCATTCAGCTCCAGCCCGGCTCAGTCATTTTTTATTTTCCTCATTAGTATTTACATTTTTTATTTTATTCACTTGTTTTTTTTTAAATTGTGGGACTTCCTCAGACACAGCACAAACACTGGTGCAATATGACAGAAATAGCTCCGAGGTTTTACTGAGACGGGACGCTCCAGCAGCTCCGCACTTTGGTTTAAAATGTGAACGAACGGAACGAGAGACGATATATAAACAAAAATATATATGTAAACAGATATAATACAAGTAAACGTAAGAAGATCTCATTTAAACGAAAATTTCAAGTGAGCAGTGGCTTAAGATTCACCCATTAACTGGAGGGTAAACAGTTTGGATGTTGTCCAATGCATTCTGCCTTTAAGTCCCAGGACAAAACACTAAGTTGTAAAGTGCGGATTCAAGTTGTAGTGAGAATAGTCGCATTATTATTATTAGTAGTAGTAGTAGTAGTAGTAGTAGTAGTAGTGGTAGCAGTAGTATTATTATAAACCAGGAAATATATGCAATTTTATTAGAACAATTACTGCCATCATGATCAGGTTTACATTTTTTTTATAATAACAGATAATCCACAGTTATTACTTTTTTATTTATTTATTTATTTATTTATTTATTTAATTATTTATTTATTTTATTTATTTATATTTATTTATTTTTTTCTGTACTATAAGTCTCTTTTTTTCATAGTTTGTCCGGGGGTGCGACTTACACTCAGATGCGATTTATATGTGAAATATGTGTTTTTTTTCTTGATTATGTATTTTTTGGCTGGTGCGACTTACAGGTTATATATTTGAACTATATTTCGGAGCGTTAAGACTTGGACTGAAACATGAACTGATAAACTAATAGAAAAATCACATGTGTTTCAGACATAAACTGTATAAACATTTGGACTAAGTGAGTGTGACGTCCGACTGCGAGTCTCATAGCAACTGAACACCCAATCTGGAGCGAGGCTGTTGAAGGTAACGCCCCTTCCCGCCTATTTTCCGATGTAAAATGAATTGGAGCCAGAGTCGATGGAGCTAGAAGTGCGCCCACGATCACTTCCTGTTTGGAACGCGACAGCTAGCAGGTTAGCTACGTCCATTTATATAAACAGTCTATGATCTGTACTTTACTTATGTAGTGTTTTTAGATGTTTACTTCACTACATTTGAGAGCAGTATCTGTACTTTCTACTCCACTACATTTTTGAACAGGACAGAAAAGTAAAAAGTATTTCTTATTATTGTCTGAGAGCTGCTGAAAAGGCTGAGGGTTTATTTTTAACACGTACATAATCTGAACTAAACAAAAACATACAAATAAAAACATAGAAAAAAAACCTACCAATTCAGTTGTTTCTGTTGAACAAAACTCAGCTCAAATATTTATCAAAATCATCACATTTGAAGCTTTACAAGACTCAAAATCTGCAAGAAATACTTTTACTTTTTACTCTTTAAGTATATTTTTAAACATGTTCTTTAATAATTGTTCTGGTATCTGTACTTTTACTTAACAAAATGCAGTACTTCTTCCAGTACTGTTCAGATTACAATAGTGTTTAGATGCACCTCGCGGCCGTGCTAAGTGCTCGGGGATGTTTGATAAAGATCAGTTACTCCGGAGTAATTCACACCGAGGCCAAACGGAGCCAAGGCCAGATTGTGTTACTTTAAATCTTTATAAACACGGGACTTACCTCGTCACAGTCGCCCTCCACCATCGCATAGATCGCCTTTTTTACCAAATTAGTACCTGGAGAGGCAGAGGAGATTTTCAATAAAACACAAGAACATAAACACAAGTATAGTTATAAATAGAAGTGTTCATCCTACACCGGTTAATACACAAATGACTTATGTTTTTGTCACGGGGCTGCATTTATGTCTATGGCAGAATGTTCAAACACTGCCTGAATTGTTTAACAGCACGAAATCAGCTCTCCTGTTGTAGTTCAAGCTAAGTCAGTTCTTTCTTTTTGTTGTGATTGTCATAAAATTATAGACTGTGTAAAGAAGTGGACCGAGTGTGACGTCACCCGCGGTGTTCAGCTCCAAACGAAGCTCGTCGAGGCCGTCACGCCGTCGATCTACTGCTAACATTAGAGGGAGTGATGGGGGAAGAAGGCAGCTGATTTGTCTCTTATTAACGTTCTTATCTTGATTTACAGACACAACAGTGAAATAAAAAGTTACAGAGAGAGGGGACAGAGTTTCCTAATTCATGGAGTCATTAGCGCTCCCATGATCACTTCCTGTTTGGAACGCAGCGGCTAGCAGGTTAGCTTTGTCCATTTATATAAACAGTGTGTGGTTAAAATAATTCTAACTTGAGTAACAGCTTCAAATAGAGCGGTGCCTCAAGTTAGTTGTGGGGGCAAAGTGTCAATAGAAAGTAAAATAACAGAACTTTCTGAGAAGCTACAGGGCAAATAAACAAACTTAAACAACTGTGTGCGATTCAATTCTATTTAATTTATGTATTTACCTAAAATCACAACAGAACAAAAATCACAAACTGTGGATTTACCAGAAAATAAAACTAAGAAATCGATAATTTATCTGTAAGTTGTTTTTTTTATGGCATTTTCAGATGAGTCATATATTGAACGATTAGGTAAAAATGTCAAATTGTGATTTTTCCAACAAGCACTGTAACTAGATTTGCAATTTATGTTTTAATAATAAGATTTTGCTCAAAGACATCCACAAGAATTGACAAAAATACCAAAATATGAACTGACAAGAACAGGGAGGGCATCTGACACACAGGGACATTTCTGGACATGTTTGTACAGATCTAAACTACAGGGTTAGCAGCTTTTATGCAGAATAATACAGGGGATTTTATTGTCTGTGAAAGAAATTATGTTACTTCAAAAACTGCAGCGTTTGTGATTTGCTAATTGTGTTCATACCAATTGCGATTAATCCTGCCACCCTAATAAATACGACTTTAAAACACTTAAAATGAAATGTAATGTGCACAGGTATGAAGAATAATCAATGCTCGTTACATCCATTTGTCGATTGAAGAAACTGATCGAATACAGATCCATTATTAGACTCACCAATGCTTTTCCTTCTGTGTTTGGAGTCCACAGCTAGCATAGCGATGTAGCCACGGCGGAACATCTTTTTATGCATGTCCAGTTTACAGACAATGGCGCCGACGCACTCCTGCTCCACCATGGCCTAAGCGCAGAGGAACACAGTGAGCACAGGAAGTACAGGTACAGGTAACAGGAAGTACAGGTAACAGGAAGTACAGGTAACAGGAAGTACAGGCAAAAAATAAACAAGTGTTCTAATATACAGCACTTTTCCGCTTTTTTACACCAAGGAACCACTCACACATTCACACACACACACACACACATTCATACACAGTGCACACAGACATTGGAGGTGAGGAGGGTGAAGTGTCTTGCCCAAGGACACAACGACAGCGTTCGCCAACCTGTGGGTCAGTGTATGTGACCGCTCAGCAAATGATGTTTACGTTGAGAGCGGGATTCGAACTGGCAACTTTCAGATCAGTGGACAAACGCTTTACCAACTTTTACCAGTGATGCACGGTTAAAACAGTCGACAGCTGGACGAAGGAAATACAATAATACACATGTTGAACTGTTTAAAGGTTCTATGTTACGCAAAACTGACTCTTGTAGCTTTAAGTCATGTTCTAATGTTGTTTCCTCCTCAAAAACAGACCTGGAGTTGTGTTTTATTTCACTCACACATGTTTGAGTCACACTTTATTATTAGTCTGTAACACCTCCAAAGCTCAAAATGCTCTGTTCCACCTTGTGATGTCACCAAGTGGTAGTTTTCAAGGTAACAGCTCCTTTTACCTTTAGTTCAGTGGAGATAAGTGGCAACTCCAGAAGCTGAAATGATCCAAATGATTCTAGAAATGAATGTGTGTGGAGTTTAAAAACAAAGCGGAGCACTTCCTGTATTAAAACATGACGGATCTATATTTGATCACAAGGTGGAACAGAGTGTTTTATTCAGTTTGAGGGAAGAACGCAGCCTAAATATTCAGGATTTGTGTGTTAAACATGTGCGAATGAAACATAACACAACTCCAGGTCTGTTTGTGATGAGGAAACGACATTAGAACAGAGATCGGAGAACAGTGTAGTGTTTAAAGATGGCTGATTAATTGGTCTCAATACGGTAAACTGTTATTGGAGGCTTTTCATAGACATCTGTATTCGCACCGACATGTTTCGTAAGGTTTCCGTCTTTGTGCCAGTACAGCTCTAGTCAGATATGCCCTGTTCATCACTTTGTCAACTAATGGGGGAGTGGCACTGAGTGAGCTGTAAAGAATCTTATATATCGCTTTTACCTAGTCATGCATCAGACCCAAACTATCACAAGATACGACGATTATTACGTATAGTGTTGTCACGATGCTAAAATCTCAAACTCAATGTCGACACTAAGGAATAGACTCAACGCTCGATGTGATTTTCAACCTCAGTCATGCCTCAGTCGTCCAAGTAGGTTCCACACTGGGTGTATACTAGTCTATGTGTCTTATACTTGTGAATACAGCTCAAGATCATTCTAAAGAAATTCAGGAAAGGATCATTTCTGCCCCGTGAATGTGACTTTTTCAGTATCGACACCTGCTCAAATTAGTATCACGTTTCGATAGTAGTGTTTGTATCCATGAGTACGTGATTTTCGATGCTTTTGACCCTACTATGTTTAAAGAAGCAGCAGTAAACCGTCTTAAGATGTAAAAAGGAAGATTAAACACCAGTTAACTCATTCAAAACTTTTATAATCCTCAAAAATAATTATTTAACCAATGGAAATTACGTATACAAATATGGAGAACATGCAAACTCCACACAAAAAAGACCAAACCATGGATCAAACTTGGGACCGTCTGGCTGTGAGGCAGAAGTGCTGACCACTATTTCACAAACTCACTGTCAGTTTGGTGGTGAGGGTGAAGGTTATTTGACTGGCCCTGCTTGATTTGAGATGCTATGTATTGGTTCACTTTTGACATCCAGCAGTGACCCTGACAGGCCAGTTCAGCTGCTCTAATGACCTCTGACCTCATTGTGTGACACTTCAACTGTCACGTGCTGCACACAAACAGGAAGTGGCAAGTGTGCAAGCTTTTGAGTTTTTCAGGAATAAATGAGAAAAGGAAGGACGTGTTTATTCAGAAAGGACAACTACAGATGACAGAGAAAGAGTCAAGGCCGTTTTAAAACAGAAACACAAACTCCCTCGTGTCGTGTCTGCAAACACTGACAACAGATTTATCTAATGAAACATGGGCGAAACCTGCCCCAAGCACATGTGGAGGAATCTCAAGAGTCACACCCAGAGTGTTCAAAGGCGCAGAGCAAAGACAGGGACCACAGAAGACTGATCCATACACATATGTACTATTATGAGACAGATGTCCACAGGACTGTCATGTACTCACCAGGAAGCAGAGCTGCGGCCAGTTGTGGATGAAGTACCTGTACGTGTAAATGGAGTAAGGCTCGGATAAGTCCTTGGTGATGAGCCGCATGATCCACGGCATCTGCAGTTCGGACTCGTAGCGCACGTAGCGGATGCCGTGGTCCTCCGGTTCGGTCGGTACCGGAGGAGAGAGGTGCAGAAGGGCCAGCTCTGCGGCGGGCGGCTCCTCCGCTGCGGCTGTCCCCGCAGAGTGTTCAGACGCCTGTGTCTGCTCCTCCAGGGCCTGGCTCGGGGGCTCTTCAGTTCTAGTAAAAGCCGGTATCCCGTTCATGCTATTGTTAACCACCGGAGACGGACTGCCGTTTTTGGATAAAGGGCTGTGGCCTTCGCGCTGGCAGCGCTCGCTCCTGGTCCTCATGTCCGTGTAGGGCTCGGGGCTGCCGCTGTCACCGTTGTCCGAGATGGTTCTGGGATTGTCGGGGCGGTTGTCCGTGTGCGGGCCGTGGTCTGTGGGGCTGTGCTCTGTGGGGCCGTGCTCTGTGGGACTGGCCAAGCCGTTCAGCTGCTGCTCTCGGGTTTGCATTGGAAGGTGCAGTGCGGGGCTAGCTCGGGCTAGCATATTTTTCTGCTTTTTCTTCGCAGATTTCTTGACGTCGGTGACCGACAGCGGTCTGTTTCCTGTGTCGGGTACACAGTCCGAGAGATGGCAGGCCGGTTCTCCGTCTCCTGTGCCCGGCTCGGGGTCCCCAGCCCCGGGGAAAGGAGCAGCTTGAGCCGGGGACGAAGGCACCGCGCTACTAGGCCCAGGCGGCACTGTGGCCATCCCACCGCATTAAGGGCGAGATTCGCGCTTAAAACACGGCAAACGTAGTGTCATCCACACTGCCGACAGACAAACGAACAAAATAAATGTTATTTTAGCGAGTATTGTAAAAATCCTACAGTTGTTGAGCAGTAACGTGCTCGGTGGCGTTAGTCGCTGCTTTCTCCTCGATTTCCCCGCTGCCGTAAAGTGACGTCGCGACTGTCGCCATTGCAACAGCAGCAGGTACATTTTACGACAGTGCGTAAAGTGTGACACTGCTGTCATCTGCACGTTTGTTTATTTTCAGCTTTGTTTTTATAGTATTTTACTATGTCATACACGGAAATCACAAAAATCGGGATTTAAAGGTTGTATTTAGTATTTTGCTTAGTGTTTAATTGTCAATTTCAATTAAAAATAACTTTATAGCGGCAGCCTTATAATGACGGTGAAAAAAAAATCCACAAAAATCCGACCCGTGAACATGATGGAGCTCAACAGCCAATAGATGAAGAGGACGCCTCCTTTTACACCGAGGTTTTATACTTTTTAATGGACCCCAGTCACGACCACTTTATGGAGGGTAATGGGGCTCAAAATAAATGAATGAATCAATGAATTAATTAATTAAAACTAAATGTGAAAGAGTGACACTGAAGGGCTCGTTCCTGGGTTAAAAGACAACGACTTTGTCCCTTGGGAAGTGATTGGCACTTTATTTCACAACGTTACTAATGTGAATCTGTCACATGTCTGACTGTTACTTAATCTTTCTTGACTTGTTTTTCAACAATTTTCAACAACTGTCTATATATAATATGAAATCCAAAGCAAAATACAGTATATTTGATCAAGTAATGGAGTAGCACAGGAGTTTCTCTGCTTGTTATAAATATCCCATCCCCAAATCCATCCCAGCACAGACACTGACAGACAGGACACATAATGTAACCTTTGTCCAAACAGACAAAGTCATGTTTGATAAATGTGTTCTGCGATTCCCTTTCTCAACATTAATCCAGTGAAGATGCATTCAGTATTTTAACACCACAGGGACAGAGCAAAGTAGAACTCAGAAGTGCAGAGCTCAGACTCATGTTCTCATGTTTCATGTTCTTAAGCTCCACATTCAAACATGATGAACAGATGTGGAGCTTTCTATTAACCTGTTTTATGTCTTATGAAAAAGTCAAAATCACTTTAAGTGACTTTATAGTTTTGAGTATGAGTATGAATGTCACATTGCCGAATAGTTTAATCTTCTATCACTAGAGGGCGCAACGCTACACTTTAACTCAGCGTTTTTTCAATGTTACTATTTCACCGCAAGATGTCACCCACAGACTGAAGAGGGGCCCCTACATCTGCACCAAGAGGCCTCTTTTACACCTGTGTGTGGGTGTGTGTGTGTGTATGTGCGTATGTGTATGTATGTGTGTGCGTGTGTGTGTGTTTGTGTGTTAGCGCAATAGAGGCCCAGATCACACCAGACTGTGTCCACTGTGCAGAGAGGCCCCTGAGACAGTCCAGCTCATAACTGCAGGGAAATCAAACATGGAGCGACACAAACAAGAGGAGCCATAGTATGAAATATCTGTGCAGAGGACAGACTGGAGACGCCTCCAAAGGTCGTGGAGAATGATTGAGTAAAGATCCTGTGGGACGTCCTGACAGAATGGAGATGGACCAACGGGACATTGTGGTGGTGGATTAACAGCAGAGCAAAACCTTTGTGGTGGACACTGCAGAACCAAGTGAACATCAGGAAAAAGGAACATGAGAAACTAGAGAAATACCCGAGGCTCAAAGAAGAGCTGGAGAAGGTCTGGAAGGTGAAGCATCGGTGGTGCCCGTGGTCACCAGAGCACTCGGGCAGTGACCCCCAAACTGGGGTGAAATGCTAGTAAAAGTATTAATATCCATATTATTTTAGCTCGTATGTGAACATTCATTAGCTCAGAGTTTGTTAAATTAAAAACAGCAGGTCTGATTCTTTAAAATGAAGCTTTTGGGATTTGAACTGTGAAAAAAATCAGACAAAATCAGTTCTCTCTTCAAACCTCTTTTATGGCCTATCTTCTTGAACAGGCTTCTCTTAATCACTCGATCATGCCCCTTCACTCTCTCTCTCCCTCCTTTTCTCTCTCTGTCTCTCTCCCTCCCTTTCTCTGCCCTCTCTCCTTCTCTTCCTCTCTTTCTCTGTCGTTTTCCAGATGTCTGCAGGGGATCCGTTGCGTCATGTGACTGGTGGCTTGTGATTACAGTTCTTGGCAGCAGGTGACGTCTAAGAGGAAGAAGAGAAACAAGAGGAAGAAGAGGAAGACCCCGACAGAACGAGCACATAAAGAAGGCCAGAGAGGAGGAGGAGGAGGAGGAGGAAGAGGGGAGAAACGTGGACTCAAGTAGAAATACAGTACATGCTTTAAAATGCAGCAAAGAGATCTTACGATTGTATATAAAATGTAGAAAGTCATTAAAAAAAATAAAAAAGACAATGAATGAGAGTCCAACTTTTATTTTTAGCCGGTGTGACTTATACTCCAGAGCAACTTATAGTTCGGAAAATACTTCACCAGGTCACATTTTACGGGGACGCACAAATTGTTGAGAACTCGACAAGACGACATCACAGAAGAAGAAAAGAATGAAAGGCCTGCCGGACAGAAGCATTGACCTCTGACCCACAGGACTTTTGACAAACGGGACACGACTCAAAGCATCAGCTACAATGTCCTGTTGGCCTGAGATGTACTTTATAACCGGTAAGTTTAGTTTTAGAAAACGTGGGACCTTTAAACCAAAGACTAAACGTGTCACACATGGCCCATTTTAAGGCTAAAAACTCAAACCTTTGCACTGGATAGTTTTTTCTGAGACTAACACAGGGACTTGCTCGTGAAGGCTGTGGGTCTCACATGTGACGCTCTAACGTAACATAAAACTGCTCCTGTACCATTCAAAGAGGCGGCAGTGGACAACACAAAGGAGCGGGAGAAGATAAGATAAGATGTGCTTTTATTAGTCCCACAGTGGGGAAATTCCAGTGTTGCACCGCACAGTTAAAGAACAGAAGGAAAATGGCACGTGCAACAAAACAAGATAATAGATAAATAGCTTAAAATAATTTAAGACATAGACTTAAAAATAAACTAACTCTAATATAACATCTTCGTAAAGTGACTTGAAAACATTTTGCTGACTGACCTTTTTGGGTAGAACAGTGTGGGATTGGAATTGAAATCCGCACACACACAACACTAGTTTATGTTAAGAGATCAACAGAACTTGAAGCTTAGATGCCGGGCTCGTCCGGGATTTGAACCCGGGACCTCTCGCACCCTAAGCGAGAATCATACCCCTGGACCAACGAGCCACATCAGGATAGACCAGGACCAGGACAATATACAGTCTAGTCCAATCAGAGGTGGACAGCTCCTGTTTTGGAGTTTGGATTTATTCTTTCCTTTCTTTTTCTCGCCTTTCAAGAGATCAAACCGGGCCTTGGCTTTGGAATCGAACCCTGGCACAAAATGCTGATAGTAGTTCGCCGTCCCTCAGAATGACCTCAGACGCTTTAGGGGAAAGAGTCGCACCATCTGGCTCCATCAAATCAGCACAGGACGTGTTAGAGATACTGTCAACCTCAGTGGGATCTGTCGAGACATGGCCCAAAGACTTTACAGACCTCCACGAGAAAATGCTGTTTTTGGGTGACAGCTTTAAGTTGTGGTCGTCTGCTAAATGCCATTTCGAGGTGTCTGAGTGCAGTGGTTTTGTCTGGTGCAAAGACTAAGAGATCGTCTAAATAGCTCAGAAGACTTCGATAGTTTTGATCTCCAACTTGTGCTCACATAGACCCATTGTGGTGAAGGCTGAATACTTTCTGAATACTAGGAGCCAGATGTTAAACCCGTGGAGCTGAAAAGACAGTTACCTCCAAATGCTGCCAAACAATCAGACCGATGTGGACGAGGACGAGCATCCTTGAGCGTCCCTTTTGTTCAGTCAGAGAAAATCAGTGCGAATATGGAGGTTCAGATGGTGGCGTGAAAAGACACCTCGGTACTGCAAAACAAGGCACGCCATTCTACTCTTACTCTCATCTGAGACTTCACACGACTCAATGTCAGCGTTAGTGAGGCTGCTGTTTGATTGTCTCGAGTTCCGCACGTGGCACGGAGGACATATTGTTTTGGGACAGTTCAGTCACATTATTATTGGAGTGTCACTGGACAGATTCACAGCAGCTGACACATATTCACATAGAAATTCAAATGAAATATAAAACACAAACAGGAAATAGTAATAAGTCCATTTTTTTACTTCTCTAGGAGGAGAGGAAGAGAGGAGGAGGAGGAGGAGGGGAGGAAAGGAGGAGGAGGAGCAGACGATGAGAGGAAAAGAGGAAAAAGGAGAGGAGGAGCAGAGGAAGAGAGGAGGATTTGTTTGTTTTGGTTTGTTTTGTGGAGGGGATTTTTCGACAGGCGCCAGAGCAGCAGGAGGTGAAGAAAAACACCCCCAACACAGAGAGAGGATGGAGGGATGAGAGAGAGGGAGGGATGGAGAGAGATCCACCAACACACAGAGAGCGAGGATGGAGGGATGAGAGAGAGGGAGGGATGGAGAGAGATCCACCAACACACAGAGAGCGAGGATGGAGGGATGAGAGAGAGGGAGGGAGGGATGGAGAGAGATCCACCAACATGGGGCAAGGATGGATGGAGAGAGAAAGGGATGACCAGCATGGAGAGTGAGAGGGATTGAGAGCGATGGAGAGAGAGATGGAGAGAGTGAGGGGCAGAGGAGAGAAAGACGAGGAGAGAGAGGGATGAAGAGAAAGGGATAGACGGGGGAGAGAGAGATGAGAGGCATACGAGAGAGAGAGAGAGAGAGAGTGATGGCAGAGATGAGAGAGACAAAGAGAGAGAGGGAGAGAGGGATGGAGAGAGCAGAGGGGTGGAGGACAAGGAGAAGTGAAGGTCCACACTGTAAAAACACATCAGTGTTTCCCCCAAAAAAAGTGGTTAAAAATCCTAAAAACATGAAGCGTTTTCATTGGTTCAGCTCCTGTTACATCATCACATATTGAAGAGCGATTCAAAAGAGATGAGATTTAATTTTAACTTATTAATCGTCACGGCAACAGTCCTAATATTTCCTCTTTCTGAAAACCCTGAAAATAAAAGACTCCGGTCGAGCTGCTTATTGTCCCCAGAGACAAATCCAGTTACACATTAGTAAATATTATGAATTACACTTGAATCTTTTTGTTTAGGGGGAGGATGGAGGGATGAGAGAGAGGGAGGGATGAGAGAGAGGGAGGGATGACGGAGGGTAAATATTAATAATTACACTTGAATCGTTTCGTTTACATTTGTTCATTTAGCTCCATTTTTAAAACATCTCTTCACAAACACTTCTCCTTTTTTTTACAGTGCAGACACCTGAACCGAGGAGCGACTGAGACGAGACGGAAAAAAAGACACAAAACAGACAAAAAGTGAGGATCAAGAGGAGGTGAAGGAGAGGAGGAGAGAGGAGGAGAGGAAGAAGAACGAGGGACACAGAGAAAGAGAGATAGGAGGTATTCTGTGAGTGTAACAGTGTTTATCAGCGAGACACATCGAGCCAACGAACGAGTGATCCAAGAGAACCATCTGCTGAGAGAAGATAAGACGGAGAGAACGAGGGAGGAGGGAGGGAGAGATGTCTGTCAGGCAGGGGAGAGGGAGGGAGAGAGGAGGGAGGAAGAGGAGGGAGGGATAGAGATGTCTGTTAGGCAGGAGAACGAGAGGGAGGAGGGAAGGAGAGGAGGGAAAGGAGGGAGTGGAGGGAGGGAGAGATGTCTGTCAGGCAGGAGAGAGGGAGAGGGAGAGGGAGAGAGGAGGGAGGGAGAGAGGAGGGAGGGATAGAGCTGTTTGTCAGGCAGGAGAGAGGGAGGGAGAGGAAAGAGGAGGGAGAGAGGGATAGAGCTATCTGTCAAGCAGGAGAGAGAAGGGAAGGAGAAAGGAGGGAGACAGGAGGGAGAAAGGAGGGAGGGAGAGATAGAGCTGTCTGTCAGGCAGGAGAGAGGGAGAGAGGGAGGGAGAGGAGAGAGGGATAGAGTTGTCTGTCTGTCTGTTAGGCAGGAGAAAGGGAGGGAGAGGAGGAAGAGAAGGAAGAGGAGAGAGGGATAGAGTTGTCTGTCAGGTAGGAGAGAGGGAAAGGAGAAAGAAAGAGAAAGAGGGATAAAGTTGTCTGTCAGGCTGGAGAGACGGAGGAAGAGAGGAGGGAGGGAGAGAGGGAAGAGGAGGGAGAGTGGGATAGAGCTGTCTGTCAGGAAGGAGAGGGGAAGAGGAGAGAGAAAGAGGGATAGAGCTGTCTGTCAGGGAGAAAGAGAGGGAGAGGTGGAAAAAGAGACAGAGAGGAATAGCGCCGTCTGTCAGGAGAGAGGGAGGAGAGAGAAAGAGAGAGGGAGAGAAAAAATGTACAGTTAGAATGACGTAACATGATTCTGGTTTATGTGCGACTCAGATGAGAAAGTTACAGGTCAGATCTGTGGAGAGGAGAGCACATGTTTTCAATGTGTTTATCAATTCTGTTTATTTACTTTTATTAAATGAATAAATGTGAGAGAAAATATGGAGACGAACATGGAAGAGGAGAGAAGGAGGGATAGAGAGAAGAGAAAGAGAGATAAAAAGGAGAGAAGGAGGGATGGAGAGGAGAGAAAGAGAGATAAAAAGGAGAGAAGGAGGGATGGAGAGGAGAGAAAGAGAGATGAAAAGGAGAGAAGGAGGGATAGAGAGGAGAGAAGGAGGGATAAAAAGGAGAGAAGGAGGGATAGAGAGGAGAGAAGGAGGGATAGAGAGGAGAGAAGGAGGGATAAAAAGGAGAGAAGGAGGGATGGAAAGGAGAGAAAGAGAGATGAAAAGGATAGAAGGAGGGATGGAGAGGAGAGAAAGAGAGATAAAAAGGAGAGGAGGGAGGGAGAGGAGGGATGGATGGAGAGAAGGAGGGATGGAGAGAAGGAGGGCTGGGAGAAGGAGGGCTGGGAGAAGGAGGGATGAGAGGAGGGATGGAGAGGAGGGAGAGAAGGAGGGAGAGAGAGGAGAGAAAGAGATAAAAAGGAGAGAAGGAGGGATGGAGAGGAGGGATGGAGAGGAGGGATGGAGAGGAGGGATGGAGAGGAGGGATGGAGAGGAGGGATGGAGAGAAGGAGGGATGGAGAGAAGGAGGGATGGAGAGGAGGAGGGATGGAGAGGAGGAGGGATGGAGAGGAGGAGGGATGGAGAGAAGGAGGGATGGAGAGGAGGAGGGATGGAGAGGAGGGAGGGATGGAGAGGAGGGATGAGAGAAGGAGGGATGGAGAGAAGGAGGGATGGAGAGGAGGAGGGCATCTTCCTCGTAGTGAAGAGATTTAAGAGCATCGTTTGAAATAGTCTTAGTGTCAAACTGAAGTCCAGTCCTGTCCTGTGTCAAAATAATCCTTTCGCTAACGACTCCAGCGCTCGCTCCAGTTTAACTCTGCACATTAAAACTCACAGAAGAAGAGGAAGAGGAAGAAGAAGAAGAAGAAGAAGGAGAAGAAGTGTCAGCGCTGACGCGAGAGACACGACTGTTTTTAGTTTGATTTAAAGTGTCCGTATGACTCTATTCTCTGATTCTCCTCGTCACACACAGACCTGGAGTTGTGTTTTGTTTCATTCTCACATGTTTAACCCACAAACTCTGCAGATTTAGGCTGAGTTCTTCTTCTCTCAAACTGAAAACACTCTGTTCCACCTTGTGATGTCATCATGTGGTGATACAGGAAGTGCTCCACTGTGTTTTTAAACTCCACACACCTTCATTTCTAGAATCATTTGGATCATTTCAGCTTCTGGAATTTTCAATCTCAACTGAACCCAGGGAGAGCAGCTCAGGACCACAGTCTGCTGTTCACCTCCATCTCAAAGACTAAACCTCCTGAAGATGATGAAGTACAGATCTGAAAAGAAATGGTTTGAGAGAGGAGTTAAAGAAACATTCAGTCCATCTTTGAAGAGGAATGTGGGGCCTCAGCCATCACCTGTCCCCAATATACAAATCCATCCTTAGACCCAAAGCAAACAAGGGAAACAAAGAGAACAATGGAGCGAGCGATTAGGCCAGGGCTGAGCAAACATTTAGACATATGGGCCACAATGGGTCCTAAAGTTTGACAGAGGGGCGGGGCCAGGGTGTATGTGTTGTACATTTGACCTGTAACATGGAGCAAAACAAGAACATGTGAGGCTCATGGTACAGATTATTTTCCAAATGCATTAATTAAATTAAACACAGCAGAAAAACTTTGAACAAGGTTTACCTTTACCTATTTTAATATAATTTGGTCATGTTCAACGGGCCAGATTAATAAACCCAAAGGGCCGTGTGTGGCCCCTGGGCCGTAGTTTGCCCATGTCAGTATTAGGCCCATTTAGGCTGAAACTGTAAACAAAAGCTGTTTACAGAAGAGACTTGGACGAGAAATGTCTTCACTCTAGACCTGGACGACAGAGGGACACACAGACAATCCTTTTTTAATGTAATTATTTATGTTGATCTAAACTAAATCTGTAGATTTTTAAATTAGTGCCTAAAAAAATAAAATCAACACAACAAATTTAAAATGTAAAAATCTGAGACAAACACAGAGACATTTCTGTAAATGTTTCAATGTCAGAGGCTCCAGCCCCTGCTCCTCCCTCCATCTCCCTCTCCCTCCTCTCTCCCTCCATCTCCCTCTCTCCCTCCTTCCATCTCCCTCTCTCCTTCCTCCTTTCTTCTCCCTCCTCTCTCCCTCCACCTCCCTACTTCTCCCTCTCTCCCTCCTCTATCCCTCCTGCCTCCCTCCCTACTCCCCCCTCCTCTCTCTCTCCCTCCTCCTCATCCCTCCTCCTCCTCTCTCCCTCCTCTTCCTCTCCCTCCCTCCTCTCTCCCTCCTCCTCTCTCCCTCCTCTTCCTCTTCCTCTCCCTCCCTCCCTCCTCCTCTCCCTCCCTCCCTCCTTCCTCGTCCCCCCCTCCTCTCTCTCCCTCCCTCTTCATTCCTCCTCCTCGTCCCTCCTCCTCATCCCTCCTCCTCGTCCCTCCTCCCTCCTCTCTCTCTCCCTCCCTCCTCCTCATCCCTCCTCCTCGTCCCTCCTCCTCCTCCTCCCTCCTCCTCCTCCCTCCTCGTCCCTCCCCCTCCTCCCTCCTCGTCCCTCCCTCTCTCCCCCCCCTCCCTCCCTCCCTCCCTTCCTCTCTCCCTCCTCCTCGTCCCTCCTCCCTCCTCCTCGTCCCTCCACCCTCCTCCCTCCTCGTCCCTCCCTCCTCCCTCCTCGTCCCTCCCTCTCTCCCTCCTCCCCCTCCTCGTCCCTCCTCCTCCCTCCCTCCTCTCCTCTCCCTCCCTCCTCCTCGTCCCTCCTCCTCCTCCCTCCCTCCCTCCCTCCCTCCTCCTCGTCCCTCCTCCTCCTCCATCCCTCCCTCCCTCCTCCTCGTCCCTCCCTCCCTCCTCCTCCCTCCCTCCTCCTCGCCCCTCCTCCTCCTCCCTCCCTCCTCCTCGTCCCTCCTCCCTCCTCTCTCCCTCCCTCCTCCTCATCCCTCCTCCTCGTCCCTCCCTCTCTCCCTCTTCCTCCTCCTCTCCCTCCCTCCCTCCCTCCTCCCCTCCCTCCCTCCCTCCCTCCTCTCTCTCTCCCTCCCTCCTCCTCGTCCCTCTCTCCCTCCCTCCTCCTCGTCCCTCCCTCCCTCCCTCCTCCTCGTCCCTCCCTCCCTCCCTCCTCCTCCCTCCCTCCTCCTCGCCCCTCCTCCTCCTCCCTCCCTCCTCCTCGTCCCTCCATCGTCTCCAGGACAATGAGGATTAAATTCTTCTGTCCTCTTGATACAGTGACACTGCAGGGGGACAAAGACAGTGCCCCCATGGGGTCAGACGGGGCCCTGCGCTGCAAAAAGACACAAAACACAGGATTAGGGAGTTTAAAGAGACACTGTGGAACTTTTCTGTTGAGAGTCTGCCATCTGCTTGTTTCTATGGCGACATGCTTTGCCTGTATGTTCTATGGCTCCTGAAAATTCTCTTTAAATCACTTTTCTGTTTTTTTCTTGAGTTTGTGTGTTTTGCTCATGTGTGTCACCGTGGAAACTGCTGAACATTCTGCCATAGACATGCATGTAGAACACCCCCAGACTCACGTCACTGTGAAGTATCCATAGTATTCCATTATACACTGTATCTCCATGGAGACCAGCAGGTGAAAGCACCAAACCAGATTACAGCTCAGATCTGTGACGAGGCGAGCTGCAAGTACAAATGTGTGTTTTTTTTTTTTTGTAATTCTTTATTTTCAGACAGTGGGAAACATTCAGGGTGCAAAACATTAAACCAAACACAAAATCCATCCACAGTCTTTTTTTTTTTTTTTTTTTTTTCTTTCACAAAAATACTAAAACAGAACTTTATACACTGGGAGAAAGAAAACAATACTGCACTGACCTACATAATAAATAAAGAAAAGTTAAGTATCAAAGCTGACGCAGGAGTGAGGGGTCATCTCTTTTACAGCAGGGTGCGCTAGTTGGGCCGGATCTCCACAAAGTCCGGACGTAAAGGCTTAATATATTTTACCCAGTTAGACCATAACTTAATGAAAACAGGTTTCTTGAGGCGAATTGAGAAGGTAATCGCTTCCATTACATATATATCATTTACAATGTTTATCCACTCTGAGTTTGTGGGGGGCTCAGGAAGAAGCCAACGTCTTGTTATTGCCTTTTTAGCGGCTGATGTAAAAATTTGGAATAGATATTTGTTTGTTTGCTGAAGTTGATTAACACAATGACCAAAAAAAAGAGTTGAAAATTGTAATGTTACTTTTACTTTAAGTATACTTACTACTGTCCTGTGGAACTCGACCCAAAATGGTTGTATTATTGGGCAGTCCCAGAATATATGCCAATGATCAGCTTTCTGAGCCCCACACTGTCTCCAACATCCAGCATTCCCAGCCCCAAAATGTATTTTTTGCTTTGGCGTAATGAAAAAGCGCATTAAACATTTCCAATTAAACTCGCGCCAACTATGAGAATTAGTACACTTCCATTGAGATTCACAAATATTCAGCCAATCATAATTTGATATTATCAGTCCTCCTTCAGTCTCCCATTTTTCTTTGATATATTCTGTTGAATGCGACTTTTTTGCCAAAAATCCTTTATAAAAGTTAGCAATGGCCCCTTTGATTGTATTGTTCTTATAAGCTTTCAGGAATATTGCAAGTATTGGATCATTAAGATCTGTTTTAACCCAAATGTTATGTTCAAAATAATTCCTCAATTGCAGATATCTAAAAAAATCATTATTTCAAGATGGTATTCCGTCTTCAAACTATCAAAGTCCTTAAATTTACCATTTTCTGTAAGTGAGTAAAAAGTTGTCACTCCTTTTAGGGTCCATCGTTTAAAAGTATTGTCCATTAAGTTAGGCCTAAATCCTGGATCAAAAGCACACCACTGTATGATTTGTATTTTCTCATCTAACAGATATTCTCCTTTTACTTTCATCCAAATTTTTAATTGAGTTTTAATAAATGGATTCCTAATATCTTTGATATAAGAATCCAAGTTTGTATGGGCCAAGACTGCATGTATTGGTGGATCTTTATCTGCAAGTTCTATATCTTTCCATCTAGCTTGAAATTTCGGGGAGCACATATTAATAAGAGGCTTGAGTTGTGCAGCATAAAAATATCCTTTAAAGTATGGTAGGGCCATGCCCCCTTCTCCTTTTAAAAGCTGTAAAGTTTTGTATTTAACCCTGGGCCTTTTTCCTTGCCAGATGAATCTAGAAATTATTCTATCTAATTCTGAGAATTCTTTTGAAGTAACTTCCACTGGAAGAGCTTGGAATAAGAAAAGATATCTTGGGAGTATATTCATTTTCACACTTTCAATTCTGTGGCTCAGACTCAGAAAGGAAACAGAGTTCCATCTTCTGATATCTTCTTTAATTTTTATTAATAAAGGGCTGTAATTAATTTCTGCCAGTGTTGCAATATCCTTTGGTAAATAAATACCCAAATATTTCAGTATTTGTTGATCCCAATTAAGAACATATTTGTCACGAATTTGTTTTGGAGGTGAATAGTTGAAAGATAAAAGTTGGGTCTTTTGTATATTCAGTTTATATCCTGAGTATTTGCCAAATGTTTGTAAAAGTGCCATCACCTCTGGGAACGTAATAGTAGGATCAGATAGATAGACCAAAACATCATCTGCATACATAGCAACCTTATGGTCTTCTCCATTTATGCTGATGCCCTTTATACTTTCAGTCTGTCTTAGCCACTGTGCCAGGGGCTCAATATAAAGAGCAAACAAAATTGGAGATGTGGGACAGCCTTGTCTTGATCCACGCTGTAATTTGATAGATTTTGAAAGATGCCCATTTATTTTTATTCTGGCAGATGGCTTATTGTATAGAGTACTAATAACTTGAATGAATTTTGAATGTACACCAAATCTATCCAGTACTTTATATAGAAAAGACCAACTGACCGAGTCAAATGCTTTTTCAGCGTCTAGACTTATCAACAGAGCCTCCAGTTTATGCTGATGAATGTGATGTAGAATATGTAAGGAACGACGAATGTTATCATGTGTTTGTCTCTGCGAAACAAAACCAGTCTGATCTGTGTGTATAAGGTATGGAAGTAATTTTTCCAGTCTTTTCGCAAGAATACTTGTAAATAACTTATAATCAACATTTAGTACTGAAATTGGCCTGTATGAGCCACACTCCAGTCTATCCTTACCTTCTTTGGGAATAATTGAAATAACTGCCTCCCTCCATGAGGGTGGCATCTTTGAGTTTTTCATGACCATGTTAATTGTTTTGAGAAGGCATGGGGTTAGTTCAGATCTGAGTGATTTATACCAATCTGGAGGAAAGCCATCCGGGCCAGGAGATTTATTAGCCTTCAACTTGGAGATGGCGTTATTGAGTTCTTTTTCTGTTATCTCAGCTGTCAAAATGCTATTATGTTCCTCGGATAGTCTGGGTAAATTAAGAGAGTCAAGAAATGCCTCAATTTTTTGTTCACCCTCTATGGGTGGTTGTGTGTACAAATTTCTATAGTATTTTTCAAATGCTTCCTGTAATTGCTCTTGTTTATACAGTATAGCACTTGAATCTGGGTCTTTAATTTTGTATATATTACCTTCAGCTCTCTCTTTCTGCAGTCTTCTTGCGAGTATTTTTGCAGCTTTGGGGCCTGCTTCATAGTATTTTTGTTTCACAAAGACAAACTTTTTTTCAACTTCTTGTGAAAACAGTAGATTTATTTCATTCCGTGTTTTTTTCATCTCCTCTAAAAGTTTTGGGCACTGTTTATCTTTATGTTGCATTTCAAGGTCTTTCAATCTTCTATTAAGATCCATATGTTTGAGCTGTTTTATTTTTTTGTTGTGTGAACACCAAGAGATAATTCTCCCTCGCATTACAGCTTTTAGAGTATCCCACACTATATCTGGGTCCACCTCACCTGTATCATTAATCTCCAAAAAACATTTTATTTCCTGTCTCATCTGAGCCACAAACTGAGGGTTGTTTAAAACACTTGTATTGAGTCTCCATAGTGTATTTCGTGGTGTATCTCCAATATCTACTGTACAGAAAATAGGGGCATGATCAGATAAATCAATAGAGCCTATAGCGCAACTACCTATTCGATAACGATCTTTCTTTAACACAAAGAAGTAATCTATTCTGGAGTAGGTATCGTGTGGATGAGAATAAAACGTATAGTCGCGACTAGATGGGTAAAAGTCCCTCCAAAGGTCTATTATGCCTAACTCTCCCAATAAATTATTGACTTTATTATGTAGTGCCGTTGTGGGTATATTTTTGGATGTGTCTAAATTAGGATTAAGCCTAATATTCCAGTCACCCCCACAGATTACAGTCCCCGGTGCTCCAATCATTAAGTCAAACAACCTTCTATAAAATGCAAAGTTACTTCCAGGTGGGACGTAGACATTGCAAATAGTAACTATTACGTTGTTTATTTTCCCTGTAACCACTATATACCTTCCTTCTTTATCTGACTCCCCAGATACATATTCAAAGAGTATTTTTTGTGATATTAATATAATAACTCCTCGTCTTCTTCCTCCCTTGTATGATGAGTAGTAAGCTTTTGTATACCCCATTCTTTTCAGCTTTTCATGTTCTGAGGGTGAGAGGTGTGTCTCTTGTAAAAGTACAATTTGAGCATTTTCACGTTTAACTTTTGATAATATTTTGGTTCTCTTAGCTGCACTTGAGATCCCCTTCACGTTAAAAGAAACAATTTTAATATCTTTTGTACCCATAGCGTATTAAATATACAATATAATTATCCCGCGTATAAAATAAACCAAAAAATAAAATAATAAAATAAATAAATCTTCCTATATGTTTAAACTTGTGCACCAACAAGCTCTCTCCCAAAGAGCAAAAGAACACAAATAATAAAAATGACAAAACACTGAACACAATATAACAGAACATAACAGGTGCTTCCAAGGCGGAGGCTCGTATTAAATGAGCCCTACAGGACCCCGTGTGGTGTGGGTCCAGATAGGGGAAAGTCCCACCTCGTTGAGAAGGTGGGGCCCTATGATATGTCCACATACTAGCAAGATGTTGTACAGAAGAAATAAGGGAGCATTTTAAGTCCCGACTCGGTAAAAGTAGCAACTTTGAAAAAGAAGTAGAGCAAGTAAACCAGATTTGACTGTGTATTTACCTTAATAGTCATGGCGTTTCTCATAAAAGTGGAAAAGATAACCTGTCTTAATAGACATAGGTCTGGAATAGTGATCCGGATCCGTTAGTCCTCTGTGTGGGCGCGCCTTCGAAATTCCTGGAGCTTCTCTCTAACTCGAGCGTGCGCGTCTCCCTGCAGCGCTGTCTCCCCCGCCGAGCCGCGATGACCGTCTCCGCCTTGGGTGCGCCGGCCCCTCGCAGGTAACCAGGTGGACAAAAGCCGTATTTCTTCTTGGTCGAGGGCAGTTGGAGATTTCACCAGGCTGACAGGGAGCCCCCGGGATGCCATATAAATGTGTGTTTTTTGAGGAATATTTTTAGATTAATGCCAAACTGAGGAACATACAAAATAAAATCTCAACGGCGATTAGCAGGTCCACATCCAAAAGAAAAGTTACAAAGTGCATCTTTAAACAAGTCAGTTCATCTTTGTGTAAGAAAAACGACTCAGACTAAAGGAACAGTGTGGAACCTGCCCCAGACCAGGCCAAGTTACAGCTCAGATCTGCAACGAGGCGACAGTGACTCAGTCTGTAGAGCGTTTACCCAGTGATCTGAAGGTTGTCGGTTCAAATCCTGCTCTTGACGTAAACATCATGAGTCAGATCCACGGGTCAAGTTTGTTTTTTTAAAGTGAATCGTTTGAACTGAATGACATTTTTTTAAAAGAGCCGAATCTTTTTCCTTGTAATTTTAGATATTTTTTCACACTAATTTCCCCTGAACATCACAGAAATCAGATTAAAAAACGCGTATTTGGCAAAGTAACACTGTAATAGTCTATTTTTATTGTAGAACTTGTGACATTTTACTTGGATTTGGAGGCGACAGTATCGTGTTCGTCCACCGATCTGACGGTTGGCGGTTTGAATCCCGCTTGTCGTGTACTTCGAATCATTTTAGCGAATAACAGTAGAGATATTTTTAGAGTGTAGGCCTGAAGGAGGTGGAGGAGGTGGAGGAGGAGGAGGATCTTAATAAAGTGCATGTGTCGAGTTCAGAGATACGGGGCAGACGTGCGGAATCAAAGCTCTCGTCGTCTCAGCGATAAAAGACTCGTTTAAACTAATGGGGCGGGTCATTAGCGCCTCTTTAAAACGATACGCCAAATCTGCTCCTTTAACTAGACGCAACCCATGCAGAGCGCTCTCATTTTCCACATTATTAAAGCGTGTTTTATATTCACAGAGATAAGTGACGACGTTATGTAATGTTCTATTAAAATGTAAATTCTTTGACCTGGTTTATGTTCGTATTATAATGAGGTAATTACTGCGTCTCTCCACGGAGTAAATACAAATGTCTGAACGTCTTTTCTGTCAGCACAAAAAACGATAGAGCGTTAAAGGAGCACTACGTGACTTTTCAGGTCTCCATGTCGATGTGGTCGCCCCTCCACAGATCTGAACTGTACAAACACATACTCTGCGTGTTTTTGTTTATCTTTTCTCTTTGTTTTGTGATATTTCTTGTTTGATTCCATCTGTTTTTTGTCCATAAAGAGAAAATCCATCAAATCAATACAACAGCTGCCACCTAATGACATCATAAATTGGAACGGAGCATTTACAGCGAAAAATAATAATAAAATCATAATAATAATCTCATTTTGCTGTAGAAAAAGAGGTTTAAAATGGAACAAAATTGTGGTTGTCAAAAAAGAGATGCTTAGAATAAAAACTAGGTCTGGATATTAAAATATATTTATAAAATTTGACTTTTAGTAAATAAACTAACTCTGTTTTTGTGTTAAAAATGTCTCAGTGGTGGAAGAAGTACTCACTTTTGTTACTTAAGTGAAAGTACAGATACTGGAAGAAAAATAGTCAAGTAAAAGTAAAAGTATCACATGAAAAAATCTAATGTACTTAAAGAGTAAAAAGTAAAAGTATTTCAAGTATATTTTGAATCTTATAAAGCTTCAAATGTTCAAATGTGGTGATTTTGTTCAACAGAAACAACTGAATCAATAGTTTTTTTTCTGTTTTTATTTGTATATTTTAGTTTTGTTTAAATTCTGAACGTGTTAAAATAAACCCTCAGCCTTTTCAGCAGTTTTCACACAATGATAAAAATACTTTTACTTTTCTGTCCTGTTCAAAAATGTAGTGGAGTAGAAAGTACAGATATTGCTCTCAGATGTAGTGAAGTAAAAGTAAAAAGTATCACTGTAAAATACATAAAGTACAGATAGTTAAAATGTTTTCTTAAGTACAGTATTTTATAAAGTATTTTACTACTTTTACGTTGTTACTTTCCTCCTCTGCTCTGTCATGTCTAAAAAGAAGAAACACTGACCCTTTTCTTTAGTATCAAAATCGAGCTAAAAACTTGAGCATTGAGCCAAAACCACAGACTGTTTATATAAATGGACGTAGCTAACCTGCTAACGCCATGTTCCAAACAGGAAGTGATCATGGACGCACTTCCTGCTCCATCGACTCCAATTCACTTTCTATGTAAAATCTGTCCTCTCTCTGTCTCTGCTGCTTCAGACTCATTTTGGTCTTAAATGTTCGTATTAACCCTCTACATGATCCTGGGGTTTTTATTTTTTTAGTTATTTTAAGGTTTTGGGGTTTTTAATGTAATTTTTTTTTTGTTTTGTTTGTTATTTTGAGTTGTTTTGGGGGGTTTTTTTAGTTTATTTTCTTAATTTTTTTGTGCTTATTTTGGGTTTTATTTGTTTTTTGTAATTATTTTGAGTTGGGTTTTTTTTTGAGGTTTTATTTTTGTTATTTTATTTTGAGGGTTTTTTATTTTATTTTATTATTTTTTTGTTTGAGGTTTATTTGTTTGTCTTTATTTAGTTATTTTGAGTGGTTTTATTTATTTATTTATTTTTTTAATTGAGTGTTTTTTTGTTTTTTTGTTTTTTTTAAACTGTCCCCTCTCTCTGTCTCTGCTGCTTCAGACTCATTTTGGTCTTAAATGTTCGTATTAACCCTCTACATGATCCTGGGGTTTTTATTTCACTTTTGTGTCTGTAAATCAAGATATGAACATTAATAACAGACAAATCAGACAAATGCTCACCTGCTAAACCAGTGGTGCGGGTGGGACAGGCGTTATCTTAAACAACCTCACTCCTGATTGGCTCTTTGGTTGCTATGATACTCGGGGTTGTTCACATTAGTCTCTCCACCTGCTCCAGCCTCGAGGAGCTTCATTGGGAGCTGAATCTGTGACGTCACTCACTCAGTCACTTCTTTACAGTCTGTGGAAAACACAGAACAAACATCTATTTAGTCAGGTTCTGTAGCAGCAAAGTGAGCACCACAGAGATGGAGGGAGGAGGGAGGAGGGAGGAAGAGATGGAGGGAGGAGGGAGGAAGAGATGGAGGGAGGAGGGAGGGAGAGATGGAGGAGGGAGAGATGGAGGAGAGAGAGATGGAGGGAGGAGGAAGGGAGAGATGGAGGAGGGAGGGATGGAGGAGGGAGAGATGGAGGGAGGAGAGATGGAGGAGGGAGAGATGGAGGAGGGAGAGATGGAGGAGGGAGAGATGGAGGAGGGGAGATTTCACAAAAGGTGCATTCTTTGTGATGAAAAAAGCCAAATAAAAGGTTGTTCTTGGACTCCTGGACACAGTGTCAAACCCGATCAGTGTCTGAGCTCCGAGGACACAAAGGAAAGAGCCGGGGCCTTCACGGCTCTCAGCTCCCATCACATCCACACAGCAAACAGAACAAGGAAGAACCGGAGCCTTCACGGCTCTCGGCTCTCGTCACATCCAAACAGAACACACATCTCCTGCAGTGTCTGTGTAATCATCATTTAAATGACTTTAACTGAGAGAATATGAATCTTCACTTGACTCGATGTATTTATTTAAAGCCACAGTATGGAACATTTTTCATTATGGACATTACATGTTACATATAATTTTGTTACACTGAAAAACATCCTCACTCCACAAACCTGACTCTCGTTTGGCCTGAAGCAGGGCCACCTCCAGCTTGTTTCCATGGAAATGTTTTCCTTTTGGCTATAATATTCCACAGTATGGAATGTATTAATCTTATCTTATTTATAAAATGTTCCAAAGTGTGGTTTTAACTTTCTGTTTCCATGGAGTCGCGCTTCTTTTACCTTTATTTCAGTAGATCTGCAAAACCAGTGCAGAAATGATCCAGATGATAGTGAAGGTGTGTGGAGTTTAAAAACACAGTGGAGCACTTCCTGTATCACCACTTGATGACATCACAGGGCGAAACAGAGCGTTAAACATGTGTGAATGAAACAAAACACAACTCCAGGTCTGTTTGTGATGAGGAAACGACATTAGAACAGACCAAAAACAGTGTCGTGTGGGCCCTTTAAAAGACAAACCCTGAACCCCAGATACTTAAACTGAAACACCCCAACAGAAGATTACAACAAAAACAACAATCGCCAAGCCGACTGAACTCTATTTAATAATCGTGCTCTCGGGCCTTGATCCGCCTCGCCCCCTTCACCCCCAAAAGTCTCACGTCGACACAAACACATCTCATTGTCCCGCTTTAAAAGAAAAGTGTTGCTCTGCATTTAAACTCGTGCAGGTTTTAGTTAAAGCAGAACGCTCCTCTGCCACTTCACCGCTTTAAATCCCTGTCGTCAACGGCGATTGGCTAAAACAGAACAGACGGGGGTTTTTTCACACGGCCCCCTCCGTAGCGTTAGCGTTTAGCCGTCGCCGAACAATTAAACAGCATTTTCTGAAGGATCTGGCCCCATTATGGCATTACGTCTGCGCGGTTCAAAGCTAGCGGAGTTTAGTCAACAGGATTTTGCCTCGAACCAGAAAAAAGCATCATCGAATTAAACGTATTACATCGATTTAGCCCCAAAGATTATGATTCAAGGTTTGCAGATTAGCAGCTTCTAAAGAGAGAGAGAGAAAGGAGCGAATGGTCAAAGGAAAAGATGGCTGCCGTGGCTAAAGAGCGGCTAGCGCTGAGCTAAAAGACGACAAAAAGAGCATCAGGCCCACAGTGGAACGGGACAGGGCCAAAGACGCAAGATTTAAGATTTTATTGACGTAGGAAACAACAAAATACTGAAGATACACAGATACAGAGATAAAAAGTTACTGAAGAAAAGTAAAAATATCACATGGAAAATCTACTTGAGTAAAAGTATTTAAGTACCTGTTTAAAAATGTACTTTAAGATTAAAAAGTAAAAGTATTTCACAGTGTTGTTCATTTGTTAAAGTGTAAATGTCGTGATATAGATTCAAAATGACACATATTTTGGTCATAGAAACAAAACAAATCTTAACTTTTCTCATGAATTTTGTGTATTTATTTTTGTTTTCCTCAAAGTCGAAGCTTGAACTCAAAAAATGTATTCAGGATGTTTCCACGAACGCGGTAAAAATAACTCCTCAAATCATACGAAAAGTACTTTTACTTTTCAGTCCTGTTCAAAAATGTAGTGGAGGAGAAAGTACAGATACTGCTCTCAGATGTACTCAAGTAAAAGTAAAACGTATCACTGTAAAATGTACTTGAGTAAAGTACAGATACCTAAAAATTCTACTTTACTACTTGTACTTCATTATGTTCTACCTCTGAAAGTGCGAAACCAAAGCAATGATAAATATTTTAAGACGTCCTGGTGGCTTAATGTTACAGACAACACAACATAAACATACACATTTAATTATATAATAACAAAATATATTTATCTGGAATATAATATTATTTGTAGTATTATTGTGTAAACATCCAGACATGTTTTAGCCTCCTCTGTCCTTTCTCATGTCGTGTGTTCACAGAGACAGAACTGTTTATATAAATGGATGTAGCTAACCTGCTAGCCACCGCGATCCAAACAGGAAGTGATCATGAGCACTTCCTGCTCCATCAACTCTGGCTCCAATTCACTTTCTATGTAAAAACTGTCCTCTCTCTGTCTCTGCTGCTTCAGACTCATTTTGGTCTTAAATGTTCGTATTAACCCTCTACATGATCCTGGAGTTTTTATTTTTTTAGTTATTTTAAGGTTTTGGGTTTGCTTGTTTTTTTGAGGTTTTATTTTAGTTATTTTAATTTTATTTATTTATTTTTTGTTATTTTGAGTTTTTTTTTTAAAGTTTATTTTCTTTCTTTTTTTGTGCTTATTTTGGGGTTTATTTGTTTTTTGTAGTTATTTTGAGGTTGGTTTTTTTTTAGGTTTTATTTTTGTTATTTTATTTTTTTATTTTGAGGTTTTTTTTAGTTTATTTTATTATTTTTTTGTTAGTTTGAGGTTTATTTTTTGTCTTTTTTTAGTTATTTTGAGTGCTTTTATTTATTTATTTATTTTTATTTTTTTTTTTAATTGAGTGTTTTTTTTGTGTGTTTTTTTTTTTTTTTAAACTGTCCTCTCTCTGTACCTGCTGCTGTCAGACTCATTTTGGTCTTAAATGTTCGTATTAACCCTCTACATGATCCTGGGGTTTTTATTTCACTTTTGTGTCTGTAAATCAAGATCTGAACATTAAAAACAGACAAATCAGGTCCTTCTTTAACCTTAGGTCTCTCCTGTCAGGTTTTGGACCCAACCTGCAAAAGAGCATCTGAAAAAAACGGCTAAAATCTGCGGCCCGTACGCTGCTGCTCGATTTTCTACTGTGATTATGAAAGTATCGCTCCTCCAGTGACACAGCCCCGCCCCCTCCTCACACAGCCACGCCCCTCCTCACACAGCCCCGCCCCCTCCCCTCTGTCTTGCGCTGATGTGTTTGAATATAATTTATTAGAGAAATTATTATTATATACCTGGAGTTGTGTTTTGTTTCATTCACACATGTTTGAGTCGCACTTTATTATTAGTCTGTTACATCTCCAAAACTCAAAACGCTCTGTTCCACCTTGTGATGTCATCAAGTGGTAGTTTTCAAGTTAACTCCTCCTCCTTTTACTTTTAGTTCAGTAGTAGAAATGGGCAACTCCAGAAGCTGAAATGATCCAAATAATTCAAGAAATGAAGGTGTGTGGAGTTTAAAAACACAACTGGAGCACTTCCTGTATCACCACATGATGACATCACAAGGTGGAACGGAGTGTTTTCAGTCTGAGAGAAGAACTCTAAAGTCTAAATCTGCAGGTTTGTGTGTTAAACATGTGTGAATGAAAATAGTGTAATATGGGCCCTTAAAAAAAAAAAAAAAACACCCAATTCCTCCTGATTGGCTCTTTGGTTGCTATGATACTCGCCAAATATGTAACTCGGCTCCAAATTAGCCGCTATAACTGCTAGCCTCAAAAAAATAAAATAAAATAAATAAATAAAACAAATAAATAAAAAAATAAATTAAAAAATTAAAAATTAAAATAAATTAATAAAATAAATTAATAAAAAAAAACCAAAAAAAAAAACCACGTCAAACCCACTTGGTCAACTTCTTTATCGACACATCACGCGCTGCAGTTAAGGTTTTTTTTTCCATGGTAACCGCGCTGAAATGAAGCAAAGGATCATGGTCTGCGTAGTTTCCTTAGCTTTTCACTACAGCACCAAAACAACCCATTACTTCCCAACCCAGAAGTCAACAACACTATGTCGCTATCACAAAATCACCGCATTAGCCGCGCTACCTCCTTCGCGCCGACATATAGGAGCCATCTCGCACATTGCGCCCTTCGACCTCCGCGCGGGTCGTTTTGGGCGGACGGCTCCGGAAACCAGGAAGTGCAGCCAAGTCCATTATCTCACAATGAAGGGCTAATTATGGACTCCGCGGCACCAGTCAAATCTCACTGCTGCAGAATCCATCCCTCTCTCGCCCTCCGTCTTAATCACTCTTTTATTCTCCGTGTTTTTACAGTGCACTCGTTTACCACATAAAAGGCGCATGCTAATTGCCTGCTATGGTAATATTGGGTTTCTGTGATTAGCAACAGCGCCGGGTTTGGCTAGACTTGATTTTCTTGTCAGTTGCGAGGTAAAAATGAGGGAGCGTAGAGACAAAAATATATGAAATTGTATAAATAGTTTTCGCTAATTTGCATACAAGGCACAGACCAATGAAAGGGCGGAGTTGGCAGGTTGTCAGATTTTGGTGAAATACGGGGAAATCTTCGTGGAACAATGGTAGAAAATAAGGCGAGATGTTTCTTGATTGTGATTCGTCAGTTATTTACATGGACTGTTTATATAAATGGACATAGCTAACCTGCTAGCCGCTACGTTCCAGACAAGAAGTGATCGGGAGTGTGCTAACGGCTAAAAAAACTGTCCCCTCTCTCTGTCTCTGCTGCTGTCAGACTCATTTTGGTCTTAAATGTTCGTATTAACCCTCTACATGATCCTGGGTTTTTTATTTCACTATTGTGTCTGTAAATCAAGATATGAACATTAAAAACAGACAAATCAGGTCCTTCTTTCCCTGTAGTTGCTCCCGTTAGCAACAGGTTTGATTGACAGCGTTGCTAAGCCCTCGCTTCATGCTAAACCACCCCGTTTTCACGCTACTGTGACACGCCCACTGTGACACGCCCACTGTGACACGCCCACTGTGACACGCCCACTGTGACGTCCGCACTTCCTTCTCCAGTTTTATTTTCTTAATCGTTGATACTCGTAGGATTCGGCAGCGTCGCGTCGTCATTTTGGTACAAATGTAAAAAAATGCTCTGCTCTAGTGTGACGTCCATAGGGGGCGCTACAGCATGCGGCGCTTTAGTGTGACGACATTTACACCTCCTATTGGACACCACAATTTTCTAACTTGAACTCAGCTTGAACTGTTTCTTTTATTAAGTGTTTTTAGATGAATATTGTGATTTAAAATGTGTAAATTATAACAGAATGATCCACAGAGATGAGAACCATAGAGACACAAGCTCAAAATGGCCATCATTAAAACACTTGCGGGTTTATTCTAACTCAAGCCCATGTCGTTCCTTCTTCTTCTCGTGGCTTTTGACCTTGTTTCGAGCCAAATCTCTGGGAGAACTTTAGTGGAAATTGAAAAATGCCCATTCAGAGTCAGCTTGGCTCCGGCAGCACTTTGTCTGTGAGCGTCTGGTTTATGGAGAGTGTGGCTCTGTGGGGGAGTCGGGACCAGAGGAGCAGGTCGGCTCTTCAAACACCGCCGTCCGTATTGTTGGTCAGTCGGGGATTAGGGCCCCGGGCCGAGAGACCGGCCTCTCTAATTAAAAAGGATAAGGAGGCTGGAAAAGTATGGAGAAGCACGGGAGGACGCTTACACTGCAAAAAACACATCGAGATTAAGGGAAAAGACTCGAATTTAGGATTTTGGAAGCTCGGACTAGTTTGGAAATTGAGCTTTGTGACGTTTAAACCAGGTTATAATGTTGTTACGTCAAAAACACACCTGGACCTGCGTCATTAACCTGTGGATCAGAGGGTAAACGCTCTACCAACTGAGCCGCTGTCGCACACGTTGTTTATTTGAGTGAGACACCTGCACGTTTCTGTTCTGATAAAACCGTAGCGATAATCCATTCACCTTTACATAACTTAAAGCCGGTTTGTGTTTATAGTTTACATTTTGTTTTTTTGAGCCACTTATCCAATCAGAAATCAGAACCTGCTCTTTATTTTGCATTTGCCAGATCCTAAAACTAAAATCTGTGTAAAATAAAGTGTCTCTAAGTTGCACGCACCCTCTCGTTTAATGTGTTTTTTTCTTGATTTTTACAACTTTCTACATTTTATATACACACAGACGACATCGACTGCATTAAGTAAGATGTATGGCATTGTAGAGTAATAAAAAACATTAAATAACTTTTTTTTTTTATAACTTTGTCCTGGTGCAGGTTCAGTTTGTGACGTTTTTAAGATCCGTGTTTGAAATTCATGTTGATGTTTTGATGTTTTTGCAGTGCAGAGGGAGAGGAGAGAGAGAGGAAGAATTAAAGACATAGTGTTGAGAGTCAGAGTGATTCAGAGCGGATTAACTCTCCTCCTTCTCTCACTCCCTCTGTCTCTCTCTCTCTCTCTCCGTCCTCAGACACTTTTGTTCTCCGTCCACAGTGAATGAGCCTGTGTCGTTTTCAGAGGAGTGGACCCAGAGAGCAGCTCGAGTCATTCTGAAGTCAGTCTCTCTCCCTCTCTCTACTCCCTCTCCTGCCTCTCTGTTTCTTTATCCTCTTCCCCTCTCTCTCTCCCCCTCTCTCAGTCTCTCTCCCTCTCTATCCTTCTTTACTCTCCCCCTCTCTCTCTCTCCTGTTCCCCCTCTCTATCTCTCCTCCTCTCTCTCCCTCTTTTGCTCTGACTGTATCCTTGCTCTCCCTCCCTCCCTCTCTCTCTCTATCCTCCCCCACCTCTCTCTCTCAACTCTCTCCCGCCTCCTCTCTTTCTCTCTTCCTCCCTCTCACTCTCTCTCTCTGTCTTACTCTCTCTCACCTCTCTCTCCCTCCCTCTGTCTCACCTCCTCTTTCCCTCTCTCTCTTCTTCTTCTTCCCTCTCTCGCTCTGACTCTATCCTTGCTCTCTCTTTCTCTGCCTTCATCCTTCTCTCTCTATCCCCCCCTATGTCTCTCTCGCCTCCCTCCCTCTCTCTCCCTCTGTCTCACCTCCTCTCTCCCTTCCTCTCTGTCTCTATCCTCCCCTCCCTCTCTTCCTGTCTCTCCCCTCTCCTTCTCTCCCTCCGTCCTCAGACTCATTTGTTCCACAGTGAAGTTCTCATGTTGGGCTCAGGAGCAGCTGAAGTTGTTCTGGAGTTGAGCTTTAATAAAAGAGAAGAGGCTTTAGTGAATTCTGATTGTTCTGATTCAACTGAAAAGAGAATTTACTCTGTTACATTTACTCAGTTACATTTACTCTGTGAACTAATCCTAAGTGAAATGTTTTGATGAGTTTCTTACATGTATTTGTGTGTTTATGTATTTGTGTATTTGTGTGTTCATGTATTTATGTATTTGTGTGTTTATGTATTTGTGTGTTTATGTATTTGTGTATTTCTGTGTTTATGTATTTGTGTGTTCATGTATTTATGTATTTCTGTGTTTATGTATTTGTGTGTTTATGTATTTGTGTATTTCTGTGTTTATGTATTTGTGTGTTCATGTATTTATGTATTTCTGTGTTTATGTATTTGTGTGTTTATGTATTTGTGTATTTCTGTGTTTATGTATTTGTGTGTTTATGTATTTGTGTATTTATGTATTTGTGTATTTATGTATTTGTGTATTTATGTATTTGTGTATTTGTGTATTTCTGTGTTTATGTATTTGTGTGTTTATGTATTTGTGTATTTATGTATTTGTGTATTTATGTATTTGTGTATTTGTGTATTTGTGTATTTGTGTGTTTGTGTATTTCTGTGTTTATGTATTTGTGTATTTGTGTATTTGTGTATTTGTGTATTTATGTATTTGTGTATTTTTGTGGCTTATTCAGTGACTGTGACTGAACTAAAACTGGAACTAAACCAGAACCGACTGGACTAATCCAGTTCTACATCAGGACTTAAATCATTTTTGTTTAGGTAAACAGACACATTTTTACAGTATTAAGGAGGTTAAGTGTCTTGCCCAAGGACACAACAACAGCGTTCATCTGTGGGAGCTGGAATCACACCACCAACCTGTGCGTCAGTGGATCTGTCTGCCTCAATCAATGATGTTTATGTCGAGAGCAGGATTCAAACCACCAACCTTCAGATGAGTGGGACAAACGCTCTACCAACTGAGCCACTGTCGCCCCATTTCTCTCTCCTTTTTGTGGATGCCCTGTTTAAAATACAGAAAAATACAAATAAAAAACACAAACTGTATAAAGAAGTGACTGAAGTTCAGCTCCAGTCAAATGAAGCTAATCGAGGCTAAAGTGGCTAATCTGGAGACTATCATAGCAACCTAAAGAGCCAATCAGGAGTGAGGCTGTTGAAGGTAACGCCCCTTTCCCCCTGCACCGCTGGTTTAGCAGGAGGCGGGCGCTTAGCAACGCTGTCAATCAAACCTGTTGCTAACGCTAACAGGAGCGACCTCGGGGAAAAAAAACATCTGATTTGTCTGTTATTAATGTTCAGATCTTGATTTGTGAAATAAAAACCAAAAAAACTAAAACCCAACTCAAAAAAGAAAGAAAGAAAATAAAAAACATCTCAAAATAACAAAATAATAATAATAATAATAATAAAAATAATAATAACTAAAATAAAATGTAAATAAATAATAATAATAATAATAATAATAATAATAATAAACTTAAAAAACAAAATGAGTCTGACAGCAGCAGGTACAGAGAGAGGACACAGTTTTTCAATAGAAAGTGAATTGGAGCCAGAGTCGATGGAACAGGAAGTGCGCTCATGATCACTTCCTGTTTGGAACGCGGTGGCTAGCAGGTTAGCTACATCCATTTACATATGCAGACTATGACAAAAGCTAAAAAGAAACTATGCAGGTGCAGGAGCTGGTGAAGAATCATTTTTCTTCTAATATTTTGACTTATTTCTAACCTCATAAATAAACAAAATGGTGGGTTTTTGGATAACGGCCTCTTCAATCCACAAACGCAGCGTCTGGTTTGGACTCTGCTGAATTTGGCTGATCCTGAATGAACCCGGAGCAGCTCAGCCTGATATTTACCTCCATCACAATGAGAAAAGAGCCGTGTGCCGCTCCAGATGCTGCAGACGGTGGGTGGGCTGTTTGCAGTGGGGATGCCAGGTTGTGTTTTTGTTTGGCCCTCCTCCGCCCCTCCCCTGGCCCGACGGGGGGTCTCCGGAGAGGGGGGGGTGTGTCCTGGAGACCCGCGTCCAGGTAAGAGGCTCTACGTTTGGGTAACACTGGCTGCGGACGGTGGGAGGTAAACGAGGAAGCAGCAGGGACAAGATCTTCATCCTCCCTGTGGTAAACGGAGGGAGAGATGTGACTGGGACTAATCTTATGTCATCAGCTCATTAGAAGTGAATTTTATTTTTATTATCGAGTTTAAAAACGCCGCTTCTGCTTCGTTAGGACAGAAGATAATGACACTTGTTAGCATGTTAGCTCCCTCGCCGTTAGCTTACTCCATAGATGAACTTTGATGGAGCCATTTCTATTTGTTTAAACCTAAAACTTTAAATGAAAGAACCACACGGAAGCTGCTGGGGGAGCGGTGGGTTAAGTGTCTTGCCCAAGGACACAACAACAACAACAGCAGCATTTTCATCTGTGGAAGCTGGAATCACACTGCCAATGTTAACAAGAGTGTAATTTCATCCATATTATTTGTATTATTATATTAGTTGTATTAGCTGTATTTGGTGTATTAGTTGTTTTTAATCTGTTTATGATGTTTTTTTTTCATATTTATTTTTTCCGTTATTATTCGGACGTTCGAGCCGAGTGACCGTCTTAACCAATCAGGATTCATCGGCCGCCAGAGGAACTTTGGGCGGTCGTCGGTGTTCGTCTTCGGGACAGTCTCTCCTGCTGTTCATTTCAACGTGTTTCAAATTAAGTAATCGTATTATTTTTTTATGTTTGTGAAGACAGAAGGGCGTTGCTACAGTTTCAAAAGCGACAAATCAAACAACATCTTATCCATATAGTCCAGGGGTCGGCGACCTTTAACCCCCAGAGAGCCATTTGGACCCAGTTTCCACGGAAAAGAAAACACTGGGAGCTGCACTTTTTGACATCTAAAATGAAATGACACTGTTTTTATATATATTTTACATTTACACTTCATATAAACATCTATAGCGTGTTGTTTATGAAATCCATGAAGTGCCACAGAGACGCTTGACCCTCTGCGGCGTCTGCGTCTGTCGGGGCTGAAGTTTCACGTTTCAAGTCTGTGTCTGTCGTCTGTGAGGCCCGACGTTTGTTTTTCCACGTAGTTCATGGTGGAGAATCGCTGCTCACGGACGTTTGTGGATCTGAACGTCCACACGGCTCCAAACGCAGATTCCTTCATGTTCACATCGGTTCTGGGGATGGAAAGTCTCAATAAACGCACGTAGTTTGGCTTCAGCGAGTGTGACGGTGATTTTGAGCGACGAAAAATAATAAAATATCATGTTATTTTAATATTTCAAGATCACAATAATCTTCCAATTTAGACTAAAAATAAAAAAAAAGAACTAACACAAATAAAATACACTTCGATTAAATACTTATAATTTATTTTTGCAAGCCACACAGAGCCACAGAGGAGGAAAGAGCCGTAGGTTGCAGGCCCCTGATCTAGGCCATGAGGCTCACCTGTCATCTTCCCCAAGATTCCACAGTATGGCATTAAAAGTACCTATCACCATGGAGACAAACAGACAACACCCCCAGGCCAAGTTTGCAATAAATAGCACGTAATGTAATGAATAAAGGCAAGATGGATATGTTTTCTGTGCCATACTGTGGAATGCTCTGTTCCACCTTGTGATGTCATCAAGTGGTAGTTTTCATGTGAACAGCTCCTTTTACCTTTAGTTCAGTCGAGATAAGTGACAACTCCAGGAGCTGAAATGATCCAAATGATTCTACTGAACGTGTGTGGCGTTTAAAAACACAGTGGAGCACTTCCTGTATCACCACATGATGACATCACAAGGTGGAACAGAGCGTTTTCAGTTTGAGAGAAGAGCTCAGCCTAAATTCTGCAGGGTTTGGAGTCTTATCAATGCTTTTTAAAGGTAATTCTGCCTCTTTAAAACATAATAAAATTCATCCCATGAGATCTGGGTATAACTCACTGAGTTACTCTTGACAGAAGGTCCCACGATTCTTCCCTTTAGCCTGACTCCGCCCCCTCCGAACCAGCAGGAGGCACCGTGACCGTGTGGATTGGCCCGCGGCGGAGGGGAGGGCGTGTCGACACAGGCGGCAATAATCGTCATCACCTTTTCTCCGTTTAGCCTCTCAAACGCTCCCTCGGGCTCCACGTTTCTGTAAATGAATTATAAATGAGAGAATGAGACGAGGGCTTCGCTCTGGGACCCCTCGTCCTCTGATGGGCTGTTTGTTCTGGGGGTCTCCAGGGACAAACACACGTGTAATAGACCAAATACAAGGAGCGATTTGGACATGACACAGGGACAGAAATAAACTCAGAAACACACAGTCCAACCTGTTTAATTATATTATGTCATATTTTTCATCAATGCATTTTTTATGTTGATTCAAAGCAAAAAAAAATCTAGATTATAAGACTGTCTACTTTAAATTGTGTTCATTTAAAGTAAAAATATTTAATTGGGGAAAAGTGGTGTATTTAAATAGGGTCAACTTTTTATGTTTTGAGTGAACTACTGTGTTTACACTGGGGTTGGTCCTCGTTTTGTCCACAGACTTGATTAGTTCTAGTCCGGGGTGGTTCTGGTTTCATCCTAGTTTAGTCCAGATCTAGACTTGGTTTGGTCCAGTCCTGGTTTGGTCCTGGTTTAATCCTACTTTAGTCCCCATTTAGACATGAGTTGTTCTAGTCCGGGTTTGGTTCTGGTCTGATCCAAGTTTAATCCACACGTAGACTTGGTTTGGTCCATCATAGCCCTGTTTAGCCCTGATTGGTTTAGTCCAGGTTTAGTTCTAGGTCTAATCCCAATTTTGATGTTTTATATTTGAAGTGTGAAGTATTTTATCATATCCATGTACCAGGACTAACCCCATATTTTCTTATTAATGTATCAATATTTTATTTATTTACTTACTCACTCACTCACTTATTTACTTATTTATTTACTTATTTACTTATTTATTTACTTATTTATTCATTTATTTACTTATTTATTTATTTATTTATTTATTCATTTATTTATTTAATATTCCTTACAGTGTGTTGTCATTTTGACTCTTTTATTTCTTCCACCACGTGACGTTCTGTTTTTGGTGCGTAAAAATTCATGGTTTGATGGATCACCGCCTCCTCTTCTCCTTTATTTCCACATTTCAAACAGACTTTTAGTTCAGTTTGACTTACATGACTCATAATTAGGCCACACTCATTGTTGGTATCGATCTGGAGCCGGTGCCTGGCGCGCGCGGCTCGTCTGTCTCATAATTAACTGGAGGAACCTGCTGCTGTCACGTTTACTCACGGCGACTGAGCACGACTGTAATCCAGACCAACATACCGTTTTTTACAGTTTATATCTGCGCCCTGGCAACGCTCCGCACGTTCAACAAAAAACACCACAACCAAAATAACGAACAAACCTGCTACGCAACTCCAAACCTGTTATTTGTTACGTTTACGCACGACGTTTTACGCAGCGTTTAGGAGTTGTTTTAAATTAGCTTCATTAGTCCTGATTATAAAGACACTTCTATGTCACACGTGGGAATAACAATTAGGAATATTTTTAGTGTCATTCTAACCACGTTTTTGTCTATTTGATAAGATTTTTCTCAATTTTTTCTGTCATTTTAGCCATTTTTTTGGTTTATTTGATACGATTCTTCTGTATTTTTGTATCATTTTAACCATTTTTTGTTTAATTGATAAGATTTTTCTGTATTTTTGTGTCATTTTAACCATTTTTTGTTTAATTGATAAGATTTTTCTGTATTTTTGTGTCATTCTAACAATTTTTTGTTTAATTGATAAGATTTTTCTGTATTTTTGTGTCATTCTAACGATTTTTTTGTTTATTTTTTAAAGATTTTTCCGTATTCTTGCGTCAGTCTAACCATTTTTTGCCAATTTGATAAGATTTTTCTGTATTTTTGTGTCATGCTAACCAGTTTTTGTGTTTATTTTACACGATTCTTCTGTATTTTTGTGTCACTCTAACCATTTTTGTCTATTTTACAAGATTTTTCTGTGTTATTTGTGCCATTCTAACCAGTTTTTTTGTTTATTTGAGCTTTACGCAGGCTGTTTTATTGGTCATAATTAGTAAAATGTCTTGAGATTTCATTTTTGCTCATTCTACATATGTTCTTAGGTTCTCAACATGATATTTAAATTGGTCTTATTGGATCTGTTTGACCTAAGAATAGTGTTTTTGTCGTGTTGCGTAAAAACGAATTTACACAAAATGGCGTTACTTGAAATATACTCGGTCAATCTTGTACCTTTTTACACCAGAGTATGAACAATCTGACACCACTTAGGCGTATTTCTTAAACCTGTATTTACATATTTGGCAACTGCGTGGTCAGCCCATCTTATGTCGCCACAATGACTAAATGACTGTCTCTATTTCATCCATCTGCTCCTCATAATGTTGAATAGTTCCATCGGTTCCAAAATCCTCCTCTCCTTTCCTCTCTCTCTCCCTCTCCCTCTTTCCCCTTTCCATAAAATACGTGGGGCTTTTCTTTAGTAGCGCATTATCCGCATCAAACAGGCTTAACTGCGCCAGGGACCCAATCAAAGCGCCTCGTAACTGCTCCGCCGCATCCGGGCGCTTAAAAAGTAAGTTAAGCTTCATTTCAACCGTTTTATTTCATTGGGTTGTTTATCATTTTGCGCGCGGGGCTATAGGACGTTCAGTGCAACTTTTTACGCACGGGGCGGTAATTGGGGAGGCGTGAAACTTTTTCTTGTGCCTCTGATCCTTTTTAGGCTCCAAAGTTCGAGAAGAAAAGCGGTTCATTCAAGCGTTTGGCGCAGAGATTAGGCCAGAGGAGCAGTCACTACTTCAGATTATGGAAACTCTCAGCCTCGCGAAAGATTTGGATGAGGGTCGTAAAGAAGGAAGAAATGAGATAATGTAATGTCCAAAAGTGGAGTCAGTATGGACGTGTGCGTAATGGACGTGTGCGTAATGGACGTGTGCGTAATGGACATGTGCGTAATGGACCTGTGCGTAATGGACCTGTGCGTAAAGGTGTTTTCTATCTGCGCCTGTGGGTTTTTAATGTGACAAGTGGGATCATCTGTTTACTTATTTAGGCTGTGTATTTTTTATATTATTAGGCTAATTAGTGTAGTAGTCCTTGGGGACAAGTGATTAGCTGCTTGTGATAAGAAATACAACAGCTGACTGTGAGATACTGGATTGACTTTATGATGAATTTAATCTATGGTTAAGAAAAAAATATAAATAATAAAAAATCGATGGTAAAATAATAATAGAAATTAATATAAATAAATAAATAAATAAATAAATAAAAATATAAATAAATACATAACTAAATAATCAGTCAAATAATAAAAAAAACAAAATAAATTAACAGAATAAACAATAATATGATTCGATAGTTGCTGGTTCGAATCTCTCTCTCAACCTAAACATCATTGGCTGAGCGGTCAGATCCACTGACCCACAGGTTGGTGGTGTGATTCCAGCTCCCACAGATGAATACTGTCATTGTGTCCTTGGGCAAGACACTTAACCCCCCCCCCTCACCGCGTGTGTGTGTGTGTGTGTGTGTATTATTTTTGAATAAATTGATAATAACAATAATAATAATAATGTTCTTTGTGTGTATTTTAATAGAGAAAAAGGCCAACATGAAACAGCACAGACTGAACCAAATGAACATGAACATTTTTAATACATGACTAATATTATACTGATGGTGGAAAGTGAGTTGTCAGTTGTGCGGTGCAGTGGGGGGGGGGGTGCAGTGGGGGGGGCAGTGGGGGGGCAGTGGGGGGGGCAGTGGGGGTGCAGTGGGGGGCAGGGGCCTGTCTGGCGCTCAGCTGGGCTCGCGGACACAATGCGACGCTTTGTTTTATTTTCGTGACGCAGAAAATCGAGGACGGAGTCGTGGCTGGCGTCCTATAATCAGGCCAGCGCGTGCCGAGCGGATTATCTCGTTAATTTCTTACTGAAAGAAGGAAAAACTCCAGTAGCCAATAATAATTAAACCCCCCAAACGTGGCATTAGGTGATGTGGTGTTGAAGGAGAGGTCTGAGGAGCCAGAGACGGGACAGATGTGACGAGGAGCGGTTAGGTCCGTGCGTAAAAGTGACCATTAAACCAACTTGGCACAGTGGAGTTTACAGAATCTCAGGCCTGTTCCACACAAAAATATTCCACATTTGAACCTGACCACGAGCTAAACCTTAACCTGAACTTAAAACTAACGACTCCACGCGTTTATTTATAACTCATGTCTTGACAGTTTATTTTATTTTGTTAAGAATTTATTTGGTATTTTAAAAACAAAGAGAAGAACGCACAAGGCCTGCACAGTTTAAACACTTTACACAGCACTTTTCCACCTTTAAGTCACTGGAAAGAACCACTCACACATTCAGAGTATCTTGCCCAAGGACACACTAACAGTATTCATTTATAGGAGCTGGAATCGCACCGACAACCTGTGGGTCAGTGGATCTACCTGCTCAACCAGTCATGTTTTTGTTTTTAATGTCAAAGCTGGATTTGAACTTGCAAATTTCAGATGAGAAAACAAAACAAAAAAAAACATTTCTTGAGACATTGTTTTATTATGAAATGAGATCAACTCCTGTAAATAAACCCACAAATAAAACCGAGCGGATTCTCAATAAAACAGAAAAAAACATAACATTAGATTATTATAATGAGCCAGTTAAAGTTTCTGTGTTTCTGTGTTGAGCCTAATTACCCCAATACACTTTTTTTCCCCCTTGAGGTTAACAGGGTAATGAGCCAGAGCCGCGTTATGAGCCATTACCTGCGCGCACAAACACTGAGCAGTCACTTTGTTTACTTAGATTAAGATTAAGTGTCCTTCCTAATCAACACTCACTGATAGTCTCACCGCCCAAATCTAATTACCGCGGGCCAATTGATTAGGAAAGAATCGCGGAGGAGGGGGACTCGAGTGTGAGCCGAATAACTCCACTGGATCCCACTCACTTTTTACGCGCTTGTTTCTAATTTGCCCAAGTTGCTCTACGCGTTTTCATATCGTTACATTTGAATGGTCCAAGTTTGGAGGAAACAATAGTCTGTAGTTACACAATTGGAGATACTGAGCTGTATGTGAATGCGCGCTCAGTTTGCAGTATTGGTTCATTGTTTGTTCCCCTGGGTCTTTTGTTATCGGCATTACTTATCGGTCAACAGTAGGCTTTGTCTGCGCAAATGGCCCCCCAATCAGCTCCCCATTTAGCTGCGCCTAACCTGTGGGTATATGCTAATCACGAGGCTCGGTTGGGGCCCCGTGTGTGCGCATTTTAACGACAATTGTTTTGTTTTGGGTCGTATGTAGGAGCGCAGGCCGGTGGAGCAGAGGAGGAGCGCGTGGTGTGTTTTTTGGGGGGGTGATTAGGGGCGGGGTTATAGTGGCAGTTTGGGGAAGGAGAAGGAGGGAGGAGGGAGGAAGAGGAGGAGGAGGAGGGGGGGGCAGAGCTCTCCCAGTGCAGCGAGGACAGCTGGGGGTCTCCGCTTGGCTTTAAGAGCGCAGCGGAGTCCAAGGGCGCACACTTGTCCAAGGCGCCGCGCCGCGTAAAGGTCGTGCGTAATAACCGTCCACAGAGCCAGAGCGCGCAGATAAGGAGCTGTTGGATTTTCTCCCATTTCCTCTCGCGCTGTCGACAAAAGACACCAAACGGATACTCGCCAGGACTCAAACATTTTTGTGTTTTTTTGTGTTTTTTAGTTTTGTTTTTGTCGGCGCACTGCAGCAGCCGCCACCATGATGTCCTATTTGAAACAGCCGCCGTACACAGTGAACGGACTGAGTTTATCTACCTCAGGAGTGGACCTGCTGCACCCGTCAGTGGGATACCAAGGTAATTTAAACAAGAGAAATGTTAAACAAAAGCAGTTACAGAGATGATTATTTAAACATTCGCCTGCGTTTATTTAGAAACACTTTAGTCAAAAATATTGTGTCTCCAAAATGAAGGTCGTTTATTCATCTGCTTTTCATTTTTAGATTTTTTATATATATTTTTTTATTTTTTTCATCAGGAACTCCACGAAAGCAGAGGCGAGAGAGGACGACGTTCACCCGGGCGCAGCTCGATGTGTTGGAAAACCTTTTCTCCAAGACGAGATACCCGGATATCTTCATGAGGGAAGAGGTCGCCTTAAAGATCAACCTGCCCGAGTCCAGAGTGCAGGTGAGTCTAAAGCTCTAACACGGAGCATTACAGTGTTTCAGGTGATGTGCGCGCGCCTCAGGCTGTGGTGTTTTGCGCGGGGCACTTTCCCTGTTAAATGTTTATTAAACTGTGAGACATGATAATGAGGAAACAGCTCAGTGATCCGTTTGATCGATGAACTTCTCGAATATTAAGTGTTTTTTACATTTTTATTTCAGGTTTGGTTCAAAAACAGACGCGCCAAGCACCGGCAGCAGGCCCAGCAGACTCAGAGCGGCCCGCAGAAACAGGCCGTGACCAGACCGCTCAAAAAGAAGGGCTCTCCGGTGCGTGAGGTCAGCTCCGAGAGCGGGGCCAGCGGCCAATTCACGCCGCCCTCCAGCACCTCCATCCCGGCTGTGAGCAGCAGCACGGCCCCGGTGTCCATCTGGAGTCCGGCCTCCATCTCTCCTCTGTCAGACCCGCTCTCCTCCACCTCCTCCTCCTCCTGCATGCAGCGCCCTTACCCAATGACCTACACCCAGGCCACGGGCGGCTACAGCCAGGGCTACACCGGCTCCTCCTCCTACTTCACGGGCGTGGACTGCAGCTCGTATTTGTCTCCGATGCATCACCAACTTTCCTCCGCGGGCTCCGCCATGAGTCCCATGAGCGGCAGCGGCGTGTCCAGCCACCTGAGCCCCGCAAACACGCTCTCCTCCTCGGCCTACGGAGCCGCGGCGGGCCTGGGCTTCACCGGGGCGGACTGTCTCGACTATAAGGACCAAACCTCCTCGTGGAAGCTCAATTTCAACGCGGACTGTTTGGATTACAAAGACCAGGGGGCGTGGAAATTTCAAGTTTTATAAATGAACATTAAAACAGACTCAAACAAAGCCCTACACTGGAACATTTAGTGCTGAAACGTCTACCTCGGGCGCGTTGGAGCCAGGCCGCAGCTGCTGGTCTCCTGGCGGCGTGAACTTAAACTGAACATTCAGATTCTTCCCAACTTTGATCGAGGACACGGACCAAACCGAAACTATGAGCCTGAAGTTTGAAAACATGATGTGATCAAAGTGTGTGTGTGTGTGTGTGTGTGTGTGTGTGTGTGTGTGCCTGACTGTTTGTGAAATCATTCTGAATGCACTATTTAATTTATGAAAAATTTAAGACTAGTTAAGACAATCAGTCCGTCTGCGTCCTCGCGTATTTCTTTGTACTTTAAACATTTTTTTTGTGTTAGTTTTTAATGTTATTTTTGTACTGCCTGTATATGCAATTTTCAATACGCAAACGAGTTCTGTTTCATGTGTTTTGTCAGTGATAAATTATTATAAAAACCTGATTAGAAGTGGCCAAATCATCCACGAAACAATAAAAGTGATTTATACTTGACGCACGTGTCTAAACTCGCTTCTTTCAACTTTTTCTTTTGTTTTAAAGTTTTAATTTCTGTTTTATTTCAGCGCCACGGCTCCACTGCGCACGCACCACGTCTCACACGCGAATTATCGGGGTTTAATCTGATCTGTTTAAGAAGATAATCCCACTTTTATAGACTTTAGGGATGGACTCAACTAGATTTGCAGCTTGACTGTGTTTGGCGACAGCACAGGCTTTGTGTCAGTCACGAAGAGACAAAATCATTGTTATAAACGCGCAAAGGTAAAATATAACATTGTGAATTATACAGGCTACGTTTATTTGGACCTTTGGAGAGTGTGGCAAAAGGACGTGCCATTTGGGAGAGGAAAACAAGAGCGTGTGTAGATGGAGAACGCACCCATGCACCCAAACATGTAAATGAGCCATTATTTGACCCATAAAAAATATAAAAAGTAAATGTCTGGTAAGGTTTTGAGGTGCAGTTATGTTATCTGTGAAGTTTAAACGTATTTAAGAGTGAATTATTACAGTTATTACAGTTTCCAAGTCATTTACTTCATAGAATTGAGACAGTCTGGAAATGTTTCGTTTTCATTCGCTGTATTTGTTGAGTATTTGTTGAGCCAAGCACTGGCCAAAACTGGAACTGTCCCCAAAAGTCACGCTCAGGCATTTTTACGCACGTCCTTTTACGCATACACTTTTACGCACGAACTTTTAAGGATGAACTTTTACGCAGGCCCTTTTAGGCACACACTTTTACGCAGGGACTTTTACGCAGACACTTTTACGCACACACTTTTACGCAGGCACTTTTACGCAGGCACTTTTACGCACACACTTTTACGCAGGCACTTTTACGCACGCAGGACACGCCACCCAAACGTCGTCAAATCGCCCACAATGAGTTAAATCCCGGCTGACAGTAAGTAGTCCTGCTCTTTCGGGGGACAGGCAGGTCGAGGGCTCGTGCGTGGATTAAACGGCTCGTGCTATCAGTCTAATTAGAACGAGACAGGAAACGTGAGGCGCGCGCTCAATCTGCCGGAGTGACCCTCAATTAGCGCCGCACGACACACGCTCCTAATGACCGCGTGGAGACTGGAAAAGTCACTCACACGTCTCCGGAGCGGTGTGTCAGGCCCAGAATGCACAGCGGGCCCGTGGAGGTCAAGTTTGGTCACGCGCTTTAGAAACAGGGGCGGGTTTTATGAACATATCAACATCAACGTGGATGAAATGGTCAGACAGGTTTTTACGCGCCATGATTCAGGACAAATGTAAGAATATAAAATGTAAATTGTGGGATTCCCTGTGAAATTATTAAAAATAGAATAAAAGTAACTCTGTAGGAGGCCTTTGAGGTTTTTGAATCACTGTCCTGTCTATGTTTAGCATCGTTGTCATAGCGATTGACAAATAAAATGATGAACCAAGCGTGAAACAGCCTGGCTCACCAAAAACAGCCACAATGTGAACTTGATCTCCTTTGACTAGCTCATAGTTCAGTTGTTTTATTGGTTCTAAATGGGCTAATATTTCAGTCTAAAGTTGGTCATGTGCGTAAAACACAAAAACACATCACACAAACGTCACATGCGTCTTAATCCGGGCAGATTTCAGCCTGTCACTCGTTTACCCGCGCGCACCAGGAGACACTGCATGATATTAAGTCAGTCTGAGGTCATAAAGATGTGGTTTCAACAGGTTCATGTTTCCTCAGAGCGCGGGTCCGAGTGGCACCATCCGGGTTTAATTAAGCACCAGCCCCTCCAGGGACATATGGGCCGGACAGACGCTGCGTAATCCCCCGGTCGCTTTTGAGGATGTTAAACAATAAAAGGGCCTCGGAGGTCTGCCCCGGGCCAAAGAAAAGAGCGCACATTCTGCACAGCTTTGCCCCGAGGCTGAGCATTCCCAAGCGGCTTCTCCCTGCGCCGCGGCCCGGGCTCCAAGCATCCCCCGCGGGCCATGAGGGAGGCCACACAGGGGGGGTCCCCGCGGAGCCCGCACCTGAGGGAGCGAGGGTCGTTACGTCATGAGGTGATTCTGCCGCAGCGCAAATGTGGAGTGATGCGTCAATCAGCTGTGTGCAAAGTGTGCGCCACTTCAGCAGCGTCAAACTGTAGAGCCACATTCTCCGAAGAGCAGGATACACGGTCATTGATTTTATTTAGATTTTTTTCATTTATTTCATGTCTCTTTATTTGTACAGGGACAGTCCAGTGAGTTTCATGAGTTCAGTTCAAACACAGAACAAAACAAAAACAAAAACAAACCAGTTAAAACATTAAAAACAGGAGCAGGTGTGAGTGTAAATCTCCACATTATTAAAGTCCTGCAGTGGCTCCAGTCTGTTCACTTTTACATGTCCTTCAAATGTTCCAGTTTTGGGAAGTAAATGAACCAAAAGTCGTCGTTTTTTTTCCCCAGTTCAGTTCTAGTGCGGTGAGTTTTCAGATGTAAACGATTACGAGATCTTGGATTAAAAGTTCTTTTCCACCTCTTCTCTTACCCCTCTCTCATCTCCTCGTTCTCTCTCCTCCACCCCTCCTCTCACTCCCTCTCTCCTCTCTCTTTATTGTTCAGTTTTTAACCGTAGACCATCATGAGATCTTGTATTAAAAGTTCCTGTTTCAAACTTCAACAAAAAGGTGAGATATTGAAAAACACATTTTTTAAACACATTTTTAAACACATTCAGTGTTGTTCTCGATGGCCGACCTGCTTTTCCACAGAGTGACGGTTTAAACTCATCTCCTGTTACAAAACAAAGACAACTAAACAAATGCTTTAAGTTTAATACAACACTGTGGGATTTTGTACAAAGCTATAACATCTCCATGGAAACAAGCAGGTGTGCCATCGGCCGGTGACCGCGACAACGCCAAGACGGTTCAAAAAGACTGAATAAAGCTCAGGGAAGATCAGACTCAAACTAACACAAACATTTAGGTTGAGAAAACGCTCCGTTCCACCTTGTGATGTCATCATGTGGCGATACAGGAAGTGCTCCGCTGTGTTTTTAAACTCCACACACCTTCATTTCTAGAATCATTTGGATCATTTCAGCCCAAGAATGGTCACTTATCTCGACTGAACTAAAGGTAAAAGGAGCTGTTAACATGAAAACTACCACCTGATGACATCACAAGGTGGAACAGAGCATTTTGAGCTTTGGAGATGTAACAGACTAATAATAAAGTGTGACTCAAACATGTGTGAATGAAACAAAACACAACTCCAGGTCTGTTTTGGAGAAGCTAACGACATTACAACATGGATTAACGCTACAATTTTCTTTAAAGTTTGTCTGGACGTGACATAATTCTGAAGGAACCAGTCGCGTTTAAAAAAAAAAGCGTTGGATAATCAGAACAAACTTATCTTTATCAAACCTGATTCACGTAAATGGACCGTCGCCGCTGAGAGTTTAACCGTAGACTATTGTTATGCAGAAGTGTGGCCTACATTCCCCGACCGCACGAAACAAAACACAACACCGAACGCAACACCAAACACATACATAATTCATAGACACTCACAATGGCGTTCTGTGCTCCTCAGACCGCCGTCTACCAGCGCGCCCACAGACCGTCTGAGATTTAAAGCAGCACGGTGGAACTTTTCTAGTGACGGCTCCTCGACGTCAACTTTGTTCTTTATCTTTGTTTTTACAGAGGAGCACCCAGACTCTCGTTTTCATGGGTGCTCTGTTTAAAATACAAGTGCAGGTGTGTGTAATTAGCATTTATTTGTTGTAACGCTAAAAATAAAAGCTTGAACGGGTTGTTGCTCCACAGATCTGACCCGTAACTTGGTCTGGTGGCCGCTTGTCTCCATGAAGGACTTTGTCACTTTTGTCTTGCCCCTGTGCCCTGTTCTACTACTTTATTATTACTTTTTTTTAAGTGTTAATGTCTATACAAACCAAAGGATACTTCCCACAGACACTAAGTAAGTGTGACTCCAATTCACTTTCTATTGAAAAACCCTGTGTCCTCTCTCTGTCCCTGCTGCTGTCAGACTCGTCATTTTAGTCTTAAATGTTCGTATTAACCCGCTCTACATTTTTTTTTTTCCGAGGGGTTTTTGTTTGTTTTTTTCTTTTGTTATTTTGAGGGTTTTTTATTTTCTTATTTTTTGGTTATTTTGAGTTGTGTTTTTTGTTATTTTGAGTTTTTTTTTTTTTTTTTGTTATTTTTATTATCATTTCTTTTACTTGTTTTGAGTTGGGGTTTTTTTTTTGTTTATTTTCTTTTTTCTTTTTTTTGTTATTTTGAGTTTTTTTTATTATTTTGAGTGTTTGTTTTTTTTACTGTCTCCTCTCTCTGTCTCTGCTGCTCAGACTCATTTTGGTCTTAAATGTTCGTATTAACCCTCTACATGATCCTGGGTTTTTTATTTCACTTTTGTGTCTGTAAATCAAGATCTGAACATTAAAAACAGACAAATCAGGTCCTTCTTTCCCCGAGGTCGCTCCTGTTAGCGTTAGCGACAGGTTTGATTGACAGCGTTGCTAAGTACCTGCTCCTTACTAAACTAACGGTGCAGGCAGGAAGGGGCGTTACCTTCAACAGCCTGGCTCCTGATTGGCTCTTTGGTTGCTATGATACTCTAAATCAGCCTCTACACCTGTAAGTTCTGCTGTTTTGGACAAGAACTAGGTGAACTTGTTTCTATCGCGTTTTACAATTAACAAAATGTAAAACTATTATCTCTGTTACACCTAATGTGAAGAAGCGCTATTCAAATAAACTCATCCAAAAACACATTATTCTGAAAATCACAAACACAACACAAATGGAGCTAACAGACGATTAGCACCAAAGCTAACACATGTTCAGATAATGACTTTTATGGCTTTGAGCTGAAGGTCTAGTTAATGTTTCTTGTGGCATTTGAGTTTTACAATCCGGGATTATTTCGATGGTGGAAACTCGGCCAAAAAACATCTCTGGGGTTTAAATGGGACCGGACCATTAGAGCAGGAATAATCTGACGAGGAAAGTGAACAGGACACGTTGTATTAACAGATTATATGTGTTTAAAGCCCGAATTTACCATAAGGTTAATGTGTAAAAGGGGGGAGGGATTACACAGACCACAGATTATCAAATTACTCTTCATCAAGTAACGATAGAAGTCAGATCATATAAGACGACATCGGGATTACAACAGATAAATAAACAGATGTATAATTTAGTTTTGAAGGTAAATGGAAAGTCAGGATTTTTGTATCGAATAAGACCAAAAATGTCTTGAACCAAAGCTTCAAATGAGGCTCATCAATGCTAGCAGTTATAGCAGCTAATCTGAAGTTTCATATTTTTAATTCTGAGCGCGAGTATCATAGCAACCAAAGAGCCAATCCAGAGCGAGACTGTTGGAGGTCACGCCCACACCACTGGTTTAAAATGGAGCGACCTCCGGGAAAGAAGGCGTCTGATTTGTCCTTTATTAATGTTCATATCTTGATTTACAGACACAATAGTGAAATAAAAACCCCAAGATCATGTAGAGGGTTAATACGAACATTTAAGACCAAAATGAGTCGATGGAGCAGCAGAGACAGAGAGAGAGGACAGATTTTTAAAAAACAAAACAAAAAATGTACTCAAAATAACAAAAAAAAACCAACAAAAAACAAAACTCAAAATAACAAAAAAAAATTAAAACAAAAAAAACAAACTCAAAATTAACTCAAAATAACACAAAAAAATTAAAACAAAAAAAACAAACTCAAAATTAACTCAAAATAACAAAAAAAACAACCCTCAAAATACCCCCCCACAAAAAAAAAAAAGTAAATAAAAAAACAAACTCAAAATAACTAAAAACAACTAAAAATATATATATATTTTTTAAATAAACTCAAAATAACTTAAAAAAAAACAACAACCCAGGATCATTAATACGAACATTTAAGACCAAAATGAGTCTGACAGCAGCAGAGACAGAGAGAGGACACAGTTTTTCAATAGAAAGTGAATTGGAGCCAGAAGTGCGCTGATGATCACTTCCTGTTCGGAACATAGCGGCTAGCAGGTTAGCTAAGTCCATTTATATAAACAGTCTACAGGGACAACTAACAAAAACTAACCTCCAACTGCTGTAGATTTTTTTCTGAGACGAGATTATAACTTGTTCAAAAGATCAATTAATATGTTTGTGTTGCGAGTGAACGCTCTTATTGTTCTCGGCCTCAAGCTGTGAAAATACAAAGGTCAAAGGTCAGGGGCCATACAGTGTCGTACAGTGGAGGAGTCGTCCATTCACAACTTCTGCGTTTGTTTTGTATTGATTAGTTGTGCCCTGGATACAAAACCACCAGTGCGACACTTTGAATAACAATCATAATTATTTCAAATAGAATCAGCTTCAGGTTCATGTTCTTATGCATATCTCTGACCTGAAGGGGGCGCTGGTGTAGTGGGATAAATGTCCATAAAGGAGTGTTTTTCCTGTGCATCAAGTCACTTTTCGGTCCAAATCCTGCTCGTCTCCATGAGGATGTTATCCTTTTTTGGGCAATTAAAACATCTGGTATTAAATGTCAGATAGATAAGTTTAATGCACATGTGTCAAACTCAAGGCCCGTGGGCAAAATGTGGCCCTCCGCATCATTTTATGTGGCCCTCAACAGGGTAAATTAAAGGTATGATGGTCTTAAAATGTGTCGTTTTAGCAGGAGATACACAGTTACACAGCCATATTTTTACATCTAGGCAAAAACATACGCAATATTTGTCACCTGAATAAGTAATAAATACAGAAACAGTTAATTAAAAAGTTAAAAAAGTACTTAGATTTATTTTACATCTGGCCTTTTGAGAGCAGCCATTTTGCTGATGTGGCCCTTGGTGAAAATGTGCTTGACACCCCTGGTTTAATGCCATGCTGTGGGACATTCCAGGCAAAGCAACATCTCTATGGAGACCAGGAAGTTACTGTATCTTTAGGAAAAAAAACAACAAAACACTGATTAACACTGTGAGAGTTGATCACAGAGCTCCACATTTGCCCCTAATAACTCAAAGAATGTGATTTATATTGATTTATTGTGATTCTAGGCCAGTGCCACATCCCGCCCCCCGTCATCCTCGTCCTCCTCCTCGTCCTCCTCCTCTTCGCCACACGCCTGACCACCTGCTCTGGGATTACAGCGCCATGTGGGTTACACGCGCCACAATGAAAACGAACGACCCACAACACGTACAAACAGATACACGTATATACACACACAACAGGATCTGACATGTAAATGGACAGAGCTAACCTGCTAGCCGCCGCGTTACAAACAGGAAGTGGTCATGGGCGCGCTTCCGGCTCCAGTTCAGACTCGTCATTTTGGTCTTAAATGTTCGTATTAACCCGCTCTACATGATCCTGGGGTTTTATTTCACTTTTGTGTCTGTAAATCAAGATATGAACATTAATAACAGACAAATCAGGCGCCTTCTTTCCCCGAGGTCGCTCCAGCTAGCGTTAGCAAATTGACAGCATTGCTACGTCCCTGTTAAACCAGTAGTGCTGGCGGGAAGGGGCGCTACCTTCAACAGCTTCGCTCCTGATTGGCTCTTTGTTGCTATGATACTCGCGGTCAGAATTCCAAATATATGAAACTCGGCTCCAGATTAGCCGCTATAACTGCTAGCCTCGATTAGCGTCATTTGCAGCTAAACACTGTGGGTGACGTCGCACTCACTCTGTCCACTTCTTTACACAGTCTATGGTCTAAACACTAAAACCATCTCCGCAGCTATATGACCCTCTGCGAGAAAAGTTCCGCAGTGTTGCTTTACCGTGATATCGCTGTGTGTGTTTAGTTACATCTGCTCGTCTTTGACCCATATCTGAGCCGCTGGCCTAGTTTTCACTCAAAACAAGACGCCAACGAGAGGTCGACTCTACGTTATGAACACGAGCACCTGCAGGTCGACAGTGACACAGACGCTCAACAGTCTGGAGTTTTTCTGAAATGCACAAGGCGGCCATCTTTAACTTTTAAAGGGCCAGTGTGACACTTTTCTCTGATCTGCTCTAATGTTTCCTCATCACAAACAGATCTGGGGTTGTGTTTCTTTGTTTCATTCACACATGTTTAACACAAACCTGCAGATTTAGGCTGAGTTCTTCTCTCAAACTGAAAACAAACTCTCTGTTCCACCTTGTGATGTCATCATGTGGTGATACAGTAAGTGCTCCACTGTGTTTTTAAACTCCACACACCTTCATTTCTAGAATCATTTGGATCATTTCAGTCCTGGAGTTGCCGCTTATCTCGACTGAACTAAAGGTAAAAGGAGCTGTTAACATGAAAACTACCACTTCATGACATCACAAGGTGGAAACAAGGAGGAAACAAGCAAAAGGTGGCGCCCCCTTTAGGCCAAACGAGAGGTCACAGTTTTTCAGTCTAATAAAAAAAAAAAAAAAAACATCCTCACTGTGTAAAAGTTACACTGTGTTTTTTAAAGTTTAGTCTGAGGTGAGTAAAGTTTGGAGACATAGACATATTTTGTGCTTCTACATGAGTAATATTACTTTAAAGTAGAAGTACTTTTACTCGAGTACAGGGTTTAGCTGCTGTGAGTTGATGCTTGTTGTGAAGTTGCCCTCATTTACCCCCTGGGCTGAGTCTAATGCCCCTCCTGTGGTGACCTGATTATGGAGGGTAAAGAGGGAACTGGTGGCACAATGAGGAGGAGGGGCTTGTAACGAGGGGGAGGGGCTTGTGTGGAGGGGGGAGGGGTTTGCACAAAGGAGGAGGGGCTTGTATAGAGGAGGAGCGGCTTATATCAAGGGGGAGGGGCAGGTCTTCTAAACAGCTCTTTGACAAATAAGGTTTTGTTTTTGGTGATTAACGGCTCTGAGGAGGAAGAGGAGGAGGAGAGGAAGAGAGGAAGAGGAGGAGGAGAGGAAGAGGAGGACAAGAAGAGGAGGAGGACAGGAAGAGGAGGAGGAGAGGAAGAGGGGAAGAGGAGGAGAGGAAGAGGAGGAGGAGAGGAAGAGGAGGAGAGGAAGAGGAGAGGAAGAGGAGGAGAGGAAGAGGAGGAGGAGAGGAAGAGGAAGAGGAGAGGAAGAGGAGGAGAGGAGAAGGGGAAGAGGAGGAGGCGAAGGAGAGGTTGCGTTGGAGAGGAAGAAGAGGAGAGTTCCACTTTTTAACTACATCTTAATTAACCTTAAAAAGACAAAAAGACATAAACAAAGTCAGAAAAGTTACGTAGTGCATCTTTAAATCTCCTTGGAGACAGTCAAGTGAAATGTCACACTCCCATTCAAATCAATAAGATCACTATGGAGACAAAAGTTACATAATAGAATAGAAGAATTGTAATTCTGCTTCCACAAATCTTTTTATTGGCCCTTTGTTTATTTTCTTGTGCTTTTTTAACATAATCTTTTACTGTTATTAATTGCATGCTGTTTTTAATAACCTGTCTGTTTTAATTATTTCGTTTGTCTTTGCTATGATTCACTGCTCCAGACTTAATGCTTTTCTACCTTTTTACCACACCTGTAAATGCACATTTATTTTTATTTTATTCTATGTCCTCTGTAAATTATTTAAATTTGCAAGGAGCCATCTGTACATCATGGCAACGGACAACAGATGAAAACCAGCCTCTTGGCTAATTCTGGCATGTTAAACAGTTACTGTTGGTCAACATTCATTCATTCATTCATTCATTCATACATACATTCATACATACATAAAATAATGCCACAATGTGGAATACTCCTGACACATCTCCATGGAGACTCCAATGAGCTCGAAACAACTTTAAAGTTTGTCCCAGCGGATTTGAACGACGGGTCAAGAAATGTGGCACAAAATAATAACCCCAGGACTCAGAAAGAGAGAGAGAGAGGGAAGAGAGAGAAAGAGAGAGGAAGAGAGAGAGAGAGAGAGAGAGGGAAGGAGAGAGAGCAGGAGAGAGGGAGAGAGAAAGAAGACACTGAGGGAGAGGGGAAGAGAGAGGGAGAGAGGAGAGAAAGAGACAGAGTGAGGGACAGAGAGTGGAGGAGAAAGAGTGAAGGATGGAGGGAAAGAAGGGGAGAGAGAACGAGATAGAGGGAGAGAGGGAGAGAGAGAGGCTGAGGGAGTGGAAAAGAGAGAGGGAGAGAGAAACAAGAGAAAGAGAGAGACGGAGAGCAGGAGAGAAAGAGAGAGGGAGAGAAAAGGAGAGGGAGATAGAGAGTGAGGGAGCAGTGTGGAGTCAGAAAAAGCCTGGGGTCATTCACGGCTTTCACTAATGGATCTGTCAACAAGACATTATTCAGATTAATGCAGAGAGGAAAGAGAGGAAGTGTGGAAAGAGGGAGGAGGGAGAGATAGGAGGAGGGGGGAGGAGGGAGAGAAAGAGGAGGAGTAGGAAGAGAGAAATAGATTATCATGAACATCATCAAACAGTGATAGAATCTGGGCTCATTTGTGATGTTTTCACCTTCACGATTTCCCCTCGTTTAGACCCAGATGTTAATTAAACTAAAACATTAATAAAAATAATTAAAGACGTGTAATGTGTCTCTGATCTGTCTGTGCTTCAGAGGGAGGAATATGGGACGGTTGCCGTGGCATTTGACAATATTGAACGGTAAAAAGTCCTCAAAATGTCACCTATAACAGGAAAACAAACATGAATCACCTTTTTCCCACTCGTTTGACCTGTGATATTTTTAAGACTGATTAAATAAGTTTAAGTACAAATATAAGTATTTACTGCAGAGAGGAGCAGAGTGACGCCTCCTCTGCGGCTCCTCTGCGGCTCCTCTCTGGCTCCTCTGCGGCTCCTCTGCGGCTCCTCTCTGGCTCCTCTGCGGCTCCTCTGCGGCTCCTCTCTGGCTCCTCTGCGGCTCCTCTGCGGCTCCTCTGCGGCTCCTCTCTGGCTCCTCTGCGGCTCCTCTGCGGCTCCTCTCTGGCTCCTCTGCGGCTCCTCTCTGGCTCCTCTGCGGCTCCTCTCTGGCTCCTCTGCGGCTCCTCTCTGGCTCCTCTGCGGCTCCTCTCTGGCTCCTCTGCAGCTCCTCTCTGGCTCCTCTGCGGCTCCTCTGCGGCTCCTCTGCGGCTCCTCTCTGGCTCCTCTGCGGCTCCTCTGCGGCTCCTCTGCGGCTCCTCTCTGGCTCCTCTGCGGCTCCTCGGCGGCTCCTGATAAAAAGAGTGTTTTCTGTCACAGCAGGAAACGAACGAGCCTCAGGATTAAACCTGAAGAGAAGAGTAACAGCTCAGACGGAGGAAAAGACACAGAATTATCTACAGAGAGAGAAAGAAGAGAGGGAGAGAGGGAGGAGAAGGGGAGGGAGAGAGAGAAGAGAGGGAGAGAGGGAGGGGAAGGGGTGGGAGTGAAAGAAGAGGGGGGAGAGAGGGAGGAGAGGGAGGAGAAGGGGAGAGGGGGGGAGAGGGGGGAGAGAGAGGGATGAGAGGGAGGGAGAGAGAGAAGAGGGGGGAGAGAAAGAGGAGAGGGAGGGAGAGAAAGAAGAGGGGGGAGAGAAAGAGGAGGGGGGGAGAGGGAGGAGAAGGGGAGGGAGAGAGAGAAGAGAGGGGAGAGAAAGAGGACAGGAGGGAGAGAGGGAGGGAGGGGGAGAGAGAGAAAGAGGAGAGGAGGGAGAGAGGGAGGGGGAGAGAGAAAGAGGAGAGGGGGAAGAGGAGAGGCAGAGAGGTAGCGAGAGAAAGAGAGGAAAGGAGAGTGAGAAAGAAAGGGAGAGAGCGAGAAAGAGAGAAGAGAGGAGGAGAGAGAGGAGGGAGAGGAGGAGGGAGAGGAGGAGGGAGAGAGAGAGGAGGGAGGGATGGAGAGGGAAAGTTTTGACCTGGGCTCTTTCTCTAAGACTTTGTGAAGTTCAAATGGACATGACTAATAAAATACTCGAGTACAAGAGTGAGTACTGCTGCCAAAATTGTACTTAAGTAAAATCATTTAGTGGTTTTTAAATCTGTGTATTCTCTGAGCTCTGGACAAACGGCGCAGATCCAGTGCAGTTAAAGGAGCTTAGACTGTACAATTTGGCTTAGATTTGAAATAGAACTAATTACAAGTACGTGCTTAGAAAAATATGCTCAAAAAAGTACAACTACCCCAAATATCGAGTTATTTTTTACAATAACGTGAGTATTATTAGTTACTTTCCACCTCTGCTTACAACCAAATCCATGTTTGCATCTATCCATGTCCATCTGTTTTGTTTGACTCAACTACAAGTGTTTCTATTGCTTAAAAATTGCCATCAAAAACATCCTTTCTGAGCGCGAGGTCGCCTCTCCACAGATCTGACCTGTAACTTGACCCGGTGGCGTCGCCTGGTGGTCTCTATGGACATGCGTAGATACTTTTAATGCCATACAGTGGATTGTTGCAAGGAAAACAATCACACGTCTGAATCGGAAACGAGCAGGTGACTCTACCAGGCCGAGATACAGGTCAGATCTGTGAAGAGGCGAGTCCACACTATGTTTTTCATGACATTTAAGAGCAATAAAGGGTCCTATATGACACAAAATGGCGTCTTGTGAGGTTTAAATCATGTTTTAATGTTGTTATCTCTGTTTCTAGTGAAGTTGTGGATTGGATTCTTCTGTCACTTCTATGTGGGCTGGTCATTTTAGAACTTTAGAACTTTATATGTTCTGTTCTTTGCTGCAGTTTTGTCTCAATATTCAAGAAAAGGCATCTCTTCTGGGAAAAAACGTGTTGGTCACAATCAATGTTCCCTCTAGTTTTTCACGAGTCTGAGCAAACACACAAACTCCCTGAGCGTCCCATGGACCAGAGCGACATCAGACGTGCACACTGTGGTCATGCTGCGTCACATCCATCCAAGTTAAATGTTTTATTAAAAGAATCAAATTACCGCATTTACATTTCTGTTATAAGACTTTTAATTAAGTGCTTTATCCACTTATACAATGAAAATGACAAAAATCTGACCTGTGTCGTATGTTAATGCTTTTGGGAGTATAAATATTTAATTTTAACTATGGCAAAACATGAACTTCAACCAAACCAAGACAAATGTAAACTCCAATGTTGAAAACACTTCACATTTTTATGATAAAGCTCTGACTTGTATTATGAGTATAAGTATAAGTTTATATGAGTATAAGTCGTTGTGTGAAGCTTTTGCTGTGACTGAGTGAGTTTGTCCTACTGTGTCTGGGACAGTCCTGACTCTTTTTCAGTTTATGACACGATCATTTGATTTTTACAACAATAAACTAGAGACAGTTTCAACGACCAACACACACAGAGGAATCTGTATCTGCAGCTGCTCTATTACTGTACATTTATATAACAAAACACAATATATAATGTGTATTTGTATATAAAATATATTCAAAACAAGTGGTATGGGTCAAAATAAATATATATTTACAAACCACACACTGCAAACAGTGAACAAACACACACTGGAAACTCAGAACACACTGGACATGATTGTACAGTGAGACAGTCTGTGACAGAGGCTCAGTGTTTAGAGTTTGGAGGAGGACGTCATTGTGTCCTTAGGCAAGACACTTTGGTATTAGCTAACGCTAATGCTAATGATTACACATGATATATTTGACCCACAATTAAGTGAATAGCAGAATAAATCACACTTACCGATCAGGAACAGCATCCAGTCCATCAGCACATCAGGTCCTCTGCTCCTGAGTCCATCATGATCTTCACTCGGCTCCATGAGCCGCTCCGGGTCCAGATGTCTCTAGTTTAACTTGTACAAACATCCACAGTGTCCTCGGTCCGTACTTCCTGTAATTTGTCCGTTTCGTCATGTTTAAAACGCAAAACTGCTGTAAAACAGCGCGTCACAGTGCGCCCGAGGGCGGGCCGTGGGAACGTTAAGGGGATAAACACTTAGCATACTTAGCATCATTAGCATCATTAGTATCATTAGCATCATTAGCATCATTAGCGTCATTAGCGAGTCTTCACTCCACATCGGCTAAAACTTTGGTAGCGGCGCAAATACGTCTGTGAATCACATAATTGTCTGGAGCAGCTCGTCCCGGTCTCACTCAGACTCACACTGAAAAATAGCGCAGAATGAATTGTTGTGTGTTTATTTTATTTTCAACTCCGGTTCGATTTTGTTGTGCGCGGCACAGATTTTCTGTGCGCGGAGACCGTGTCAGCAGTGCGCAACTGCGCATGCGCGCAGCTTAGAGGGAGCAGTGGTCACAATAATGGGTTGGTGATATTGACAAAAATTCATATCTCAGTATGTACATTTTTAATCATTATTCATCCATAAACATTTGACAGAACACAGACAAGTGAAAATACGTTCAACACAGAAAGTATAGACAAGTTAAAGGTCCCAAAAAATTGTCTCTTGTGAGTTGCCGTAGTGATAAACAATTTAAAAGGTTCTATATATTACGCAAAATTTTGTTTTGTGAGATTTAAGTCATGTTCTAACGCTGTTTCCTCCTCAAAAACAGACCTGGAGTTGTGTTTTGTTTCATTCACACATGTTTGAGTCACACTTTATTATTAGTCTGTCACATCTCCAAAGCTCAAAACGCTCTGTTCCACCTTGTGATGTCATCAAGAGGTAGTTTGTCAAGTTAACAGCTCCTTTTTATCTTTAGTTCAGTACAGATAAGTGGCTATTCCGATTCTTAAATGATCCAAATAATTCTAGAAATGAAGGTGTGTGGAGTTTAAAAACACAGCGGAGCACTTCCTGTATCACCACACGATGACATCACAAGGTGGAACAGAGCGTTAAACATGCATGAATGAAACAAAACACAACTCCAGGTCTGTTTGTGACGAGGAAACGACATTAGAAAAGATGAGAAAACAGTGTAACATGAGCCGTTTAAAGGTGCTAGCAGATGCGGCACACGGGCTACATTTAATGCCGTACTGTGGAACATTTTTTTCCAGCACAACAGATCCAAGAATTCATCCGTGAAAAGTTAACTCTTCAAATGAGGTCCTTGGGTTTTTCTTTGAGTGTACTTTGATGGGCAGTGTGGCAAAAAGCAGCGCTGCATTTTTCTGACAAGAGGAAAAACACGAGCCCACGGAGAGCGCGTATCGCTTACTCTTCCTCTCTCCTCCTCCTCCTCCTCCTCTTCTCCCGCTCTCCATCGCTCCTCTTTTCCCTCTACCCCCCACCGAGAGTTCTGCCAAGTTGACAGTTCCGAGCTCCGTGGAGAATGTGTCTCGCGCGCATTACAATCGCGCGGGACAGATTCCATTAGCGCTATCTGAAACGGAGCGCGAGGAGCGGAGAGGCGAGCGCGCGAGAGCCTTATCAGCGACGTCACCATAATCCGCCGAACGTACGGAGCGAGAGAGCGGGAGAGAGGGGGAGGAAGTTAAAGGAAAGGAGGAAAAATATCAAAAATAATGATGTTTTTTTTTTTTTTTTAAGTTCACGTTCATGTTTAGCAGAATGAACGCGCGCGGCGGACTTTAACGGCCGAACTCTCACGACTTCCGGTTTCCGCAGCGTCCGGATGACCGAAAGAAATCCGTAATGTTGTGACGTCATCTGTGTAACCTCTATTCTGACGTCTTGCTGCGGGTGTTCCTCATATATGTCTGTGGTAAAATGTTCAGCAGTTAGCGTGGTGACACAACGCGCACATTAGAAAACGCTGTCGGAAAAAATATGTTAAGATCGTCCGGAATACGCAAGAAAAAAACAAACAAAATGGATTTAAACGGCTCATTTGTGATCAATCCAGGAGGAGAACGGCGGAGAGAAACCAGGGGAACGACGGAGAGAAACGAGGAGAATGACGGAGAGAAACGAGGAGAACGACGGAGAGAAACGAGGAGAATGAGAGAGAGAAACCAGGGGAACGACGGAGAGAAATAAGGAGAATGAGAGAGAGAAACCAGGGGAACGACGGAGAGAAATAAGGAGAATGAGAGAGAGAAACCAGGGGAACGACAGAGAGAGAAACAAGCAGAACGACAGAGAAACGAGGAGAACAACGGAGAGAAACGAGGAGAACAACAGAAATGAGGAGAACGACAGAGAGAAACGAGGAGAATGAGAGAGAGAAACCAGGGGAACGACGGAGAGAAACCACGGGAACGACAGAGAGAAACGAGGAGAACGATGGAGAGAAACGAGGAGAATGAGAGAGAAAAACCAGGGGAACGACGGAGAGAGAAACGAACAGAACGACAGAGAGAAACGAGTAGAACAACAGAGAGAAACGAGTAGAACGACAGAGAAACGAGGAGAACGACGGAGAGAAACGAGGAGAACAACAGAAATGAGGAGAACGACAGAGAGAAACGAACAGAACGACAGAGAGAAACGAACAGAAAGACAGAGATAAATGAGGAGAACGACAGAGAAAGAAAAGAGAATGGAGGACATGATGAAACTGGAGGAAAACTGGCCTTGTGTCAGAGAAGAAGAGAGGGAGGGAGTGATTGAGAGAGAGAAGAGGGGGGAGGGAGAGAGGAGAGAGGGACAGGAAGAGAGAGGGAGAGAGAAAGAGAGGGAGACCGAGAGAGAGAGAGACAGATGGTGAGGAAGAAAGAGAAGAGAGAGATTAGTCTCACAGTTTGGCACAAAAGTATGAAAACACTCAAACAGAATCATTTTTCAAATTTGAAAAACACAACCTGTGTGCGTCCCCACACACGAGGTAAACACGCACAAAAAACAACAACATCTTTGACTGATCACTACGGTAACGCTCATTTACTCTTAACTCAGAAAAAACACTGGACAAGACGGCCACGTTATGCATGTTATATATATTTGTTCGGTGCTGTATCTCGGGTTGTTCCCTTGGCCTAATCATCAGAGGTATAATACTCCCTACAACAGGCATGAGCAGACTGGACTGGACTAAACTGGACTGGACTAACCTGGACCGGACTAAACTGGACCGGACTAAACTGGACTGGACTGATGTAAAGTCGATGTAAAGTTGATGTAAAGTTGATGTAAAGTCGATGTAAATTCGATGTAAAGTCGATGTAAAGTCGATGTAAAGCTGATGTAAAGCTGATGTAAAGTCGATGTAAAGTTGATGTAAAATCGATGTAAAGTCGATGTAAAGCCGATGTAAAGTCGATGTAAAGTCGATGTAAATTCGATGTAAAGTCGATGTAAAGTTGATGTAAAATCGATGTAAAGTCGATGTAAAGTCGATGTAAAGCTGATGTAAAGTCGATGTAAAGTCGATGTAAAGTTGATGTAAAGCTGATGTAAAGTCGATGTAAAGTCGATGTAAAGCTGATGTAAAGCCGATGTAAAGTCGATGTAAAGTCGATGTAAAGTCGATGTAAAGCTGATGTAAATTCGATGTAAAGTCGATGTAAAGCCGATGTAAAGTCGATGTAAATTCGATGTAAAGTCGATGTAAAGTCGATGTAAATTCGATGTAAAGTTGATGTAAAATCGATGTAAAGTCGATGTAAAGTCGATGTAAAGTCGATGTAAAGCGCTTTAAGCCTTGAAAGTGCAAACAACTATTATTTACAACTATTTAGAAACACATTTATCCAATCAGAAACCAGAATGAGCCTCACATGACTCTCTCAACACTCAAATCCAGCTGGTTTAAACCTAAAAAGACTCTCTCTGATCTGATTGGTCACTACCTCACTGGGTTCCCTTTGTATAAATAGATAAACAAAATTGAAAAAAGCAAAACAAAACACTAACACGAGCTTATATCTGCGATCAGGCGACTGCTGTGTCGTTCATTTCTACCCCTTTTTATTCTCACGGTTCAAGTTCTTATTCCATACCGTCCCCTCTTATATAGACCCCGCCCCCCTCTGCCTCCGTGCACCCCCACCTCTCCTCCGTCCCTATAGCTATTAACCTCTGTGCGCAGATCCCAGCCCTTGCGTTAGCGTAGCATGCACGGGGATAGGGTTAATCTGTGTGTACTGTTGGATATTTCACATATTATTGCTGCGTTTGAATAGAGCAGCGGCACTTTGAAGTCGGGGCCCTCCCTCGTCACCCGCTCTCATTCTGAGGGTTCATTTGCCCCCCTCTGCGCCCCCCCTCTGCGCCCCTGTGATAAGGGCTAATAGAGAGATGTATTTAAGAGAACAGCCTCACCTCACACAACGCCACAGCAGCGGTACTTTTACAACGGCACTGCCAAAAAATGAAGTTGAAAATAAACAAATTCTCCACATTGCTCTAAATATACAGTAAGTATCAAGTATTTTTCTTCCATTTATTCACGTAAACCCACAGAATGTAAAGAAGTGACTGAGTGAGTGCGACGTCACCCCCAGCGTTCAGCTAAATGAAGCTAATCGAGGCTAACGCTAACAGGAGTGACCTCAGGGAAAGAAGGACCTGATTTGTCTGTTATTAATGTTCATATCTTGATTTACAGACACAATAGTGAAATAAAAACCCCAGGATCATGTAGAGGGTTAATACGAACATTTAAGACCAAAATGAGTCTGACAGCAGCAGAGACAGAGAGAGGACACAGATTTAAAAAAAAACCAACAAAAAATACACTCAAAATAACAAAATAAAAAAATAAATTAAAAAAATAAATAAATCCAAATTAAAAAAACAACAAAAAACCCTCAAAATAATAATTCAAAGAAAGAAAATTTAAAAAACAAAACCTCAAAATAACTTAAAAAATATAATAGAAATAAACAAAAAAAAAACTCAAAATAAAAAATAAAATAAAAACCTCAAAATAACAAAAAATAAAATAAAAATAAAAGAAATTAACTCAAAATACCTAAAAAAAAAATGTAACCACGGGATCATGTAGAGGGTTAATACGAACATTTAAGACCAAAAATGACGAGTCTGACAGCAGCAGAGACAGAGAGATGGGACAGATTTTCAATAGAAACTGAATTGGACCCAGAATCTAGTATCTTTTGGTTTGTACAGACATTAACACTTTAAAAAAAAAATAATAATAATAATGTAGTAAAACAGAGCACCAGGGCAAGACAAAAGTGACAAAGCTCTACCTGGAGACAAGAGGCCACCAGACCAAGTTACAGGTCAGATCTGTGGAGCAACGAAGTGTTTTTCAAGGTATTATTTTTAGCATTAAAACCGATAAATGCTAACAAATAACACTCTTACACACACAGCTGCACTTGTATTTTAAACGGGGTGCTCTCATTGACTTCCTCTGTATAAATAAAGATAAAGAACAAAGTTTAATGCCAAGCTGTGTAACATTTCAGACAGACATTTAACCCCTACAGTATTTAAAGGGCCGGTACCTGTTTTTTCCTTGTGTATTTGAGCTAAATGTGTCTTGTCCCAGTCCAGATATATTTGTATAAACAGCTCGAGATCAAAATAAGTCCACCGTGTCCCGTCTGCGTCGAATTATAAAGCGTTTTATTCGTCGATAATCAGGAAGTACAGGCGGGAATGTCTTCTTCCTGCTTCTTTTCAAGTTTAAATAAAAAAAATAAAGTAAAATATGTATTAATTGCCCTGGATACATGTGCTCAAAATTAATAAATACATGAAAAAAAAATGAAAAAATGAATGAAATGAAGTGTATGTTAGCATGCTAGTTGTTGTCGTGCTTATAAACTCATCTCTGTGAGTCGTGAGGAAGCTCTGAATGTTTAAGTTAAGTGAGGAGTAACTTTCATAACGCGGCGTTGGTCTGGTCTCAATGTGACTTTTTTTAAACTGAGATTTAAATAAAATAAAAACATGGATAAATTAAAAGAACTTTACATTTTTAGCAGGATATTTACATTTTTTTTACATTTTTTTTATAATCTGAAGTACACAGAAGTACACGCTACAGAAAAATACATGTTCTACTCTCAAATGTAATCCCACGCTCTCTCTCTTCATATCTCTTCCTCTCCTTTGTCCCCTCTCTCCTTCTCTCTCGGATGTCCTCTTCCCTCTTTCTTTCTCTTTCTCTCCTCTCTTCTCCTCCTCCTCACTCCCCTTTCACCCATTCTTCTTCTCTCTCTCTCCCTTTTTCTCCCTCTCCACCTCCCTTTCTCGCTCTCTTTTAACCATCACCTCTTCCTCTCGTTCTCTCTTCCCATCTCTCTTTCTTTCTCTCTCTCTTCCTGTTTCCCCTTCCTCTCCACTCTCTCTCCCCCTTTCTCTCCCTTCCCACCCCGCTCCTCTCTCTCTCCCTTTCGTTTTCCTTCTCCATCTCTCTTTCCCTCTCCCCCTCACTTGTTTCCCCCCTACCTCTCTTTCTTCTTCCCCATCTCTCTTTCTTTCACTCCATCTCTCCCCTCACCCTCTCTGTCCTCTCCTCCCTCTCCATCTCTTTGTCAGTCACTTGAGAAGGTCTGGTTTTCTGTCCCTCTCTCACTCCCTCTCTCCATCTCTCTCACCCCTCCATCTCTCCTCTCTACCTCTTCTCTCTCCTCGCTCTCCTCCATCTCTGTCAGTCACATGAGGTGGTCGGGTCTCCCTCCCTTTCTCCTCTCTCCCTCCCTCTCTCCTTGCCTCCCTCTCTCCTTGTCTTCCTCTCTCCTCTCTTCTCCCTCTCTTCTCGCTCTCTCCTTCTCCCTCTCTCCTTCTCCCTCTCTCCTTCTCTCCTCTCTCCCTCATCCCTCCTTCTCTCCTCCTTCTCTCTGTCAGTCACATGAGGACTTCTGCTCTTCATTAGTGTCATTTAAAGGGAATTAAATCAGTTGTTCCTCAGGCTGTGATTGGTCACACTGAGCCGGCGCCACGGCAACAGCACAAACAGAAAAGACGACTCGCCCGTTTGTTTCACCGCTGCAAACGGAGACAGGAGAGAGAGACAGAGACAGGAGAGAGACAGGAGAGAGAGACAGAGACAGGAGAGAGACAGAGACAGGAGAGAGACAGAGACAGGAGCGAGAGGAGCGAGACAGGAGCAAATAGCCCCTTTAACACGCAACATCGCATAGAGGGGGCGGGGGCGGTGCAGGGGACAGAGGAGGTGCAGGGGACAGGGGAGGTGCAGGGGACAGGGGAGGTGCAGGGGACAGGGGAGGTGCAGGGGACAGAGGAGGTGCAGGGGACGGAGGCTCTGGCTTGGATTTCCTCTGATGAAATAAAAGCAGAAATAGAAGTAATAGTAAAGTAATGAACTGTGATCTGAATCAAAGTTTTACACCTCCCTCCTCCTTTTCTCCTTCCTCCTCTCTATTTCTTTCTCTCTCCTCTCTGTCCTTTCTCTCCTTTCCCTCCAACAAACTCAAAAAAATTATGAAAAAAAAGATATTTCTTCCTACATAAGAGTAAAAACAGCAGGGTTTTTTTTTTTTATGCATTAACCGTGAATGGGACGTGGGGAAAACAAACAAACAACTGATTTTTGTTATTTTACAGCTAAAAAGTGACATGTTGTGGCTTTAAATAGATCAGATCACATGATTATTCATTTGTCGTTGTGAGTCCAAAGTGCTCAAATAAAGACTCATGTTCTTGGTTCATTCTGCAGGTGCCTCATGTTCTTTTTCCTGCAGTGCGTGTGTTGACCAGCAGAGGGCGCTCTTCAAAGCCGACATCACTCCCTCTGCGACTCACGTTAATTAACCAGGATCAAAACGAACCGATCCCTCCTCTGAGACTTCAGCTGTGATTCAACTCCTCTCAAAGCAAAAGCACAAGAACGAACCACATGAAACGCAATCAGACGCTAACTGTGGGCACTGCTCTGTCTGAGACTTTGTTAGACTTTAATCTGAGTTTTATTTTAACACAATCTGACCAGAAAGAACTGACTTAAGTGAACTACAACAGGTGATTTGTGCAGTTAAGCAAGTCCCTCTCAAATAACATTACAGTCACAAGCTAGCATTAGCATTAGCATTAGCATTAGCCAACATTTTTTTCCGTTAGTCGCTCTCACTTTTTTGTGTAAAATCAAACTCTTAAACAGGATCATGGACACTCGGACTGATCACAGGCTCTGGAAAATGTGTTCTTTAAATCCAGTTTGTATTTTTTTCTTTTGTGGTCACTGTGTTGCCATGGTAACTGCTGAACACTCCACCATAGACATACATGCATACACCCCCAGCCTGATGCCACTGCAAAGTATCAATAAAATACTTCTTTCTAGAACAAATGGAAAAAACAGCAATCAAATATTCAGGGGTTTCAGCTCTGCTTCTTGTTACAGGCGACATTTTGAGGACTGTTCAAAACATACAGGCTTTAAAATGCTCATCGCTATGGTAACGGTCTAAAGTTTCATCATTCTGAAACCCAAGGATCGGCTCATTCTGAAATGATCAGAGAAAGACACAGCACAAAAATATACTTTTCAAAATGAGTTCAGAACCGGTCAGTGTTTCCACTCATCTATGATCCCTGATTTAGTCCTGGTTTAGTCCTGGTTTAGTTCTGGTTTAGTCCCGGTTTAGTCCTAGTTTAGTCCTGGTTTAGTTCCGGTTTAGTCCCGGTTTAGTCCCTGGTTTAGTCCTGGTTTAGTCCTGGTTTAGTTCTGGTTTAGTCCTGGTTTAGTTCCGGTTTAGTCCTGGTTTAGTCCTGGTTTAGTCCTGGTTTAGTCCTGGTTTAGTCCTGGTTTAGTTCTGGTTTAGTCCTGGTTTAGTCCTGGTTTAGTCCCGGTTTAGTCCCGGTTTAGTCCCTGGTTTAGTCCTGGTTTAGTCCTGGTTTAGTCCTGGTTTAGTTCTGGTTTAGTCCTGGTTTAGTCCTGGTTTAGATCTCTGTTCCCAAAGTGAGTTCTGCTGTACATGTTTATTTCAGATCTTTCTTGACACAAACATGTGACATATTTTATTTAAGGTCAAAGGTTAAAGACAGTTTGTTCTTACCTTTACTTTACATAAATCCACGCGACCTCCTCGTTCAGTTTTAAGTCTCTGATGTTTAACGACAAGAAAAACAGAAGCTCCATCTGTGTCTGAGGCTCAGTCTGTTCAATCTGACCCAAAACTCACAGGACTGAGGTCTCACTGAGGTCACACTGAGGTCACACTGAGGTCACACACAGGACTGAGGTCACACTGAGGTCACACTGAGGTCTCACTGAGGTCACACTGAGGCCACACTGAGGCCACACTGAGGTCACACTGAGGTCACACTGAGGTCACACACAGGACTGAGGTCTCACTGAGGTCTCACTGAGGTCACACTGAGGTCTCACTGAGGTCACACTGAGGTCACACTGAGGTCACACTGAGGTCACACACAGGACTGAGGTCTCACTGAGGTCACACTGAGGTCACACTGAGGTCTCACACAGGACTGAGGTCACACTGAGGTCACACACACGACTGAGGTCACACTGAGGTCTCACACAGGACTGAGGTCACACTGAGGTCTCACTGAGGTCACACTGAGGTCTCACACAGGACTGAGGTCACACTGAGGTCACACTGAGGTCACACACAGGACTGAGGTCTCACTGAGGTCACACTGAGGTCACAAACAGGACTGAGGTCACACTGAGGTCACACACACGACTGAGGTCACACTGAGGTCTCACTGAGGTCACACTGAGGTCTCACACAGGACTGAGGTCACACTGAGGTCACACTGAGGTCACACACAGGACTGAGGTCTCACTGAGGTCACACTGAGGTCACAAACAGGACTGAGGTCACACTGAGGTCACACTGAGGTCACACTGAGGTCACACTGAGGTCACACTGAGGTCACACACAGGACTGAGGTCACACTGAGGTCTCACTGAGGTCTCACTGAGGTCACACTGAGGTTCTCTTCATGTCTCTCCTCTTCAGTCTCACACTTGACACTTTCACATGAGGAAAGTTTTTTCAAGTGAAATTCTTCCTTGATTTTATCTTGGAAAAGTAAACTTCCACTTTGAAAAGGCGGATTGTAAATAAAAAATAAATGAGTTCAAGAAGAAGAAGAAGAAGAAGATGAGTGTTGGGGCTCAGCAGCGCCCTCTGCTGTGAGGCGCAGTGTTTGTTCTGTCATCAGTGAGACTTTTACTGTTTAATAATGAATCTGAGTCTAAACACGAACAAACACATTTCACACATGATCCAGAACATGGACAGAGGAAAAGGTCAGAGGTTTAGACTCTGAGCCGCACAGATTCACGGCTCCTCCGGCTTTAACAGGAGCCACGGGACAAGTCTGATATTATTAATAAAAAAATATTGTTCCATATTTGATTAAAACAGAAAAGGGGTTTATAAAACACACCAATGACAAATATGAACATTTATTATATTTATAATTAAGATTTGACAGGTGAGGCCAGAGTTGTTTTCTGAGTTTAAATGAAGTGAAATAGATTCATAATTATAAATATTAACAACATAAAAATAAACCAAACTCTGCTCTTTTAAACTCCGGTTAAACTGCTTGTTTTTTAAATATTCTGTGTTTTTAGAGGCCGTGTCTTTACAGAATGTCTCAAATCAGACACAGGCCCGAGGTGATTCTGACAAAACCTCATTTAAAACACTCGATTATTTCAGGAACAAATGATGCAACTCACAGCAAGAACATCCGTGTGTGGAGGAGAGCGCCCTCTGCTGGTGACAGAGCACATCCTGCAGTGTGTGGAGGAGAGCGCCCTCTGCTGGAGACAGAGCACATCCTGCAGTGTGTGGAGGAGCGCGCCCTCTGCTGGTGACAGAGCACATCCTGCAGTGTGTGGAGGAGCGCGCCCTCTGCTGGTGACAGGCAGGACTGTTTCAAATATGAACCAGTTGTTTTTATTTCCATCTTTTCTGCATAGTTCAGGGTTTATTTTGCCACGTTAACCCCAAAATGAAATGTAGATGTAATAACAAAGTCCAGACTGAACCAGGACTGAACCAGAGTCACTAAAACCTGGGATTTAAAGGTCCTGTATGACACAAAACTCACCCGACAAACTGAAACAGGAAGTAAAACCGAAACAAGATCTTTCTCCTCGGTCACAGCAAAATGTTCACTTCTTCTCAACTTGTTTTTCTTGATGGCAGTGCTGTTTCTATTTGTGTTTAACTCAACTACAAGTGTTTCTATTGCTTAAAAATTGCCATGAAAAACATTCTTTCTGAGGGCGAAGTCGCCTTTTCCACGGATCTGACCTGTAACTTGACCCGATGGCGTCACCTGGTGGTCTCCATGGAGATACGTAGATACATTTAATGCCATGTGGCGGGTCACTGCAGGGAAAACAATCACATGTTTGAATCAGAGAGAAACAGGTGAGTCTACCAGGCCGAGTTACAGGTCAGATCTGTGAAGAGGCCACACAATGTTTTTAATGACATTTAAGAGCAAAAAAAAAGTTCTATGTGCCACAAAACTGACTCTTGTGAGGTGTAAGTCATGTCCTAAAGCTGTTTCCTCCTCAAAAACAGACCTGGAGTTGTGTTTTGTTTCATTCACACACGTTTGAGTCACAATTTATTATTCGTCTGTAACATCTACAAAGCTCAAAACGCTCTGTTCCACCTTGTGATGTCATCAAGTGGTAGTTTTCAACTTAATATCTCCTTTTTACCTTTAGTTCAGTCGAGATAAGAGGCAACTCCAGAAGCTGAAATCATCAAAAATGATTCTAGTGACGGTGTGTGGACTTTTAAAAACACAGTGGAGCACTTCCTGTATCACCACATGATGACATCACAAGGTGGAACAGAGCGTTTTCAGTTTGAGAGAAGAACTACAGGTTTGTTTGTTTGTTAAATGTGAATCTTAAAAACAGTTTGAGAGCGTTTCCACTTTGAACAGGTTTATTGACATGTGTATAGCAGATTGTCTGTGCACCGATAATATCACAAGAAAAAAAACAAAAACACAAAATGAGACAAAACTGAGTTATACAAAACACTGAAAGAAACGAGTTTATAATGTGAGAAATACTGGAAAAAACGTCAACAGGATAAAGTCTGGGTTAAATGCTGAGGCGTTTCATTAGTGGGAAAAGCAACACAACATCAGAGTAAAGCATTTTATACAAACAAATATATTTAAAATGTAGTAAATCTATATTTGGAACGAGGTCGAAAACAAGAGAAAAAATAGAAAATAAAACACTATATAAGATGCAACAGTCCCATGTCAAAAAAGAATATCTCTGAGTTAAAATTTATTCAAAATATCATTAGAATTTGAGCCGTTTTGATTGGTTTCATGTGAGTGGTTTCATTTAATTATTTATTTGTTTATTTTTTTGTATCGCAGAGAATTCATTTTAAAATTACGATTATAATCTACTTAACGTAAAAACTATAAATGGGAAAAACATGAAAAACAAGTCCACGTTGCATCTTTTGAGCGTTTGTGACTCATTTTAAACAAATAAAATAAGAAAAAACAGATAAAAAACGATCATTTTAACTCATTTGATATCCGTTTTGTGCGTGTCCTCCATCCACATGCCAATAGTGACACAAACTGAACGGCGGCTGATGCCAAAGTTTTGAACCTGCTTAAAGAGACGCGTCGCCGTCACTTGAAAAACGCTTTAAGTTCCGTCTTTAAAACCTGAGCTGTTTCATCACATCTGCATTCATGCTTCTGTCAATACTGAAACTTTAAATGAAGCGAGTAGCGAGCAGGTTATACAACGCCAAAAAAGACCTGGAACCAGAAGAGAAATGTTGATAAAAGCTCGTCACGTTTATGTCGTTATTGAGACGTACGATGACGGGAGTTTTGTTTATGTGTTTAGAACAAATGTCTGTAAGTCGCAGTCACAGGTCTGTAAAATCACTTCTCTTTAAGGATAAAAAATTTAATAAATAAATAAAAAATGTAAAAAATGGTTTCTTTAAATGTCGTGAATTTAAATAAAATGTCCACCTGTAAAAAAATAAAAATAAATAAAAAAATAAACAAAAAATACAAAGGATGGTTTCATTATATTTTTGTGACTTTAAATAAAATAAAATAAAATAAAAAATGGCAGATGGGTTCCTTATATTTTTGTGTATTTACATAAAGAAAAAAAAAAAAAAAAAAAGACAGATGGTTTCAATATATTTTTGTGATTTTAAATAAAATAAAATAAAAAAATGACAGATGGTTTCATTATATTTTTGTGAATAAAAAAAAAAAAAGACAGATGGGTTCCTTATATTTTTGTGAATTTAAATTAAAAAAACAACAGATGTTTCATTATATTTTGGTGAATAAAAAAACAAAAAACAAAAAAAAAGCACAGATGGTTTCATTAATTTTGGTGAATTAAAAAAAAAAAACACACAGATGGTTTCATTATATTTTTGTGAATTTAAATAAAATATCCACCTGTCAAAAAAAAACAAATCCAAAAAAAGACATGCTGCTACACAACTAAAAAAGTGAAAATTCTTTATAAAAAAAATCTTGTGTTATGATCTGCTGAGTTAAAATATCCAGAAATCAGTGAAAAAACCGTGTATGTCTAAAAGTCAAATTCACCTAAACTCGTCATAACGGCTCAAATCAACATTATTATTCTGAGTTCCAGGCTGTTTTCTGTTTATTCATTTGTTGCAGTGTCCGTGGTGTTTTTAAACCCGGGGCCCTCGTCTCGTTAGAACAAACACTGTGGAGGCGTCACATTATAATCGTCACAAAACAGTTACCGCGGTGCTTCAAACTCCAGCTTCACTTTTTAAAACTTTAAATCTTCCAAGACGCACACATTCTTCAGAAAATTAAAATACAAAACTAAATAATTGTATTTTTTTTCTAAGCACATTTTGCCAAAGCACCTTGAAATACCGAAGCGTTTTGTGAGTTAGTGCAGCACATGCAAGCTCAGGTGAGTCACTTTCAAACATGAGATTATTATTATTAATGCACTCTGTAAAAACACAAGAGTTAAAATGACCTGGGCTTTTAAATATACAGATTTTTTGGAATTAAATTTACTTATTAAAATTTATTTGAGTTTACGAAATAATTGTATATTAATTTAAAGATCAGGAATATCTTAAATCGTTCAGGTTGCTATGGATACGCACACTTAAAAATGCTTTGCTGTATATTTTTTTGTTTATTTGTTTGTTTTGAGCAAATTGTGTAAAGTTTTAAGACAAAAAATGTTGCTTAATACACAGATTGACACAAAATATGTCAAAAAACTTGCCGTATCCATAATTCTGAGCCAGTTCAAGTCATTTTAACTCCTGTAAGTGTTTTTTTTTTTTTTTTTTTACAGTGTTTCGTAACATCTTCGGTACATGAGGCTCCGGACGCGGTCGCTCCGGACGCGGTCGCTCCGGACGCGGTCGCTCCGGACGCGGTCGCTCCGGACGCGGTCGCTCCGGACGCGGTCGCTCCGGACGCGGTCGCTCCGGACGCGGTCGCTCCGGACGCGGTCGCTCCGCCCACACACTGGACCGTCACCATAATATTGAGTTACAAAAATAGTAGATCACCATCGACTCCGAGCACCAGGGGGCGGCAGAGACACGGCCCCAGTATTTGGCTACATTCAATGCCAGAGCAATGTTTGTTCAGGCAGAGTGTTACAGCGCCCTCTGCTGGCGCCGGCGCCACTGCACAAACAAGGTGTCAATGGAAATGTGCCCTCCAGGTCTCTGCACCAGGACCAGGACTGAACCAGGACTAAACCAGGACTGAACCAGGACTGAACCAGGACTGAACCAGGACTGAACCAGGACTGAACCAGGACCAAACCAGGACTGAACCAGGACTAAACCAGGACTAAACCAGGACTAAACCAGGACTAAAGTGGGACTAGATCGGGACCAAACCGGGACTAAACCGGGACTAAACCGGTACCAAACCAGGACTAAACCAGGACTAAACCAGGACTAAACAGGGACTAAACCAGGACCAAACCAGGACCAAACCAGGACTAAACCAGGACTAAACTGGTTTAGGTTTAGTCCTGATTTAGTCCTGATTTAGTCCTGCTTTACTCCTGGTTTAGATGTGATTTAGACCTAGTTTAGACCTGGTGTAGTCCTGGTTTAGTACCGGTTTAGTCCCAGTTTAGTTCCGGTTTGGTCCTGATCTAGTCCCACTTTAGTCCTGATTTAGTCCGGGTTTAGACCTGGTTTAGTCCTAGTTTAGTCCTGATTTAGACCCAGTTTAGTCCCAGTTTAGACCTGGTTTAGACCTGGGTTACGCCTGGGTTAGACCTGGGTTAGACCCGGTTTAGTCCTGGTTTAGTCCCAGTTTAGACCCGGTTTAGACCCGGTTTAGACCCGGTTTAGACCTGGTTTAGACCCGGTTTAGACCTGGTTTAGACCTGGTTTAGACCTGGGTTAGTTCACAAATCACAAATCAAGAGCTAAATCTGAAAATGAACGAGTCCAAATGTCCAAACCGGTCGCTCCACATTTGTCCATAGACTTCGGCGCGAGCAGAGACTGAACGTCTGACACAGTGTTGGCAACTCACACAAACTCCACTTCCACCACACAGAACATCTCACAGAAAACAACAGGAAAACAAAGCAATCATAGTTAGAAAAATAGTATTTATAACACTAAAACATCGAAAAGGACCCACCCGCTCGCCCCAAAATAAACCCGTCCCACGACAAAACCCCTAACAAAATAGTCTTTTTTTTTCAAAACAGAAAAAGTAAGTTTCTGTTGAGGTTAAACTTCGGTCAAACGATCGCGTTAACACAGACCCTGTTTAGTTCAGGAACCAGAAGTGTGTTCAAACCAGAGCCGTGGATTTATGAGCCACGTTTTAGTTTTAATAGTGATTATAAAGTCACGACTCACCACTAGAGGGCGGCGCTGCACACAGAGCTCCAGCTGCTGCGCCCAAAGACAGAGCCCAGAGTGTGGAACAGCGCCCTCTGCCTGTCAGACTGAACACCCGCCTCTCCTCCCTGGCATTTAACACTAGATACACTCCACATTTTGGTGTTTTTTTGTTCTTTTCCTGTGTTTTGTGTTTTGTGTTTCTATTTGTATCTGAATTGTTGTGTCATTGGGCAAGGCACTACACTGCAAAAAAAAATCAACAATAATCATTAATGTATCTGACTTAAAACACACGGCTTATTTAAAGATTCGCTTGTGGGTTCAAGTTTATTTGACTGTTTATTTGACCGTACTTGCTACATGTCAAAAAACGGGAGTCATTTGTCAGAGTTGATTTTCGCAGATCGTTATTTCAACCTCAAGTGTCTCAAAAAAGGCGTTAACCGACGTTTTACACACGCCGTTTAAACAAAATGGATGATTTTGAACTGATTTCTGCAGAAGACTGTGACGTTATGACAGTGACGGACAGAGAGGTCACAAAGAGGTCATAAAGAGGTCATAGAGAGGTCATAGAGAGGTCATAGAGAGGTCGTAGTTGTTATTAGCAGCCACGTTCTGGTCAGTCTGCCCCAGGGCAACTGTGGCTACATGAGCAGTTTACGAGCACCAAATACCATGAACGAACAGTGACTGAAACAAAATGAACTAAAAAAATGAGCCTGATGTTCAAATACGACACCGACGTCAGCGTCTCGTCGTCGTAAAACGTTTCAGAGAGGAGAGAGGAGGTATTACACGAAATCTGGAACCAAATCAACTCTGGAGCGTTCTGAAGTGGATTTCTGAAGGATTCGTACATATTTTGAGTAATTTAGCGATCTCTCACGGGCCCTATTCAAACCCTCCTGTTAGCTAGGTGTACGAGACCACGCCCACACACCTACGTAACCAGGAAGTGTTCTGTAATACGCCGTTTTTGCCAAATATAGTATTTTTAAACCAGCAAAAGGAAACATGGTGATCCAAATATGTCATGTATATTATGTATTACCTCCTCTTTAAATAAAAAAAAGGCTAAATTATGACTCTTTTTGTGTGTCTTTGAGGTTTTTTTTCGCTTTGGTAACTTCACTTCCTGGTTAGTGTCATAACGTTAATGTATTTTGGTGAACACACTTCTGGTTGAGCCCTTAACCCGGAAACCCCTCTGTCCGATCTGCAGCCGATCGCTTCACTCCTCAGTGTAGGTTCAACGGGTTAGCGCCGGGTTAGCGCAGGGTTAGCGCATGTTAGCTTATTCACCAGAGTGCAGTTATTGCTTTGGAGAGTTCTGAAGTTTTGACCCGGATAAAATACCAACCCCTGTTCATGATTCACGCGTCGCACTGTGGAAAAACGTTTGCATCACTTAAAATCACGTGAATTCTCAAGATTTGAGTTGACGAGTTTTGACTCGACCTGGTTAGACGAAGATCATTTTGTTTATTCGTGATGTTTCTGACTCGTTCCACAATGTTTATACCATGGTCAGCGAGAATGCTAATGCTAATGCTAACTGACATGCATTAGCTTTACAGAACCACACAGCTAGTTCCAGTGTGGCGTCGATATGATGCTCGTCCAGATTTGCTTCCCCGCAATACTGCACGTGCTCAGAGCGCTACTGCACGTGCTCAGAGCGCTACTGCACGTGCTCAGAGCGCTACTGCACGTGCTCAGAGCGCTACTGCACGTGCTCAGAGCGGTGAAGCCAAGAAAACAGTTTGTATTTAAGTATAAAAAAGATCCTCTTATAGATCCATGCCTGTAATCATAAAATTATTAACTTTTCTTTATCTTGACATTGGCATTTTCTAGTCAAAATTAGCCTTTTTTCGTTAGCCTGATCAAAAATGTAAACTATTAATAAATGCTAATATTTACAGTAAAATAAAACTGTCAGGACGTTATGTTAACAGATCAATGGCAGCTCTGTCTTAAGGCCGTCTGACACGTCCTGGATCGATATTCGTCGCCAATTTTACTGGATCAGCATCAATAATCTACAGCAGTATCGGTATCGGTGCATCGCTAATCACTACGCTGTGAGCATCACCATAGAAACGGGTAAACAAATGAACGACTGTGAGGAAGGGCTCGCTAAAACAGAAATAACACAAACTTTGAACGTCCACGGGCCGGCGTAAGGACAGGACCATGGCGGGTTACTCGTTTGAATAAAAACTAAATTCTGAATCTTTTCTGGCGGTCTCCATGGAGATGTTATGATTGCTTTACCTGGAATGTTCCACAGTACGGCATTAAATAAAGAAATCCATCACCGTGACGCAAGCAGGTGACGAGACGGGGCAACTTTTTTCAGCCATTAAAACGCTGGTCCTTGAGTAAACATAAGTAGGGTCAGTTAATGCCATACTGTGGAACATACATTAGGCAAAGCATCGCGTAACGTTTCCATGGAGACGAGAAGTTGCATAAAGCAGCTTTGAAGAAATCCAAAACATAAAAACAAAGTGAAACCAGTCAGAAACAGAAGTCAAAAAGGCAAAAAAGAGCATTTATCCGAACTAGTGAAAATGACTCAAATCAAGATTCTGATCCACGTGATTTAAACTCGTGTAAATCTTGGTTTTACAGTGTGCTCGACAGCGCTCCCGGTGGTGCGTCAGTGCTAGTGCTACGGCGTGAGTCTGCAGCTTTGAAGACACACGTGGTCTTATCGTGTGGGTGCTACAGTGCCCTCTGCTGATGCTCACTGTGCAAATACAAACGTTTACACCGGTACGTCTCCGAAAACCAGACTCCGGGACGAGAAATCCGCCTCTGCGTGCGAGTTTGACGAGACCGGAGCCGATTTGAAACGGAAAATAAATGGGAAAAGTTAAAGGAAATGTCTGTAGCCTGAGCTGAGTTATGAAAACGGTGCAATCACAACCCTTAATCTGCAAATCCATGGGTTTTAGAAAATAAAAAAAACTGTTAAAGTGATTAAATCTGCCCTATTTTGCTTGTGTCTTTATGGTTCTCATCTCTATGGATCATTCTGTTATAATTTACACATTTTAAATCACAATATTCATCTAAAACCACGTAATAAAAGAAACAAATCCACTGACTTCCACATTAGAAAACTACTGTGGTGTCCAATGGAGCTGACGTCGCCGTAAACGTCGTCGCAACAAAGCGCCGCCTGCTGTAGCGCCCCCTATGGACTAGCGAGCTGTTGTTAATTTGCACCAAAATGACGACGCGACGCCTCCGAATCCCACGAGTATCGACGATTACCGGAGAACACAGCACGTACACAGCGGCGGGCGTGTACAGGTGGAGGTGAAAACAAAATGGCGTCTTGAAAATAAGCGATTAAAGATTTATGCAAACGCGAATCGCTCCAAATACGACGACAAAGTGCGCCCGCTTCCCCGTACGTTTCTCCGTGGCTCAGCATTAGCAGAGGGCAGTGTACGTGCATAGATTAAAACAACGATGAGCTGCATATTTTTTAGCATCCCAAAATGACACATGGACGGAAGCATTAAAATCTGGTCTCTCTCTCGTGACGATCGTAAGAATATAACTGTCCAGAACGTATACAAATATATATCACCAGATTATATTAAGACACTATAGAAAATCTGTGGGAGCTTTTCATAAAACATTATAATGAGTAAATGCTAATGCGCTAATGCTAATAGTGAGATGAATGGGTAGGTTAAGGCTTAAGTGTTATTACTGGAGGGAAAACACCAAACGCGCCGCAAAAAAACAGGTCTACATGAGGTACAATCAATCTGAAATGAGTTCTGACTAATATGGCTGCGTTTGGACGTGTTATTTCAAGTTTAATTTCACCCTAGTAGCTAAATACGTGGTACAACTGGCTCTGTGCACAACACCGCCCTCTAGCTCACTGTTAGCGTCACTACTTCCTGTTCAGTTTTAGCTCTATAAGGTTTGTGTCCAATCACGCTAAAATGAATAAATGTTTAAAGATGAGGCGGTGGACAGGGAGCTGCGGGTGGGTTAGGGGTCAGGGGTCAGAGGTTAAGGTCAGAAAAGTGGACAGGGGGCTGCAGGGGGGACGTCACTGGACACGTTAAACACGACCCAGATAAAATTAATACTTCGTCAGAGGACAGTTCTGCGTTTAGAAAGAGAGGTGTTTATGTCTCAATGCTAATGCTAAAGCTAACGCTAACTTTGAGGCATAACAAATATTAAAACATCACCAAAAACTGAAATACTCGACTTAAAAAATAATCGGGTGGTTTTTATTTCAGTTAATTTGAATTTTAATATGTTTTTTAATTAAAATCAGGAAATCAATAATAATAATAAAGTAATTAAAGTGTTAGCTTTGAGACTCAGTGAGCTAGCTAGCGTGCTACCGTGCACAGAGCCTCTTAAAGGGCCAGTACTTCACGTCAAACCACGACTCAGGAGCACGTTTCAGTTTGAACTAACGTGAACTCGTCGTTTCCTTATAGTTCTCAAAAAAATCCCTGCCATTTGCTTTTTTGTCGCTCTTGAAACTAACGTCACGTGTCAGGGAGTTGTTTTCCCATGATTCTTAGCAACAATGTGCCCGATTTGACGAAACAATAGCTTCTGTATGAATTATTACCTGAGTTATTACCTTTCATTTTTAGAATAAACCAAAATCAGGCACAGGTCTGGGTTTTTAAACAGAAAAATGACAAAAAAAATGGGTTAAACTGTGCAAATAAATCAAACGTACTCATTAAAGATTAGCATTTTAGCTCATGTAGATGCATATTTTTGCGGCGTTAAAGTGCAGACTCATTCATAATTTGGTATTTTGTACAGTACTGTTAAATGTAATGAATATTTTAAGCAGTGAGTGATGAACAGGGGAAGGACTGAAAAAAGACCCAAGCTACGCTCAAGACAACAGACCGTAAAGCACAAGTACAGAGCGATTATGTGACTAAAGCTCCCATATTCTGCTGCGTTTTCACTTTTGGACACCTTAAAATTGGTGTAGGGTTTGTTCACGTTGGAGAATTAGACGATGTCGTAGTTTCAAACGTAGGGGAGGGGCCTGTAGTCAAGGGACGTTCAGTGATTTTGAAAGAAATATTCAAACTATAATCCATCTGTGTCTGTTTATTTCTTTGGGATTTGCTCCACAAACTTTCCATACCGTATATTCTGAAGTATAAGTCGCACTAACCAAAAAAAATGCATAATAATGAAGAAAAAAAAACATATTTCACATATAAATCACATCTGAGTATAAGTCGCACCCCTGGTCAAGAGAAAAAGTGCGATTTATAGTCCAGAAAATACGGTTTTCTCTCATCTCATGGCTTAAACTCCTCACAATTGACAACAATCTTTGGGGTTGAAAAATGACACGACTTTCTGAAGCTATTGTGGGGAAAAAATAATGGTTTTTGCTTTAGTTTTGTTTGTTTGTAATGACAGAACACGTTGATTCTTGAGGTAAATATATCTGTAATCTGACAGTTCAAACCGCTAATCTTAGCTCAGGTTAAACTACAGGGATTAAACGTTAAAGTTGTGGCGTTACGTGAACAAAACCTTTTCAAGATTTAAGGTATTTAACCTCCTGAGACCCGAGCTCTTTGCTTGGACACATAAATTTTGTGTAAAAAAAATGAGAAACAATTGTGCCTCTAGGAACAATGTGTCTCATTTGTGCTGCTGACAGGTGCAGGAAGACATTTAAATAAAATAAAAAATAAAATAAAAAATAAAATATAAAAAATAAAAAAATATAAAAAATAAATGTAAATACAATAAAAAAAAATAAATATAAAAAATTAAAAATAAATAAATAAAATTAAAAAATAAATGTAAATACAATAAAAAATAAAATAAAAAATAATAAAAACAAATACAAATAAATAATAAAATAAAATAAAAATAAAAAAAATATATTCTAAACTATTAGAAATATTCAAAATTGAACATGTTGTTGTTGCTGTTCTTCTTCTAAAAATTTGCACTGTGGCCTAAACAACCAGGTCTCAGGAGGCCAAACTCAAACAAGCAGCAGTTTAAATATGGGAACTTCTTTCACGTGGAACATTATCCTCGTTTTGACGGTAGCTTGGGCGTGCGTAGCTGTGAACGTGGTTTGGCTCCGTGGCGTCAGTCGATGGGCCCCTGGAAGATGAGTCTGGTCCACCCCGGCGAGCTGAGGGCGCAGGAGCAGAAGGGGCAGATGGGTCTGAAGGCGTGGGTCCCGTGCGGGAGCGGCGTCTCGGCCCAGTAGCGAGCCGTCTTCTCCGAGCACACGTGACCGCAGGGGACGAAGGCGTGCGTGGGAGCGCCGGCGTCCACGTACACGGCCGGCTCGCAGCCCAGCCACAGCGGGACGTAGGGACCCACGCTGCGGCACAGGGGGCACTCTCTGCGCGCCGTGGAGCCGTCGCTTTCCCGCGGGTCGTCCTCGCCCTCCGACCTCTGGCCCCAGTCGTGGCGGCCGTGAACGTGACCGCATGTGAGGTAAACCCACGGCTGACGCTCCTCCAGGCTGTGAGGACGAGAGGTTTAGTTTAGATTAATCCTCCAGCGGGACCTTTTAGCTTTTTGTGCAGGTAGAATCACTGTTATATAGAAGAGTAAGAAAAGTAAAAAAGTTAAACCTGAGATCGACTTGTTCAAGATAAATTTAACCAACAATGTGGCCCTGAAATATTCCAGATCACTCACTGACCACAGAAGAAGACGCCATTTTTATTCTAAAGTGAAAAAACCTGTTCCAAAGCCTCACATGGGCCTAAAATGTAATCCATGTTTACATTAATGAGCCCGTCACACCACAGGGATTTTCAGTCTTAAACAACTTTTAAACAACAAACAACAAAAAGTTTAAACCACAGAAACAAGAAGGATTCACCGAACACCACAATAAAAAACAAGAGAACAAAGATAAAACCCCTCTGTCGACAGGAAAACCACACAGAGACTCTTAAGTGGAACAAAGAGCAGAGGACTGTACTTCTGCTTTAAGAGAAGAGGAGGGAGAGGAGAGGAGGAGAGAGGAGGGAGGAGAGAGGGGAAAGGAGGAGGGAGAAAGAGAGGAGAGAGGGGAGAGGGAGGGAGAGAAGAGAGAAGGAGGGACGGAGGGGAGAGGGAGGGAGGAGCAATATAGACAAGAGAGAGGGAGGGACAGAAAAGGGAGGGAGGGAGGGAGGGAGAGAGGAAGGAGGGGAGAGGAGAGGGGAGAACGGAGGAGGGAGAAAGAGAGGAGAGAGGAGAGGGGAGAACGGAGGAGGGAGAAAGAGAGGAGAGAGGAGAGGGGAGAACGGAGGTAGAGAAGAGAGAAGGAGGGATGGAGGGGAGAGGGAGGAGAGAAGGGAGGAGCAATGTAGAGAAGAGAGAGGGAGGGACAGAAAAGGGAGGGAGGGAGAGAGGAAGGAGGAGAGAGGAGAGGAGAAAGGAGGGAGGAGAAAGAGAGGAGAGAGGAGGTAGAGAAGAGAGAAGGAGGGACGGAGGGGAGAGGGAGGGAGAGAAGGGAGGGAGGGAGGAGCAATGTAGAGAAGAGAGAAGGAGGTAGACAAGAGAGAGGGAGGGACAGAAGAGGGAGAGGAGAGAAGAGAGGAGGAGAAAGGAGGGAAGGAAAGAGAGAGGGAGGGAGAGAAGAAAGAAGGAGGGAGGGAGGGAGGGAGGGAGGATGGAGGGAGAGAGAAGAGAGGGAAGTAGAGAAGAGAGAGGGATCATTGCACTTCTGCTTTAGACTCAAAACTCTGTTCTTCTTAAATTTGCTGCAGTTGTTCATATAAAAACTTTTAATACAGAAGGATGAAAATAAACAGGAAGTAGAGTCTCTATCGTTGATCTGCAGCAGCTTCAGCCTGATCCTCGCTGTGCGGAGGTAAACAGACACACGAGGATCTACACTCCCCTTTTTACTTTTTAAGATCACTCCAAACTGGAAAACAGCGCCGTCTAGTGGACTGGGGGGGTCATGACATGGATGAGAACACCGCAGTTTAACTTTACAACTTCGTCAAATTATTTCCTCCATTTCGTTTGTATCTGGAGCCTCTGTGTCCGTCGCTCCGTCTGCAACTGATGCTTCGTTTTATTGACTGTTGCCGTGGTGATGCTTTGTGGTTTACGACATGAAAGAGCGACTCAGAATCACACAAGACACGACACGAACGAGCGGGAATCACAAAATCAGAAATCACAAACGAAGATCCAAAGTCGGGGCGAAGCAAACCGGGTCCTAAACACGGATGGGACGATAAACAATAATATCGTTTATCGTGATAAAATGGTCGACAATGATCGTTCGTAGCGCAGTGAAAATCAGCAACAAAGATAATCGCCGTTGTGTCACTAGAACGTGCAGAAAAAAACGGCTTCTCCCTGATGATCTCCTATAAATCGCTGTGGTTTTCACTTGGAAAACTGTAATTATTCATATCCAGAACATTTTTAAACGGTCAGGAACAATAATTATCGTGATATAATCGTCTCAATATCATCCCACGCTCAGTCCTAAATCAGGCAAATAATCCTATTGTGTGTGACGGGCCTTAGACAGATTTAAATACCAACTTCCTCCTAAAACTTCCTAGATTTAAATGTTAATCATATTTTATATTTTGTGAATGACGTGGATAGAAATGTAACTGACACTGTGGATATTGTTTTCCTGTTGGTTTAAATTCATTGTTCTAAATCATGGGCGTCAAACTCATTTTCACCGAGGGCCACACAGTTTAAATGTCACTAAATGTAAACGAATGTCATGTAAATAAATGTAATTACTTTTTAACTTAATAAAAAAATAAACTGACATTTTTAAAAGTGTCTGGTCAGAACCTTCAGCTCTGCTTCAAATCCGGACTTTTACAGCCTTTTAATTATTGGACAATTTGTTATTTTTCTTGCAGACTCACTTTTTCATACTTAGCTCCGTGTTTGGTGTCAAAATGTCGACGTCCTTCTGTTCCGACAGTTTAATCTTCATGAACATTTTGTGATGATTATTTGCAAATATTTCTCAGTTCCACTTGCTGGGAAAATCTCATTAGTTTATTGTCAGTGCAAACATTAAAGCAGCACAGACTTATTTTAAAATGACAGTCAAGCCTTTTCATTTATCTTATCACAGGCCACATAAGATGACGTGGCGGGCCGCATTTGGCCCCCGGGCCTTGAGTTTGACACGTGTTCTAAATGGAGAGACTCTTTCTGCTTTCAACATTTTATGAACATTCAACATTTTTTAAACTATTCCGCTCCTCCCTGAAATTGCTCAGGTCTCAGGTCGTTTTGTTTTCATGTTTTTTTTCCTCGTGCTGTTTGTTTCTTTGTCTCTACGTGTTTTTGTATCGATAACGTTTAATTTAAATAAAACACTTCCTCTTTCCGCCGTGTGAAATCGTGTCTCGTGACGTCCCGGCCCGTGCGTCGGTCTCACCTGTGGCTGCGGGGGAGGCTGGGGAAGGCCAGCGTGCTCAGCCCCACGGGACACTGGGGTCTGGAGGCGTTGAGCTCCTGCCTCAGAGCCTCCAGGTGTCTGAGGGTGGGGGCTCGGAGTAGACCCTCCCCCGTCCTCCACAGCAGAGTGGCCCCGCACAGATCCACCAACGAGCCGTCCCGTAACGCGCTGCTCTCGCCCTCCGCCTACAGGACGAGAGAGGTACAACAACAAAAATGTGGTAAACAATAAAAAATGTGTCAAATTTATACTAAATATTAAACTTTATATAAATAAATATTGTGTTTTTCACCCTGATAAAAGTCACCACTTTAGTCAAGGTTTTAATCCACTTTGAACTGACTAGTCCTGGTTTAGACCCATTTTAGTCCCTGGTTTAGTCCCTGGTTTAGTCCCTGGTTTAGTCCCTGGTTTAGTCCCTGGTTTAGTCCCCGGTTTAGACCTGATTTAGACCTGGTTTAAACCTGGTTTAGACCTGGTTTAGACCTGGTTTAGACCTGATTTAGACCTGATTTAGTTCTGGCTTAGTCCTGTTGTAGACCTGATTTAGTCCTAGTTCAGTTCCAGTTTAGTCCTGGTCCAGTCCTCAGTCCAGTCCTCAGTCCAGTCCCCGTCCAGTCCTGGTCAAGTCCCGGTCAGGTCCCAGTCCAGTCCCGGTCCAGTCCTTAGTCCAGTCCCGGTCCAGTCCCCGTCCAGTCCTGGTCAGGTCTCGGTCCAGTCCCGGTCCAGTCCTCAGTCCAGTCCCGGTCCAGTCCCGGTCCAGTCCACTCCTCAGTCCAGTCCCGGTCCAGTCCCGGTCCAGTCCTCAGTCCAGTCCCGGTCCAGTCCTCAGTCCAGTCCCGGTCCGGTCCAGTCCTCAGTCCTCACCAGTTTCCCTCGGGTGGGTCCGGACCGTGTCTCTCTGAGCGCGTACACGTCTCCGCACACAGAGATCTCCCTCCACAGCCCCTGCTTTGGGTCGTCGGGAAACCCCTCGGGATGCATCACCAGGACGCCGTTTGTGGTCAGCCCGTCCATGTGACCGTCAGGGTTTTTCCATTTCGTTGCTTTTTCCTGCAATGAACAAAATATAAAAACTAAACTTTGGAAAGAAAACGTCAGACTATTGCACATTTTTGCTCTGGGGAATAAACCAGATCTGGACACAGTCGGTTTAGTCAAGTGAACTTTGTAATGTTTCATGTCGCAGGTAAACCACGGAGATGTTCACGCTTTGCCTTGAATGTTCCACAGTATGGCATTAAACTTGTCTATTTCCATGGAGACAAGCAGGAGATCAGCATCAGACCAATTTACACACAGCTACAATTCATATTTAAATTTTAAGCAATAAAAGCTCTAATGATAAAGAAATGTATGAACAACAGCAACATCGTCGATCAAACCTGTGGATTTTAATGTTCATATCTTGATTTACAGACACAATAGTGAAATGAAAATGAGTCTGACAGCAGCAGGTACAGAGAGAGGACACAAAACAAAAAATAAAGTCAAAATTAAAAAAAAAAAAAAAAAAAAAACACAACAAAAAAAAAGAAAAAAAAGAAAAACAAATACACCAAAATAACTAAAAAATAAAGAAAATAAAGTAAAAAAAAACTCAAAATAACTAAGAAAAATACATAATAAAATAACTAAATAAACTAAAAATAAATATAAAAAAAACAAAACCTTAAAATAACAAATTAATAATAATAATAATAACAAAAAAATGAATTAATAAAAAAAAAAAGAAAGAAACTCAACATTACTCAAAAAAAATGAACCCCAGGATCATGTAGAGGGTTAATACGAACATTTAAGACCAAAATGAGTCTGACAGCAACAGGTACAGAGAGAGGACACAGTTTTTCAATAGAAAGTGAATTGGAGCCAGAGTCGATGGAGCAGGAAGTGCACACATGATCACTTCCTGTTTGGAACGCGCCGGCTAGCAGGTTAGCTCTGTCCATTTATATAAACAGTCTATGAATACACCTTAGTTAAATTTTGAAATAAAGAGTAAAATCATAAAACTTTACGCTTATGTTGCAGTGAAATTAAACATTTAGGTAAAACTCACATTGTATATTCCTCCATCATCACAGTTAAATTAAAATCACTGTTCAAATAGTCAAATTTGTCAAATCAAAGGCTTAAATTAGTTTTGATAAATGTCAATGACAAGTTTAAAATTTGAGAAAAAATGTAACTACGTTTGTTTGCATTATACATGTTTAGGAAATTAACTCTGAAATCTATTGTTATTTATATTCATTAGAAAAAATACAAATAAATAAATAAATCACGATCATGTCCAGACACAGAGAGAACACACAGACTTCAGTTCAAGAGAAGAAACAAAAAGCTCTGGAGAAAAAAACGTGGGATCCAAACCGTGATCCATCGTCCTCACCCCTAAGAAGATGTTTTTGGAGGAGTCGAACCCGGCGGCGTAGATTCGAGCGGTGTAGGGCGGGTTTCGCTCGCACACGACTCTGCAGGCGAAGCGTGAGATGGTGCTGGGGGCGATGGACGGGTCCTCGCTCTCCTTCCCTCCTCCTGAAGTGTCCGTCACAACGAAGTCGATGGGGCTTTCCGTCGAGCGGCCGATCTGCGGGAAGGAGGATAAAGACTTTCACACTCAAAAAGATGCAATCAGAGACTTTCTGTTATCCGTAAGTTAAAAGGACTTCACGTTTCACCACATCTACTGCTTATTCTGTCCACCAGCATCGTCCAACCTGTCTGTAACCACTATAGTATATTTAGTTGGTTGGGCTATTGTTTATGGCAATTAACGCATTAAGACCGACAGAAGAACAGGCTGCTCAGGAGCTTGTTCATGAATGACACACAGAACAGATTGGAATAAAGTAAAATATATTTGGCAGAAGTGGCATACCATTTAATCAAATTACATTGAACAAAATTAACCATTTTAAAACAACAACAAAAAGAAGGCAGTTCTTTGTCAAATATTTTGACTTCGTGTGAGAGTTCAGTTCAACCCTTTTTTTTAAAAGTTGTGTGACTTTGTGCAAGAGTTCAGTTTATTCCTTTTTTTAGGATTCAGTTCAGGTTCAGTTTGTAATCACACAAATCTGTAATCCACAGTTCGCAGAGCAAAACAAAATATATTAGTCCTACCAGCTCGCCATCAGTAGAGAATCTCTGTTCAGTCCCATGAAAAAAAACCTGACCATTGAGTCGTGTGTGAGAAGAATGTAAAAAAAAAAGTTTAAAGCTGAGTAGTTGTCATCCAGTCCAAACATCAGTTGCACAGACACAGTGAGAGCGGAGTGGGAGGGGCGGAGGAGCAGACAGGTACAGAGCTGCTCCAGTCATTTATTCACCAACCAATTGAGTGAGCCAATCAGGGTCGAACACTGATTAGGTAAGGGCAACCCTAGATGGAAGGGGTTACATGTCCTACTGCACTGTCCACCGTGTTTTCTTATCACGCTCACAGTTAAAAACCCTAATTCTTTCACAAAAATAACCCATCTAGCAGCAAAAATCATTGGTCTCCCTCCTTCCAGTCCGTCACGGCTAAACTCTAAAGCCATTACTCATATATAACACAGGACCACACTCACCCACTGCACCGGTACTTTACTCTACTGCAGGGGTGTCCAAACTATGGCCCGGGGGCAGAATGCGGCCCTCAGACAAATTTTTCTTGGACAGGCTTTCAGTAGAACTCGCCCAATCGATCATAATCAATACTTTTTATGGCAAATTTGAGTAAATCCAGCAATATAACCTAAATAACATCACACCGTATTGTTACACAGACCTAACATTAAAGCCTTATTAAAAGTATGAAATCAAAACTAGTTTAAATGCACCGTCTGAATCATCCACTGTACTGACCACTGGCCCCTCCAGGTCGAATATTTTTCAAGATACGGCCCTCGGTGAAAAGAGTTTGGGCACCGCTCCTCTAGGTCGACGACACAGGACTCTCAGATGTGATAAAGCGCGTTTCAAAAATAGTTTCATACCCACGGCCGTTATTAACCCGAACAATCTATAGACCACAAAACTCTGATTATTATGATGCACTTTTATTTATTTACTTGCCTTGGGTCTGTCCGATGTGTGTGACGTGTTTGTGTTTGTCTTGTGTGTAAATGGCGTTTTTCCCCGTGTGAACATGGGACAATAAAGTAACTAACTAACTAAAGAGGAGAGTTTTAATGTGATCGAGTCGTCCATTTTAAAACTATATCAGTGTTTTTTTGGTGATTTGGTTCAGATCCGACAGAAGCAGAATGAGTCTTATGTTTGCGTTGCCAGTTTCAGCTGAAATCCAGTTGGTTTAAACCTAAAATGTCTCTCTCTGATCTGATTGGTCACTATTTAAACTCAGCTCAGGGAGTGAATTCTGGAGGTTCTGATGTTTTCCCGTGAGTCCTGTCCATAAACTGAGAATGAGACTCACTTGGATGTGTCTCTACTGTATTTTCCGGACGATAAGTGTCACTTTTTTCATAGTTTGTCCAGGTTGTGCGACTTATACTCAGACACGACTTATACGTGAAATTACTCAAATATGTAATTCCACGTCTTCACCACACGAGGGCGCTCTAGACGTGCACCAGTATCTGCTCCTCCTGAATCACTGAACATTTAAAATTCCAATATTACGGTGATTTAAAAGACAAAAGAGAAACACTGAACAAAAACGCCCCTAAAAGAAAATGGTATTCTGCAGATTACAAGCCGCACGTGGTAAAATCTGCAGCGAAAAACGTAGATGGAGCAGCAGAAAGAAAGTTTGGAAAGAGAAACTTGTGAAGGATCGTGAAAAAGTGGAAGAATTTAATGGATTTATTGATTTGGAGTGAGATCCAGAGTAAACTTGTTGCTTGTTTTTGCTGTTTTATTTATCTGATTAACTGTTAATTTCTTACGTTGTGCGTTTGTTCTTTATATTTTACATTTACGCCCTCTAGTGGTGAGACGCACGGAACAAACTATTTTAAATTAGTTCCCGTCCGACCCTAATTAGTGACGCGCTCAGACGTCAGCGCTCGTTTCCAAGATCAGAAATGAACTAAAACGTATAAAAAATGAACAACCTTTGACATTTTTATTGATATTTATTTATTTAAGACGAAGCCCCAGATGAACAATTATCCCGTCGTGGATGTCGGTTTCACGAGGTTTGTGTATTTTCATTTTGTAAGAATTTCATTTTAATATTTATTTGATTGTGTTTCTTTTCGTGTCTCTCGGGTTGTAACGGGGAGAATAAACCCTGTTTTTTTCTACCTCGAGCTCATATAAAATCCTTGAGGTGCTACAGTTAAAACACCAGACACGTGTTCAGTTCTGTCTGTGCTTCAGCTCAATAAATATAAATGTGTTACGTTAGCGTTAGCATTAGCATTAGCATTAGCATTAGCATTAGCGTTAGCGTGATGTACTGAGATTCAGCCTGTTGTTCCACATTTATTATTATTATTAGAACTTGACTTTAAAGATAAAATGTCTGTTCTTGGTCTCGGATTTTGTAAAATAAATTTCCCCCAAAAATGCGACTTATATATCTTTTTTTCTTCATTATTTTGCATTTTTGGGCTGGTGCGACTTATACTCCAGAGCGACGTTTAGTCTGGAAAATACGGTATCTGCAGGTCAAGGGTCTGGACACACAGGGTCAGTTGTAGAACCTTTTTAAAACTGTAGAAACGCAGACTAGAACTGTTCCTTTAAGTTTGAAGTCTCTTAAAAAAGCCCGGTGTTTTCTGCTGCTTAAATGGTAAACGCTCACATTTTTACATCACGTTTTTCCACCTTCACATCACTCTGGACCAAATCTCAGTCTGATTCCACAATAGTTGAAAATATTTCTTTCATCTGACTTCAGTGATGGACGTTTCCCAAAACCAAAATAGCTCCGAGTCTTTAAATAGCGACATTTAACTGAATAAATCGTGTTTTTATAGCGGCTAAAGTGAACACTCCTCATATTTTACCTGGAACATGTCTGTGTTGTTGTCATGGCAATACTCCACCACCACAGTCTGGTTTCTGGACAGAGTGAAGGAGATGCTGTGCTGCCCCCTGCTGTGCACCGCCTGAAACAACAACAAACACAGTCGTAGATTATTAATGTTGAGCTTCAAAAACATATTCCACGTGACTCATGGAAACCGAGATAATAAGGGACCGTTACTAAAACTAGGTCATTTTGTTTTGCGCTTTAATTGCTTTTTAGTCCCAAAAAACAACCTAGTCCATTTGAAATTGCCATAGTTCAAACTTATTCCTTGTCATTTGTCTGTTATTAATGTTCATATCTTGATTTACAGACACAATAGTGAAATAAAAACTCCAGGATCATGTAGAGGGTTAATACGAACATTTAAGACCAAAATGAGTCTGAAGCAGCAGAGACAGAGAGGACACAGTTTAAAAATAAAAAAACAAAACAAAAAAAACCCCACTCAATTTAAAAAAATAAATTAAAAAAACTAAAACCACTCAAAATAACTAAAAAAAGACAAACAAATAAACCTAAAAAATAAACAAAAAAATAATAAAATAAACTAAAAAAAACCCCCTCAAAATTAAAAAAAATAAAATAACAAAAATAAAACCTAAAAAAACCCCTAAAAAAAACAACAAAACTCAAAATAACTAAAAAAAGACAAACAAATAAACCTCAAAATAACATAAAAATAATAAAATAAACTAAAAAAAACACCTCAAAATAAAAAATAAAATAACAAAAATAAAACCTAACAAAAAAAAAGCAAAAAAAAAAAAAACCTCAAAATAAGAAAAAAAAACAAAAAACAAATAAATCTCAAAATAAGCACAAAAAAAATAAAGGAAGAAAATAAACTAAAAACAAAAAAACCCTCAAAAAAAAATAAAAAAAAAATAAAAAAAATTAAATAACTAAAATAAAACCTAAAAAAAAAACAAAACAAAAAAAACCCTCAAAATAACTAAAAAATAAAAACCCCAGGATCATGTAGAGGGTTAATACGAACATTTATGACCAAAATGACCAGTCTGAAGCAGCAGAGACAGAGAGAGGAGCCACAGCTTTCCAATAGAAAGTGAAATGGAGCCAGAGTCGATGGAGCTGGAAATGCACACATCACTTCCTGTTTGGAAAGTGGTTAGCCATGTCCATTTATATACAGTCTATGCTAACAACAGATAGCATGCTAACAGCTCACCAACCAGGTTCGCAGAAGACAAATACGGTTTATATGAGAGAACACAGAGCTGCTTTTGAATTATATCTGTCCTGGGGCAAGAAAACTTTACTTTATTACCACATTTTCTGGATTATAAGTCGCACTTTTGTTGTATTTTGTCCAGGGGTGCGACTTATACTCAGATGTGAATTATATAATATTCCAGAGCGATGTATAGTCCAGAAAATACGGTACATGAAAAAAAAGGTACCGTCTCTTTAATAGTTTTGGACGTGTTTAAAACCTGAACTGTGAATTCTTAAAGCGATAGTACGTAACTTTCTGGAGGTGGAACTCGTCACCTGCACGATTCCACGTAAATAAAACGTTAAAACCACACTACGGAACATTTTCCAAGGAGAGAGATACGTTTTATGCCACACTGCGGGATATTACAGCCAAACGAACAACATTTCCCTGGTACGGAGTAGAGTCAGGTTTGTGGAGATGCGTGCCAGCTCACAGTAAGGATCCGTGTTGTTTTTTTTAAATGTTTTTCAGTGCAACAAAAACAAAAGTTACACACTAAAACTTTAACACTTGTAGTAGTTTTGAAAATAAAATTACCTGCGCTAACCCCGTCTGTGTTTCTGTCTAAACTGGAAAATAAACCTGAACTTTTTAAAGCCCTCCGAAACCGTTGCCGTGACATTTGGCATTACGGCGAAATGGCATCAAAATGTTCCCGTCTGTACCACACGCTCGGAATAAACCCATTGTTCCCCGTCCCGAGTCGGACAATAAAAATTCTATTCACTTCGCAAACAAAAGCCACACAGAAACAATAGAAACGAGACATTTAAGTGAATCGGGTTTAGTCTCTTCCTTCGGAGCGATTGTGCAAAGCAGGAACACAAAGCAGGAAGTGCACGCAGGCAAACATCCTCTCGGCAACAGCTGCGCACGACAAGACCCCGAGTATCTGGAAAAAAAACGCCTATTTGTGCGTCATTTTTATTAGAAAATATTCCATTCCATTGAAACTTCCTGTTATCAAAGATCTAAACTACAGGGTTAGCACAGGGAGGGCATCTGATACACGGGGAGGGCATCTGACACACACACACAGGGAGGGCATCTGACGCACACGGGGAGGGCATCTGACACACACACGGGGAGGGCATCTGACGCACGGGGAGGGCATCTGACGCACGCGGGGAGGGCATCTGACACACACACGGGGAGGGCATCTGACGCACGGGGAGGGCATCTGACGCACGCGGGGAGGGCATCTGACACACACACGGGGAGGGCATCTGACGCACACGGGGAGGGCATCTGACGCACACGGGGAGGGCACCTGACGCACACGGGGAGGGCATCTGACACAGGATTAACAGTTTTTTTTACGCAGAATAAAACAGGAGATTCTCTTATTTGTGGAGGAAATGATGTCACTTTAAATCAGAAGTCTCAAACTCGCGGCCTGGGGGCCAACTGCGGCCCGCGAGACGATATTTTGTGGCCGGCAGGACAATATGAAAGTTTAATGTTAGTGTGGCGTTACCATGTTGTGCGTAGAAGATTCCGCCAAATCGGTAAACCCCAAACACACGAGTACTGCCGACACAAAGACTCAACAAATAACAACGTAGATCCATAAAATCACTTTTTTTGCGGAAATACTTCACCCAGACTCCGCCTCCTGCCCCTGATAATCTGAGTTTGAGACCCCTGATTTAAACAGAACATCATTTGCGATTCGCTAAATTGCTCGATCCAAATTTCAGCTTTGATTCGTTTAATCTCGAGCCTTTTACAAACATTTAAAAACAGATTCTGGACGAGTACCTTGGTGTCCTGCGGCGTGTTGAGGATGTGAACTGTACTGGGTTTGACTCCGTTGGCTTTGGCTCGACGGTAAAGAGCGAAGCGGCTCTTTCTCCGGCCTCGGTCCCCACACGGCAGGGAGCCATTGTACCTGAAACAGCGACACATTTAAACGTCACAAGTCCCGTTAAAAGGCAAGGACTCATTTAGGACCGTAGGGCGACGGTGGCTCAGTCGGTAGAGCTGAAGATTAGCGGTTCAAATCCTGCAATCCTGATCATTTGTGGGACATTTTATATAATCGCCAACAAAGATAATCGCCGTTATATCACCAGAACATGCAGAAAAGAATGACTCGGGGGCCCAAGGGTTTTAGGGGCCCAGAATTGGACCCTCTTCCTATTAATTTGTATTACGGGGGCCCCACGTGACTCTTATTGCCCCGGGCCCCCAAATTTTCAGTGGACGGCCCTGCTCATCCTTAATATTCTCTGTTAAAATGATAATTATTCATATCCGTAACAACTTTAAGGCACAATTCACACATTCTCACATCAGTGGACACAGACACCGGGGGCGAGGAGGGTTAAGTGTCTTGCCCAAGGACACAACAACAACAACAACAGTATTAATCTATGGGAGCGGGAATCGCACCGCCAACCTGTGAATCAGTGCATCTCACTTCTGTACCGATGATGTTTTTGAGAGCGGGATTCGAATCGACCTTCAACCTTCACCTTCACTTACTCGATTACACGATTGCGGTTCAATAATCATAATCGTAATTGAAACTGAAACCGCAAAGAGCCGCCCTGGGACGTCATGTGGCGGCGTTTTCTCGTCTTAGGTCGCGCTTGACGAGCCGGCGGCCTTTAAACACGTAAACATGAACTACAGACAGGAAATAGAGCTCAGAATAATGGCAGACAATCTCATTACGGCACAAACAGCACAAACCTCTGGACGCTAACGGCTCCCAGACGGAAACGGCTCGTGTGATGTAATAACCCCGAGCCTGGAGCTGTGGAGCGGCGTTTCTCTGTTTGAATCAGAGCAGCAACTGACCTCCCGCAACAGACGAAATCCGTGAAGTATCATCTTTATTTTTTACATTATTCTCTCTGTTTTTGTCTGTAAAACCCCTCACCACACACTTTATACACTTCTCACACAGGCGTTAACATTTTCTCACATTTCTCTCTCGTTTAAACTCTCTCAAAGTTCAAACCTTCGTAGGCGTCTTTGTCGGTGCAGAACGTTTCATCGACATTGTGGGTTTTGTCGGTGGAGAAAACAAATCGCAAACGTACAGCACTTCAGAGTCACACTGAGATCCAACGTTTATATAAATTCGTCTGAACACATTCTGTACTGGACAGGAGACACGGCACGGAGGAGACTGATGGACAATGGTCTACAGTCCAACAGCCAATCAGGACGCACGACACAATGGTCTACAGTCCAACAGCCAATCAGGACGCAGGACACAATGGTCTACAGTCCAACAGCCAATCAGGACGCACGACACAATGGTCTACAGTCCAACAGCCAATCAGGACGCACGACACAATGGTCTACAGTCCAACAGCCAATCAGGACGCAGGACACAATGCACGTAAACAGCAAGGACGCAAAAAGGTGAACCGAGATACAGCGAGGGACAACTGTAAGCTGCGGTTTCTTTGTAGTAGCAGTCCCGTTTATGTGGGAATACCGTTCATTTCTCGCTAAAATATTACATAGAGTAGAACGGTTTGTGTCAAATGTTCAATGTTTTTGTGCAACAACAAGTCAACACTGCACCGATTCTCTGGGAAGCTTCAAAACAAACTGAAAATAAAAAAATAACTCAAAATAACTTAAAAAATGGAAAAGATCAAGTCAAAATAGCAAATCAAGTCAAAATAGCAAAAAAATAAATAAATAAAATTAAATCAAAATAACAAAAAAAAAAACAAAAAACAAAACTTAAAATAACAAAAGAAGTAAAAAAAATAAAAAATAAACTCAAAATAAAAAAGAACTCAAAATGACAAAAAAGAAAATCAAAATAACAAAAAAAAGAAAATAAAAAATGAACTAAAAATAACAAAAATCGAAAATCAAAATAATAAAAAAATAAATAAAACTTAAAGTAAAAAAAAAAAAAAAGAACTCAAAATACCTCAAAATAAAAACCCCAGGATCATGTAGAGCGCGTTAATACGAACATTTAAGACCAAAATGACACGGCGGCGGTGGCTAGCGGGTTAGCGATGTCCATTTATATAAACAGTGTGTGGTGTGACCCTGAGCCTGGCGCTGTGACTGTGACAGTGGAGCTGTGTTTCTCTGTTTGAGTCAGAACAGCTGGGGTCTGTCTGAGCTCACTGTGTCACTGGATCAGACGATTTGGATCAGACTCAAAACCACTGAACAGATTTACACGAGCGGAAAACCGACGTCTGATGTTAGCACGAAGCAAAATACTGTAATACACAAAACTGACTCTGATTAAGATTTAAAATGTGTTTAGTAACAGTAATATCCACATCTGCTGCATTGAAACAGCAAAGCATCATGGGGTTTGTAGTTTTATTTCATTTTTACTGTGCCACTCAAACAAAATAACATATTTAGGGATAAGAAGAAGTTTGATTTGATTCTTGTTGGACTAAAGACATGTTCCGCCGATCGATTGGTTGATTAAAAAGGGGGCGTGGCAAAAGCATCTCCATGAATCTGACTCAAACTGCAGTCACAAGGCTCCACCTGCAGGGGGCGTTCATGCAAAAACTACTATTTATGCAGAAAAAAGACTAGTAAGCAATGTATTCATGAGTTTAATCTGTATTTTTACATATAAATATTAAAATAAAATGCAAAATGTTCTCCTTTCTGCTCTTGTCCCATATAAATACTTGTAAATACTTGTAAAAGTCGTACTTTTGCTGGACTAAAGTGCTGCAGCTGCATCAGTGTCACTGGACGATTCTAAACTCAATCTGTCAGTTTGTGAATGAAGCAGAGATGAGTCAGCGCTCGACTCTGACACCAGACGAGTTTAAACAGACTCACTACAAGAGGAGGGAGAGAAGAGGGGGAGAGAGGGAGAGAGGCAAAGGAAGAGGGGAAGAGCGGGAGAGGAGAGAGGAAGAGAGGGAGGAAGAGGAGAGGGGGACAAAGAGAGGGTGAGAGAGTCAGCGCTCGACTCTGACACCAGACGAGTTTAAACAGACTCACTACGAGAGGAGGGAGAGAAGAGGGGGAGAGAGGGAGAGGAGAGAGACAGAGAGGGAGGAAGAGGAGAGAGGAAGAGGAGAGGGGGACAAAGAGAGGGTGAGAGAGTCAGCGCTCGACTCTGTGACACCAGACGAGTTTAAACAGACTCACTACAAGAGAAGAGAGAGAACAGACAGAGGACAGAGAGAAAGAGAGGGAGAGAGAGAGACAGAGGGAGAGGAGAGGGGGGAGAGGGGAAAGAGGAGGAGGAGGGGGCAATGGAGGCTGAAAGAGGAGAGAGAAGAAGAGAGGAGACAGAGAGAGAGGGAGAGGGAGTGAGGGGGAAGGAGAGGGGGAGAGAGGGAGAAAGAGGAGAGGGGGACAGAGAGAGAGGATGAGAGAGGCACAGATGAGTCAGCGCTCGACTCTGTGACACCTGACGAGTTTAAACAGACTCAATACGAGAGGAGAGAGAGAACAGACAGAGGACAGACAGAGAGAGAGGAAGAAGAGAGGGAGAGAGAGGAGACAGAGAGAGAGGGAGTGAGGGAGGGAACAAAAGGGTGAGAAAGGAGAGAGAGGGTGAGAGAGACAGAGAGGGAGAGATATAACGAAATGGGGAGGGAGAGAGCAAGAGCGAGCGAGAGAGGGAGGGAGGGAGGGAGGGAGCGATGGAGGTCAAAAGGGGAGAGGGAGGCTGAGAGGGAGAGAGAGGAAGACAGGAGAGAAAGAGAGGGAGTGAGGGAGAGCATGGGGGAATGAGGAGAGAGAAAGAAAGAGAGGAAGAGGGGAAGAGAGGGGGAGACAGACAAAGAGATGGAGAAAGCAGAGAGAGGAAGAGAGAGACAGAGAAAAAGTGAGTGAGAAGGGGCAGAGAGCGGAGAGAGGGAGAGAAGGATTAAGTTTCCAAACACAGACTGTGTAAAGTCTCACATCAGGAAAGAGTCTGCACTGAAGAGAAAGAGAGAGAAAGAGAGAGACAGAGAGAGAGAGAGACGGAGAGAAAGAGAAAGAGAGAGAGAGAGAGAGAGAGAGACAGAGAGCGGCAGTTTAATCATGAGTCTGGTTTTACACTTCATATTTCAGCCTTAAAATGTCGTTTAGGTCAAGACCAATCAGACCAGAGAGACGGATTTCATCTTTGGAACTGGCAGCACAGATGAGTCATGTGACGCTCATTCTGCTCTCTGATTGGATAAAACACCAAACGACAAAACAACAACAACACAGCCGTGATGTCAGTGCTTTTGTAATGGAGGATTTAAACAACGGACTGTGTAAAGAAGTGGACCAGAGGACACAGTTTTTACATAGAAAGTGAACTGGAGCCAGAGTCGATGGAGCAGGAAGTGCGTCCACGATCACTTCCTGTTTGTAACGCGGCGTTAGCAGATTAGCTGTGTCCATTTATATAAACGGACAATGTGTTTACCTCATATTTTAGGACTGTATAACTTTGAAAAACAAGCTCCACAGACCCTCCCTCTGGTCTCTCTGGGTCAAATGAATCATAAATTAATAATAATGAGTTAGAGCCGAGCGGAGGAGGGAGGGGCGGGGCAGGAGGGAGGGGGCAGGAGGGACGGGGCAGGAGGAGGCAGCGTCTGGACAAACCAGGACAAATGGAGCCAAAGTGAACCAGGCGTGAGCTCAAATCTGCCTCCACTAAAAACACACTATGAAATATTTAACCCTCTGCCTCTTTGCACTGAATCAGCAGTGAGTCCATCATCAAACTGAGGCTGAATGGACGGGACGGGGGACTCCAGGGGGACTCCGGGGGGACTCCGGGGGGACTCCGGGGGGACTCCGGGGGGACTCAGGGGGGACTCAGGGGGGACTCCGGGGGGACTCCGGGGGGACTCCGGGGGGACTCCGGGGGGACTCCGGGGGGACTCCGGGGGACGTGAGGACACCGCTGCTTTGGGTTAGTCCTGGTTTAGTCTTAGTTTAGTCCTGGTTTTGTGCATTTTTCTATTAATCAACACAGAACCAACATCAGAATCAGGACAGAGGCAGAGCAGGCGACAGGAGTGAGAGATTTGAGCACAAAAAAAACATATTTAATTAGTCTTTTATTATTATTAATGTAGAGTAATTTAAATGATTAAGATTATGCAGAATTCCAAAGGGTAAAGTCACTCTCAGTTTGTCTTAGATTTGGTCCTTTCTGTGATGAGTTTGGAGATAAATTTAATTCTCACGTTTCTGTCACATAAATAAATATAAACGGCTCTTTGACGTGAACGGATCCAAAAGATTCGGATCCAATACAAGAGCCGAACGTCCCATGAACTGTTGGACTTAACCAGGACTAAACCAGGACTAAACCAGGGCTAAACCAGGACTAAACCAGGACTAAACCAGGACTAAACCTGAACTAAACCAGGACTAAACCAGAACTAAACCAGGACTAAACCAGGACTAAACCAGGACTAAACCAGGACTAAACCAGGACAATAACAGGACTAAATCAGAATGAGAACAGGACCAAGTCAGTCTGGGCTCAAATAAAATACTGAGTTAAAATTTTAGGTCCGGTTTTGACCTGGTTTAGTCCTGGTCTACTCCTGGTCTAGTCCTGGTTTAGTCCTGGTCTACTCCTGGTCTACTCCTGGTCTAGTCCTGGTCTAGTCCTGGTCTAGTCCTGGTCTAGTCCTGGTCTAGCCCTGGTTTAGTCCTGGTCTACTCCTGGTCTACTCCTGGTCTACTCCTGGTCTACTCCTGGTCTACTCCTGGTCTAGTCCTGGTCTAGTCCTGGTCTAGTCCTGGTTTAGTCCTGGTCTAGTCCTGGTCTAGTCCTGGTCTAGTCCTGGTCTAGTCCTGGTCTAGTCCTGGTCTAGTCCTGGTCTAGTCCTGGTCTAGTCTTGGTTTTGACCTCGTTTAGTCCTGGTTTAGTCCTGGTGGTGGGACATAAATAGATCAATAATTTTCCATTTGTATTTTATGAAATATTGGAGAGTTATTGCTGACATTGGAAGCATTGAAAAGACCTTATTTAGACCTGGTTGAGTTCTTGTTTAGACCCGTTTCAATATTCAGTCCTGGTCTAGTCCTGGTTTAGTCCCATTTGATTTGGTTGGTTTAGTCTGTTCTGTGGTGTAAAAGTTTCAGCGTTAGTGGCGTGTGAATAATGGATTAAGTCAGGAGTAAAAGAGCTGATTTAGACCTGGTTGAGTTCTTGTTTGGACCTGTTTTAGTCCTGGTTTAGTCCTGGTCTAATCCTACTTGAGTCTTGTTTAAGTCTTAGTGGCATTTGATTTGCTGTTTGTATGTTAGAAACAGACGATGTCGGGAGCATTGTAGAGAGATGGTCTAGCCCCGGTTTAGTCCCGGTTTAGTCCTGACTAGACCTGGTCTAGTCCAGGTTTAGTGATAGTCAAGTCCTAGTCTAGTCCTGGTCTAGTCGGGGTCTTGTCCCAGTCTAGTCACATTCTAGTCCCGGTCTAGTGATGGTTTAGTCCCGATTTAGTCGAGCTTCAGTCCCACTACAGTCTCACTCTAGTCCCGGTCCTGTCCCAATCCTGTCCCGGTCCAGTCTCAGTCTAGTCTCAGTCTAGTCTCAGTCTAGTCTCAGTCTAGTCTCAGTCCAGTCCCGGTCCAGTCTCGGTCCAGTCCCGGTCCAGTCTGGTCCCAGTCCAGTCCCACTCTAGTCTCACTCTAGTTTCAGTCCAGTCTCAGTCTCAGTCCAGTCCAGTCCCGGTCTAGTCCAGTCCCAGTCCAGACCCAGTCCCGCTCTAGCCCCGCTCTAGTTTTAGTCCAGTCTCAGTCCCGGTCCAGTCCCGGTCTAGTCCAGTCCCGGTCCAGACCCAGTCCAGTCCCAGTCCCGCTCTAGTCCCGCTCTAGTTTTAGTCCAGTCTCAGTCCCAGTCCCAGTCCCGGTCCAGTCTCGCTCTAGTTTTAGTCCAGTCTCAGTCCCAGTCCCAGTCCCGGTCCAGTCTCGCTCTAGTTTTAGTCCAGTCTCAGTCCCGGTCCGGTCCAGACCCAGTCCAGTCTCGCTCTAGTCCCAGTGCAGGTCCAGACCCAGTCCAGTCTCGCTCTAGTCCCAGTGCAGGTCCAGACCCAGTCCAGTCCTGGTCTAGTCCAGACCCAGTCCAGACCCAGTCCAGTCCCGGTCTAGTCCCGGTCCAGGGGGTGTGGTCTGGTGCCTCAGATGGAGCTGCGTGTGTTAAATCATCAGAGGGTCACATGATCTGAGGCTGTGATCCACACCTGCACAAAGCACAGTGCATTCTGGGATATGTGAAGTGTTACCTGAGTGACGCTGGTGTCGTACACGGGGCCGACTCTCATTTCTGCGTCTAAAGTCTGATCCTGATCGATACTAGAACGAGTATTGACACTAGATACTCATTTTCCGCAGGTATCGATACTAAAAAAGCCCCACTGACAGAAATGAACCTTTCCCGAATCTGTTCAAAACGATTTTGAGCTGTGACAGAACAAGTTTAAGACACGTAGACTCGCATACACTCTCTCCTCCTATTGGTCGACGTCAGCAACGCTCTGAGTGAGTGACAGGTGGGTTTAACCAATGAAGTGTGAGCTTTGAGCAGAAGAAGACGACTTTATTTACCGATTCAAGGCAAAAAAGACGACGTTTTATCTGAATAACTTTAGATTATAGCACTGAGCCTTTCACAGAGAGATGTTAACTCCTGTGTTTGTTCCGTTTATTCCCCTGTAGAACCCCAAAACCACACGGAAAAAAGAGGAAAAAGAGTGACTGGTGACGGGGAACTGTACAGCGAACACTCCCAACAGAAGCATTTTTTTAATAATTCTACCATACTATTTTTGATCTAGCTCAAAATCATTCCAAAACTATTCAAAAAGATCCAACTTTGTCCTTTTTCTGTTGATTTGTGGGATTTCTGGTGTCATGATCCCGGTCGTTCCTCCTCCCTTCTGTGTCTGAGCCTGGAGCTGGACGGAGATTTGGAGATTTGGAGATTTGGAGATTTGGAGATTTGGGCTCCTCCCGTGCACACACCTGGACCTAACCCGCAATCAACCGCACTCTGAAAATCTGTAAATAAACACTGTTAAACCTTTCCCCGAGTCCTGCGTCTTCGGTCCCTCCCGTCAGACGTTACGACACGTGGAAACTGATACTTTTGACGACGCACATTTTGTCCTACATCGTTTTTGTCGCACTATTTCCTTATTTAGTCTTAATACTGCGGCAAAAGAAAAGCAAAATCTGTCAACTGGACAAATCGTTGTAGGAGTGAAGACGTTTCGCTGCTCGTCCGAGACACTTCTTCTTCAGTTCTGGTCAGATTACGGACTTTTTTTTTTTTTTTCTTGCCGAGAAGGAGGGTCTAAGTCCAGGGGGCGCTCTGCTCTGGGACATTTCTCCATTTGCTTGTTTTCTGTTCATTAATTTGCTCATCGTTTACAAAAATACACGGAATTGACTTGAAAAACGTATTGTTTACAGTTTCTGTGTGTAGTTTAGGTCTGTTGTGCTTCTCTAAGTGTGCGCTGTGCCCGAGTCCTAGTTAGCATAGTCATTCAAGCCCCTAATGAGTGATTTCACACCTATTAGCTGATAAGTCTAAGCCAGTAATCAGACCAGAACGTCTTCACTCCTACAACGTTTTGCCACATTTTATTTTTCTTTTGCGATGGATCAGACCTGGACGACTGAGGAATTACACAGACATCTCAAGAATTATTTTTATTTTTTTTTGTATTGATCAAGATCTGAGTCTGGATTTTCTGACGTCCCTAAAGCCTCAGCCGTTCCTCTTTCTCTTGTGAATTCAGGTTAGATCTGAGATGAAACGTTCGGTCTGTCACTGGTTTAGTCCCTTCTTTAAAAAGACGCCTGTCTCCGGCTCCGCTCATCAGTATGCGTCTCCGCTCTCGGGGCTGAGGCGCGAGGAGGCCGGCGGGTCAGTTATCTTTGGCTCTCACGCGGCGCTCGGAGCCTCGTAACTGTCCGCGGAGATGGGAGCTGTGGGTGTCACGAAATCAAAATGAGAACAACAATATCGTCTAATATCACACCGTGGGCGTTTAGGTGGAGCCGGGACGTACCGAGATGTCGTTTTGGAGATGCAAAATTAGAATATTGTCTGTATAATACTCCCTACAACAGAAGCATAGACTGAGACCAGACCACAGACTGTTTATATAAATGGACATAGCTAACCTGCTAGCTGCTGCGTTGCAAACAGGAAGTGATCAAGGCTGTGCTTCCAACTCCATCGACTCTGGCTCCAATTCACTTTCTATTGAAAAACTACGGCTCCTGTCTCTAACTGCTCCTGTCAGACTCGTCATTTTGATCTTAAATGTTCGTATTAACTCGCTCTACATGATCCTGGGGTTTTTATTTCACTATTTTGTCTACAAATCAAGATATGAACATTAATAACAGACAAATCAGGCGCCTTCTTTCCCTGAGATCGCTCTCGTTAGCGTTAGCAACATGAAGTGCGCCCATGATCACTTCCTATTTGGAACGCGGCGGCTAGCAGGTTAGCTATGTCCATTTATATAAACTGCAGTCCACGATCTGGAGCTGCAGCCTGTTTCCCTGATTTCAGAGGGCGTGATTGACAGGCGGATTAACCAATCAGAGAGACGCATGGTCCGTTCGTGTCCAAACAAACATGGCTGCTTAAATGTAAAAAAGTAAAAAATACAGCACAGATTTTTGCAGATTCAGCAACTGATACACGTGGCAGAAATCAGCGAACGCGGCTGGACTGACTCAAGTTTGCACAGTGGCTTTTCACCCTCTGTCATCCAGGTCCAGATGGTTCCGGATGTAGAAGGGACTGGCTGGTCAGGCAAAGTGGACCTCCGTACCTCCCATGTGTAGGAGGAGTAGGAGGAGGATTAGAAGGAGGGCCGTGTCTTGTCTATAATATTCAGTGTTAATGGTCAAATCGATGCTTCCTGACCTCCTGCATGTGCTGGCATTTCTGCTCCCCTGGACCTCATCACGGAGCGGCGCCCAAGGGTGCTCCTGCTGCGAGCTTGTGGCTGTCATCCGCACATCTGCACATCTGCACCCTCCACTGCTGCTGCCACTGCTACTACTACTATTACTACAACTACTACTACTACTACAGCTGCTGCTTGGCCTTTTTCCAATGAGACGACATGTACATAGTAGTAAAAACAAAATCACAGTCTTACACATGCGTAAAATCTGCATATTTTCAGACAGTGATATCATTTCTACTGCTACTTTAACACCCACCATAGTATGACATCATTGGGTTGCATTGCTGCTACAACCATTGATGAAAAGAGCTCACATCCGCTGCTTCTACACAGAATTAGACGCATTTAACAGACAAATACAACGTCAAATGTGTTAAAGATACAGTCTGGATGCGTGATTTTTGATAAGTTTGAGGGGGAGTTACACACAGGCGGTGTAGTAAGGGGGAAACCGAACATAAAGCGCGTACTACAATGACATTACTACTGGCGAAACATCAAGAAAACGGCTAAAAGAGGAATTACGCACGGGGTTTTACGCACGATTCTGGCTCAAACGGGGGCGGTTTGGATTTAAACCGCTGATATGTCCCTGTAGAAATGCTTTGTAGTGATTAAATTGGTGTAAGACTTACCCAAGAATGACCAGTTCGCCATATTTCACCGGATCTTTCACGGGCACATCATCGTCTGCGTCTTTTTTCGGTGAATTCATCAGACTTGCTCCGCGTAAATATTAAAAAAATAGATGTATATAAATCAAAGCCAGTTGGAATAGTAGTGTATAAAACAATGCTCACTGCTGGAAGTGATAGGAGGTCGCTGCTGTTAAAGTTTGGCGCTAGTTGCGTAAAGTTGTGCCCCGCGTTGCGCACGGATATTGGTTCATTTTGCATCGTGAATAAGCATCTTTTCGAGGCTTAAATGTCCATGGGCAAGCGGACTTTCTATGGAGACAAATCTGTTCAGTAGCATCGCGTACAACAACGGCGGATAAACGCAGGGAGTGGGACGTACCATCTGAGAACACGGGGGACCAAAAAAAAACACTACTTCTAATCTACGCCATGTTTTTAAGCGATGCGTAAAGTTTGGCGCAAATTACGCACGAATAAAACGCGCTTGTTCCATTTCCCTGTGCGGAAACGGATCATTTTGGAGGAATAGTACTGCAGTTTAAAGTTTGTAAACTGGTATCCCCCTAAAATGGAACAAAAATGCACGCGCTGAGACAAGGAACAGGCTGGCAAACTAAAGGGATTTTTCGAAATTTGGAGGAAGCGGCCACATCTTTTGCTTATGTTGGCCACATCTTTTCTGTGATATTTTAGTGTTTAACTTTTGCATGAAGATGAATAAAGAACACAGTGGGTACTTCATAGTCTGACGTAAATGACGCTGCGGGGGGAGTGGGCTTATTCCGCGGATGTGGGTCAGACAGGCGGGATTCGGCTCCTCTTGTGTCTCGTGCGCCGCATAGGGAGTTGGGAACCGGATGAGCGAAGCCTGAATTCGTTCTCACCCTCCTCCCGTTCAGAGTAAAAAACAAAAGTGTATTCAGACCCCCCCCGCTCTGTCCCCCTGTCCCCTGTCCTTCTCCAGATGTAACGGACACTGCTGCGAGGAGAGGAAGTGGCGCGTTTTGGCCACACGGGGGCAGTGCGCTTCAAATACTGAACATTTGGCTCCTTGTCCAGGAATCTCCCTCGTGTTTCCCTCAGAAATACTTTTATGAATTGAATTATGGTGGTAATTGTGGACAGGATATAAATGTAACGCACTGCTTATTCTGTCTCCCATCATGCAACAGTCAAATATCACACTAAGGGAAAATAACAGCTCTGTAAACCCTCACTCTGGCTGTAAAACACTCAACTTTGCTTTAAATTTCTTAATGTGTAACTCTCATTCTTGTATTAAACACTGGTACAATCTCACCCTGTTCTCGCCCGGACTTTGCACGAGACTCTTCTTCAGACATTACTCACTTTAAATTTTGCTGGACGCTGCCTTTAACCCAAATGTTTTGCTGTAAATGACAATAAAAATCTACAGAATGATCCTTGTGTCTCCGTCTGTTCTTTATGCAACAGAAACAGACACAATCCTTCAGTTGTTTTGTCAGTGAATCAGTGGTGATTTAATTGAATTTCTCAGTCAGTTGAGGTTTGATCTGCCTTTTCACTTATAAATGTGCAGTTTACACATATCTATTTATATATTGTAGTTTTTGCACGAGACCCTATAATTTTGAGAGTATTTTGCACATTTTTTTACTTCCAATCATCTTTCCAATCTAAAGTTGCACAGCCTGAACATCATTAACCAGATTTTACTGCACTTAAGTAAAGTACAAATACCTCAAAATTCTACTTAAGTACATTTTACAGTGATTTTACTTTTATGTCAGTACATTTGAGAGCAGTATCTGTACTTTCTACTGCACCGTATTTTTGAACTGGACTGAAAAGTAAGTACTTTTCATGTGATTTTTAGGGTTATTTTACCGTGTTCGTGGAAACATCCTGAAGAGTTTGAGCTTCAGCTTTGAATAAAACAGAAATAAATACATGAAATCAAAATAAATACACGAAATCAAAATAAATACACAAAATAAAAATAAACACACAAAATAAAAATAAATACGCAAAATAAAAATAAATACGCAAAATAAAAATAAACACACAAAATAAAAATAAATACACAAAATAAAAATAAACAAAAAATAAAAATAAATACACAAAATAAAAATAAACACACAAAATAAAAATAAATACACAAAATTCATAAGAAAAGTTCAGATTTTTATTGTTTCTGTGACTAAAATATGTCTCATTTTAATCCATTTCACTACATTTAAAACTTTATCAAATTAACAATGCTTATGTGGAATAATTTTACTTTTTACTGTCAAAGTACATGTAAGAGTACTTTTTTTGTTGAAGTAAAAGTACTTCACTACTTTTACTTCAACAATTTTCTTCATGTGATGCTTTTACTTTTACTTGTGTAACTTTTTACCATCTGTACTTTTACCTGAGTAACAAAATGGCTTAAAGTTGCATTGTGTAACCTGTCTATTGGAGGACGGGTCAAACACCTTTCTGTCTCCATGGTGACCTCAAATGTTCCACTGTATGGCATTAAGCACATCTATAATTTATTCAAATACATTTTTTTTATTGTAAGAAAAACATGCACTCCTGTAGTGAGTGTGCTTGCCTCTTCACAGATCTAACCTGTAACTTGGCCTCTGCTTGTCTATGAAGCTTGTCTGCATTAAGAGGGATAAGTTTAATGTCACACTGTGGAACATTCCAGGTAAAGGCTCCGTATCTGAGCAGAGTTCATTCATAAACTGCTCTGGTCTGAGCGGGGGACGTGCTGTGGCTTGTCGTATTGTCTTGACTCTGGCGAGGTTTGATCCGGTTTCCACTTGGTTTCAGGGAGAACAATCCACTATTGTTGCTGCTGTCACGCCAACATCAACCCAGCGACTAACGGTTCAATTCCAGCTCAGAGCTCACGGTTACTGTCCTTGGGCAAGACACTGAAAAATAGTGCAGTTATAAAACAAAAAATGGAAATAAAATGTTGTTTTCTGATCTGGTCTAATGTCGTTTCCTCGTCACAAACAGACCTGGAGTTGTGTTTTTTTTGTTTCATTCTCACATGTTTAACGCACAAACTCTGCACATTTAGGCTGAGTTCTTCTCTCAAACTGAAAACACTCTGTTCCCACCTTGTGATGTCATCATGTGGCGATACAGGAAGTGCTCCGCTGTGTTTTTAAACTCCACACACCTTCATTTCTAGAATCATTTGGATCATTTCAGCTTCTGGAGTTGTCAATCTACTACTGGACTAAAGGTAAAAGGAGCTGTTAACGTTGAAAACTACCACTTGATGACATCACAAGGTGCAACAGAGCGTTTTGAGTTTTGTAGATGTAACAGACTAATAATAAAGTGTGACTCAAACATGTGTCAATGAAACAAAACACAACTCCAGGTCTGTTTTTGATGCGCTAACAACATGACTTAAAGCTACAAGAGTCAGTTTTGTGTAATATAGCACCTTTAAAGCCACACTGTGTAACATTTCCGGTGGGTTGTCCCCTTGACTCACTTTATGACATTGGAATGATCGATCTGGCTTTGAATTACAGGTGTTTTAATCCTCAAAAACACCTTGAAAAACATGCATTCTTACTGTGAGAGCGCTCGCCTCTCCACAGATCTTGGCCTCGTGGTGCGACCTGCTTGTGTCCAGGGAGATAAATACGTTTAATGCCGTACTGTGGAGCTTTCCAGGCAAAGTAGTAACATCTTCATGGAGACAAATCAGTGGAGTTACGCAATCTAAATGTGACAGACATGAAAATTATGATTCATGTGTGAACAATCTGAAGAGCTACGCCCTCAGCACAGTAAACACACACACACACACACACACATGCACGCACGCACACACACACACACGCACGCACACACATTACAGCGTGGGTGATGTAGGCTTGTGGGCGGAGTCTTGGACAAAAATCACACTGCTAACCATAAGGACAGTTTGACCAGGGCCCAGGAGAGATCCCTATATTACTCAAACATGCACTTAAGGTATATAAAACGTTATAACATTTCTGAAAGCTTATGCAAAATACATCCTTTTTAAATCAGTCCTATTGAGCTTGTGTCTCTATGGTTCTCATCTCTGTGGATCATTCTGTTTTACACATTTTAAATCACAATATTCATCTAAAAACACTGAATAAAACAAACAGTTCAAGCTGATGTCAAGTCAGAAAACTGTGGTGTCCAGTGGAGCTGACGTCAACGTAAACGTCAAAGCGCCTCATGCTGTAGCGCCCCCTATGGACAGATACACATCACACTAGAGCAGCACATTTTTATACATTTGGACCAAAATGACGACACGACGCTGCAGAATCCTACGAGTATCAACGATTAAGAAAATAAAACTGGAGAAGGAAGAGCGGACGTCACAGTGGGCGTGTCACAGGGGGCGTGACCTCTTCTTTTTCTTCTTCCTCTTCTTCTTCACACAGTAGGCTACTTCCTCTTCTTCCTCCTCTTTCTCTTCTTCCTTTTCTTCTTCTTCCTCCTCCTCCTCTTGATCCTCTTCTTCTTCTTCCTCCTCCTCCTCTTGATCCTCTTCTTCTTCTTCCTCCTCCTCCTCTTGATCCTCTTCTTCTTCTTCCTCCTCCTCCTCTTGATCCTCTTCTTCTTCTTCCTCCTCCTCCTCTTGATCCTCTTCTTCTTCTTCCTCCTCCTCCTCTTGATCCTCTTCTTCTTCTTCCTCCTCCTCCTCTTGATCCTCTTCTTCTTCTTCCTCCTCCTCCTCTTGATCCTCTTCTTCTTCTTCCTCCTCCTCCTCTTGATCCTCTTCTTCTTCTTCCTCCTCCTCCTCTTGATCCTCTTCTTCTTCTTCCTCCTCCTCCTCTTGATCCTCTTCTTCTTCTTCCTCCTCCTCCTCTTGATCCTCTTCTTCTTCTTCCTCCTCCTCCTCTTGATCCTCTTCTTCTTCTTCCTCCTCCTCCTCTTGATCCTCTTCTTCTTCTTCCTCCTCCTCCTCTTGATCCTCTTCTTCTTCTTCCTCCTCCTCCTCTTGATCCTCTTCTTCTTCTTCCTCCTCCTCCTCTTGATCCTCTTCTTCTTCTTCCTCCTCCTCCTCTTGATCCTCTTCTTCTTCTTCCTCCTCCTCCTCTTGATCCTCTTCTTCTTCTTCCTCCTCCTCCTCTTGATCCTCTTCTTCTTCTTCCTCCTCCTCCTCTTGATCCTCTTCTTCTTCTTCCTCCTCCTCCTCTTGATCCTCTTCTTCTTCTTCCTCCTCCTCCTCTTGATCCTCTTCTTCTTCTTCCTCCTCCTCCTCTTGATCCTCTTCTTCTTCTTCCTCCTCCTCCTCTTGATCCTCTTCTTCTTCTTCCTCCTCCTCCTCTTGATCCTCTTCTTCTTCTTCCTCCTCCTCCTCTTGATCCTCTTCTTCTTCTTCCTCCTCCTCCTCTTGATCCTCTTCTTCTTCTTCCTCCTCCTCCTCTTGATCCTCTTCTTCTTCTTCCTCCTCCTCCTCTTGATCCTCTTCTTCTTCTTCCTCCTCCTCCTCTTGATCCTCTTCTTCTTCTTCCTCCTCCTCCTCTTGATCCTCTTCTTCTTCTTCCTCCTCCTCCTCTTGATCCTCTTCTTCTTCTTCCTCCTCCTCCTCTTGATCCTCTTCTTCTTCTTCCTCCTCCTCCTCTTGATCCTCTTCTTCTTCTTCCTCCTCCTCCTCTTGATCCTCTTCTTCTTCTTCCTCCTCCTCCTCTTGATCCTCTTCTTCTTCTTCCTCCTCCTCCTCTTGATCCTCTTCTTCTTCTTCCTCCTCCTCCTCTTGATCCTCTTCTTCTTCTTCCTCCTCCTCCTCTTGATCCTCTTCTTCTTCTTCCTCCTCCTCCTCTTGATCCTCTTCTTCTTCTTCCTCCTCCTCCTCTTGATCCTCTTCTTCTTCTTCCTCCTCCTCCTCTTGATCCTCTTCTTCTTCTTCCTCCTCCTCCTCTTGATCCTCTTCTTCTTCTTCCTCCTCCTCCTCTTGATCCTCTTCTTCTTCTTCCTCCTCCTCCTCTTGATCCTCTTCTTCTTCTTCCTCCTCCTCCTCTTGATCCTCTTCTTCTTCTTCCTCCTCCTCCTCTTGATCCTCTTCTTCTTCTTCCTCCTCCTCCTCTTGATCCTCTTCTTCTTCTTCCTCCTCCTCCTCTTGATCCTCTTCTTCTTCTTCCTCCTCTCCTCTTGATCCTCTTCTTCTTCTTCCTCCTCCTCCTCTTGATCCTCTTCTTCTTCTTCCTCCTCCTCCTCTTGATCCTCTTCTTCTTCTTCCTCCTCCTCCTCTTGATCCTCTTCTTCTTCTTCCTCCTCCTCCTCTTGATCCTCTTCTTCTTCTTCCTCCTCCTCCTCTTGATCCTCTTCTTCTTCTTCCTCCTCCTCCTCTTGATCCTCTTCTTCTTCTTCCTCCTCCTCCTCTTGATCCTCTTCTTCTTCTTCCTCCTCCTCCTCTTGATCCTCTTCTTCTTCTTCCTCCTCCTCCTCTTGATCCTCTTCTTCTTCTTCCTCCTCCTCCTCTTGATCCTCTTCTTCTTCTTCCTCCTCCTCCTCTTGATCCTCTTCTTCTTCTTCCTCCTCCTCCTCTTGATCCTCTTCTTCTTCTTCCTCCTCCTCCTCTTGATCCTCTTCTTCTTCTTCCTCCTCCTCCTCTTGATCCTCTTCTTCTTCTTCCTCCTCCTCCTCTTGATCCTCTTCTTCTTCTTCCTCCTCCTCCTCTTGATCCTCTTCTTCTTCTTCCTCCTCCTCCTCTTGATCCTCTTCTTCTTCTTCCTCCTCCTCCTCTTGATCCTCTTCTTCTTCTTCCTCCTCCTCCTCTTGATCCTCTTCTTCTTCTTCCTCCTCCTCCTCTTGATCCTCTTCTTCTTCTTCCTCCTCCTCCTCTTGATCCTCTTCTTCTTCTTCCTCCTCCTCCTCTTGATCCTCTTCTTCTTCTTCCTCCTCCTCCTCTTGATCCTCTTCTTCTTCTTCCTCCTCCTCCTCTTGATCCTCTTCTTCTTCTTCCTCCTCCTCCTCTTGATCCTCTTCTTCTTCTTCCTCCTCCTCCTCTTGATCCTCTTCTTCTTCTTCCTCCTCCTCCTCTTGATCCTCTTCTTCTTCTTCCTCCTCCTCCTCTTGATCCTCTTCTTCTTCTTCCTCCTCCTCCTCTTGATCCTCTTCTTCTTCTTCCTCCTCCTCCTCTTGATCCTCTTCTTCTTCTTCCTCCTCCTCCTCTTGATCCTCTTCTTCTTCTTCCTCCTCCTCCTCTTGATCCTCTTCTTCTTCTTCCTCCTCCTCCTCTTGATCCTCTTCTTCTTCTTCCTCCTCCTCCTCTTGATCCTCTTCTTCTTCTTCCTCCTCCTCCTCTTGATCCTCTTCTTCTTCTTCCTCCTCCTCCTCTTGATCCTCTTCTTCTTCTTCCTCCTCCTCCTCTTGATCCTCTTCTTCTTCTTCCTCCTCCTCCTCTTGATCCTCTTCTTCTTCTTCCTCCTCCTCCTCTTGATCCTCTTCTTCTTCTTCCTCCTCCTCCTCTTGATCCTCTTCTTCTTCTTCCTCCTCCTCCTCTTGATCCTCTTCTTCTTCTTCCTCCTCCTCCTCTTGATCCTCTTCTTCTTCTTCCTCCTCCTCCTCTTGATCCTCTTCTTCTTCTTCCTCCTCCTCCTCTTGATCCTCTTCTTCTTCTTCCTCCTCCTCCTCTTGATCCTCTTCTTCTTCTTCCTCCTCCTCCTCTTGATCCTCTTCTTCTTCTTCCTCCTCCTCCTCTTGATCCTCTTCTTCTTCTTCCTCCTCCTCCTCTTGATCCTCTTCTTCTTCTTCCTCCTCCTCCTCTTGATCCTCTTCTTCTTCTTCCTCCTCCTCCTCTTGATCCTCTTCTTCTTCTTCCTCCTCCTCCTCTTGATCCTCTTCTTCTTCTTCCTCCTCCTCCTCTTGATCCTCTTCTTCTTCTTCCTCCTCCTCCTCTTGATCCTCTTCTTCTTCTTCCTCCTCCTCCTCTTGATCCTCTTCTTCTTCTTCCTCCTCCTCCTCTTGATCCTCTTCTTCTTCTTCCTCCTCCTCCTCTTGATCCTCTTCTTCTTCTTCCTCCTCCTCCTCTTGATCCTCTTCTTCTTCTTCCTCCTCCTCCTCCTCCTCTTCCTCTTCTTGATCCTTCCTCCTCTTCTTCCTCTTCTTCTTCCTCCTCTTCTTCCTCCTCTTCTTCCTTTTCTTCTTCCTCCTCTTCTTCCTCTTCTTCTTCCTCCTCTTCTTCCTCTTCTTCTTCCTCCTCTTCTTCCTCTTCTTCTTCCTCCTCTTCTTCCTCTTCTTCTTCCTCCTCTTCTTCCTCTTCTTCTTCCTCCTCTTCTTCCTCTTCTTCTTCCTCCTCTTCTTCCTCTTCTTCTTCCTCCTCCCTCTCATCTTTTTCTTCCTCTTCTTCCTCCTTCTCCTCTTCTTCTTCCTCCTCTTCTTCCTTTTCTTCTTCCTCCTCTTCTTCCTTTTCTTCTTCCTCCTCTTCTTCTTCTTCCTCCTCCTCCTCTTGATCCTTTTCTTCTTCCTCCTCTTCTTCCTTTTCTTCTTCCTCCTCTTCTTCCTTTTCTTCTTCCTCCTCTTCTTCCTTTTCTTCTTCCTCCTCTTCTTCCTTTTCTTCTTCCTCCTCTTCTTCCTCTTCTTCTTCCTCCTCTTCTTCCTTTTCTTCTTCCTCCTCTTCTTCCTTTTCTTCTTCCTCCTCTTCTTCCTTTTCTTCTTCCTCCTCTTCTTCCTTTTCTTCTTCCTCCTCTTCTTCCTTTTCTTCTTCCTCCTCTTCTTCCTTTTCTTCTTCCTCCTCTTCTTCCTTTTCTTCTTCCTCCTCTTCTTCCTTTTCTTCTTCCTCCTCTTCTTCCTTTTCTTCTTCCTCCTCTTCTTCCTTTTCTTCTTCCTCCTCTTCTTCCTTTTCTTCTTCCTCCTCTTCTTCCTTTTCTTCTTCCTCCTCTTCTTCCTTTTCTTCTTCCTCCTCTTCTTCCTTTTCTTCTTCCTCCTCTTCTTCCTTTTCTTCTTCCTCCTCTTCTTCCTTTTCTTCTTCCTCCTCTTCTTCCTTTTCTTCTTCCTCCTCTTCTTCCTTTTCTTCTTCCTCCTCTTCTTCCTTTTCTTCTTCCTCCTCTTCTTCCTTTTCTTCTTCCTCCTCTTCTTCCTTTTCTTCTTCCTCCTCTTCTTCCTTTTCTTCTTCCTCCTCTTCTTCCTTTTCTTCTTCCTCCTCTTCTTCCTTTTCTTCTTCCTCCTCTTCTTCCTTTTCTTCTTCCTCCTCTTCTTCCTTTTCTTCTTCCTCCTCTTCTTCCTTTTCTTCTTCCTCCTCTTCTTCCTTTTCTTCTTCCTCCTCTTCTTCCTTTTCTTCTTCCTCCTCTTCTTCCTTTTCTTCTTCCTCCTCTTCTTCCTTTTCTTCTTCCTCCTCTTCTTCCTTTTCTTCTTCCTCCTCTTCTTCCTTTTCTTCTTCCTCCTCTTCTTCCTTTTCTTCTTCCTCCTCTTCTTCCTTTTCTTCTTCCTCCTCTTCTTCCTTTTCTTCTTCCTCCTCTTCTTCCTTTTCTTCTTCCTCCTCTTCTTCCTTTTCTTCTTCCTCCTCTTCTTCCTTTTCTTCTTCCTCCTCTTCTTCCTTTTCTTCTTCCTCCTCTTCTTCCTTTTCTTCTTCCTCCTCTTCTTCCTTTTCTTCTTCCTCCTCTTCTTCCTTTTCTTCTTCCTCCTCTTCTTCCTTTTCTTCTTCCTCCTCTTCTTCCTTTTCTTCTTCCTCCTCTTCTTCCTTTTCTTCTTCCTCCTCTTCTTCCTTTTCTTCTTCCTCCTCTTCTTCCTTTTCTTCTTCCTCCTCTTCTTCCTTTCTTCTTCCTCCTCTTCTTCCTTTTCTTCTTCCTCCTCTTCTTCCTTTTCTTCTTCCTCCTCTTCTTCCTTTTCTTCTTCCTCCTCTTCTTCCTTTTCTTCTTCCTCCTCTTCTTCCTTTTCTTCTTCCTCCTCTTCTTCCTTTTCTTCTTCCTCCTCTTCTTCCTTTTCTTCTTCCTCCTCTTCTTCCTTTTCTTCTTCCTCCTCTTCTTCCTTTTCTTCTTCCTCCTCTTCTTCCTTTTCTTCTTCCTCCTCTTCTTCCTTTTCTTCTTCCTCCTCTTCTTCCTTTTCTTCTTCCTCCTCTTCTTCCTTTTCTTCTTCCTCCTCTTCTTCCTTTTCTTCTTCCTCCTCTTCTTCCTTTTCTTCTTCCTCCTCTTCTTCCTTTTCTTCTTCCTCCTCTTCTTCCTTTTCTTCTTCCTCCTCTTCTTCCTTTTCTTCTTCCTCCTCTTCTTCCTTTTCTTCTTCCTCCTCTTCTTCCTTTTCTTCTTCCTCCTCTTCTTCCTTTTCTTCTTCCTCCTCTTCTTCCTTTTCTTCTTCCTCCTCTTCTTCCTTTTCTTCTTCCTCCTCTTCTTCCTTTTCTTCTTCCTCCTCTTCTTCCTTTTCTTCTTCCTCCTCTTCTTCCTCTTCTTCTTCCTCCTCTTCTTCCTCTTCTTCTTCCTCCTCTTCTTCCTTTTCTTCTTCCTCCTCTTCTTCCTTTTCTTCTTCCTCCTCTTCTTCCTTTTCTTCTTCCTCCTCTTCTTCCTTTTCTTCTTCCTCCTCTTCTTCCTTTTCTTCTTCCTCCTCTTCTTCCTTTTCTTCTTCCTCCTCTTCTTCCTTTTCTTCTTCCTCCTCTTCTTCCTTTTCTTCTTCCTCCTCTTCTTCCTTTTCTTCTTCCTCCTCTTCTTCCTTTTCTTCTTCCTCCTCTTCTTCCTTTTCTTCTTCCTCCTCTTCTTCCTTTTCTTCTTCCTCCTCTTCTTCCTTTTCTTCTTCCTCCTCTTCTTCCTTTTCTTCTTCCTCCTCTTCTTCCTTTTCTTCTTCCTCCTCTTCTTCCTTTTCTTCTTCCTCCTCTTCTTCCTTTTCTTCTTCCTCCTCTTCTTCCTTTTCTTCTTCCTCCTCTTCTTCCTTTTCTTCTTCCTCCTCTTCTTCCTTTTCTTCTTCCTCCTCTTCTTCCTTTTCTTCTTCCTCCTCTTCTTCCTTTTCTTCTTCCTCCTCTTCTTCCTTTTCTTCTTCCTCCTCTTCTTCCTTTTCTTCTTCCTCCTCTTCTTCCTTTTCTTCTTCCTCCTCTTCTTCCTTTTCTTCTTCCTCCTCTTCTTCCTTTTCTTCTTCCTCCTCTTCTTCCTTTTCTTCTTCCTCCTCTTCTTCCTTTTCTTCTTCCTCCTCTTCTTCCTTTTCTTCTTCCTCCTCTTCTTCCTTTTCTTCTTCCTCCTCTTCTTCCTTTTCTTCTTCCTCCTCTTCTTCCTTTTCTTCTTCCTCCTCTTCTTCCTTTTCTTCTTCCTCCTCTTCTTCCTTTTCTTCTTCCTCCTCTTCTTCCTTTTCTTCTTCCTCCTCTTCTTCCTTTTCTTCTTCCTCCTCTTCTTCCTTTTCTTCTTCCTCCTCTTCTTCCTTTTCTTCTTCCTCCTCTTCTTCCTTTTCTTCTTCCTCCTCTTCTTCCTTTTCTTCTTCCTCCTCTTCTTCCTTTTCTTCTTCCTCCTCTTCTTCCTTTTCTTCTTCCTCCTCTTCTTCCTTTTCTTCTTCCTCCTCTTCTTCCTTTTCTTCTTCCTCCTCTTCTTCCTTTTCTTCTTCCTCCTCTTCTTCTTCCTCTTCTTCATCCTTCTCTTCTTCTTCCTCTTCCTCTTCTTCTTCCTCCTCTTCTTCCTCCTCCTCTTCTTGATCCTTCTCTTCTTCCTCTTCTTCTTCCTCCTCCTCTTCCTCTTCTTGATCCTTCTCTTCTTCCTCTTCTTCTTCCTCCTCTTCTTCTTTCTCTTCTTCTTTTTCCTCCTCTTCCTCTTCTTGATCCTTCTCTTCTTCCTCTTCCTCTTCTTCTTCCTCATCTTCTTCTTCCTCCTCTTCTTGATCCTTCTCTTCTTCCTCTTCCTCTTCTTCTTCCTCCTCTTCTTCCTTTTCTTCTTCTTCCTCCTCTTCCTCTTCTTGATCCTTCTCTTCTTCCTCTTCTTCCTTTTCTTCTTCTTCCTCCTCTTCACACAGTGGGCGTGTCACAGGTGGAGGTTATACAGGGCCAGTTTGACAAAATGGCGTCTTGAAAATAGTCGATTAAAGATTAAACTCAAACATGAATCAGTCCAAATAAACTTCAGAGGCTCAACGAAAAGAAACGACTAGAACATGAAGAAAAACTCTGAACACAACAGTTTGCTGCTTTAGGTCTTTAAATTTCCAGACTCCTCCCCCTCTGTTCTGCCACGCCCCACCTGGATACACGACTCCTCCCACTTTTACAACACTTTATCACTTTATCTGGCAGCGTGGTGATGAGTCCTCGCCCGTAGAGTCTGATCCCAGAGACTTCAGCGACATAAAGAGACTGGACGAGCCGGTTGAACGAGTGTGTGCGTGTGCGAGTTTGATCATAACCTCAGAATAAGCCCCGCCCTGACCACACCCATCGCTGTGACTCACACTTCCTGTTTGTAACGCTCCTCTGATGTTTAACTCGCATCAGTGCTTCAGTTCATTGGTTTTACATGTGCAAATCTGAATTATAACTCAAACTCTCACGTGTTTATCTCATAAAAATGTTACAGCTTTGCGTGGAATTTTCCGCAGTATGGCATTAAACGTATCTATCCTGCGTTTATTCAATTAAAAGTGTGTATATTGCTAAAATAAACCCTTGAAAGTCATGCATTCTTACAGTTAGTGACCTGGAATAACACTTGGAAACACCTGCTCGTCTCCATGGAGATAGGTAACTTTAATCCCGTACTGTGGAACATTCCAGGCAAAAAAATAACATAAAACAAAATCTCCATGGAAACAAGCAGGTGTGGGACTCTCTGCCAGAAATTGACATATTTAGGCTTTAGAGTTCTTCCCTCAAACTGAAAACACTATGGGGTATTAAAGAGGAGGTATTTTACTTCTATGTGGTATTAAAGAGAGGGTATTTTATTTCTATGGGGTATTAAAGAGGAGGTATTTTACTTCTTTGGGGTATTAAATCACTAACACATTAAATATTACGTCAAACATATGCACCATGTTTCATTTTATTGTTTTAAAAATACTGTATTCACCAAAAACGCCATTTTAACGTGTTTAATAAGTCCCTCCTCCCTCCACTGTCCACTCTAACATGAAGTTTTTATTTAAATGTTCAAGAATTGCTACGTCATAGGCAAATTTGTCCTCTGCATTTGACCCATTGCTCTTCCTGTATCGCCACATGATGATACAAGTAAATACCTCCTCTTTAATACCACAAAGAAGTAAAATACCTCCTCTTTAATGCCCCAAAGTAAATACCTCCTCTTTAATACCCCGTAGAAGTAAATACCTCCTCTTTAATACCCCGTAGAAGTAAATACCTCCTCTTTAATACCCCGTAGAAGTAAATACCTCCTCTTTAATACCCCATAGAAGTAAATACCTCCTCTTTAATGCCCCAAAGAAGTAAATACCTCCTCTTTAATACCCCGTAGAAGTAAATACCTCCTCTTTAATACCCCATAGAAGTAAATGCCTCCTCTTTAATACCCCGTAGAAGTAAAATACCACCTCTTTAATATAATGTAACTTTAGTCCAATAAAATACTTGTAGTAACATATTTAACAGTGTAACAGTACTCCTCCTTGAGTAAAAGTCTGGATTACTCTTCACATTCTCATTTGTGTCCTCAGACTCACAGACAGAAGAAGCCGCTGATGCTAAGATTTCTGGGAACTCAGAGCTGCAGATGCGAATTATAAAAGTCGTCATGTGACATAAAGAGTCAAACTCCCACTGACGCAGCCTGCACTTCTGTTTAGACGTTACAAGTTTGAACCTGGGTCACGTAGGCCAAATAAATAAAAATGAAAAAAAACTGTTCCCTGCACTAACTGTTCAACTAAAAACTATATTTGAAGTATTATGTAGTAAGTGCGTAAATATTTGGCAGCCTGTGCGATCAGAGTGAGGTCAGCACATGAAACCAAATATGGGGGAATTTTAACTTTCCACGAGTCCTGTGTGCTGACCAGAGACTGTTTATATAAATGGACATAGCTAACCTGCTAGCCACCGCGTTACAAACAGGAAGTGATCATGTGTGCACTTCCTGCTTCATCGACTCTGGCTCCAATTCACTTTCTATTGAAAAACTGTGTCCTCTCTCTGTACCTGCTGCTGTCAGACTCATCATTTTGGTCTTAAATGTTCGTATTAACCCTCTACATGATCCTGGGGTTTTTATTTCACTTTTGTGTCTGTAAATCAAGATATGAACACATAAAACCAACAGTGCGGGTTCTGCTAGCCTCGATTAGCTTCATTTGGAGCTAAACGCTGTGGGTGACGTCACACTCACTCCGTCACTTCTTTACACAGTCTGTGGTTTTGTCTGATATCACTGTCAAAATGAAGAGCTAATACATTCAGTTCAAATTATTCATCTGTTTATTTATTTTTTACCATTTTAAAGATGCTCCGTTTCACTTTTTGGCAGAGAGCCCCCAACTGTTTGTCTCCATGGAGATGTTACTGCTTTTAGAACATTTAGATCATTTCAGTGACAAGTGGACAACAAGTGTAACTTTAAAGAGCCTATATTACCCAAATTTGACTCTTGCAGCTTTAATCCATGTTCTAATGTTGTTCCCTCCGCTTAGCAACGCTGTCAATCAAACCTGTTACTAACGCTAACAGGAGCGAAAGAAGGCGCCGGATTTGTCTGTTATTAATGTTCAGATCTTGATTTGTGAAATAAAAACTCCAGGATCATGTAGAGGGTTAATACGAAATATATGATCCAATACTGCAGTGTGTTCATCTGATTTGAGAAATTAACTCTAAAACTCTAAAAAAAAAAACTCAAATTACAAAAAAAACCCCTCAAAATGACAAAAAAAACCCCTCAAAATAACAAAAACAAACAAACAAATAAAACTTAAAATAACAAAAAATAAAGAAATAAACAATAAAGAAATAAATAACAAAAAAAATAATAAAAATAACTAAAATGAAACCTAAAAATAACAAAAAAAACAATAATAATTTAAAAAAACAAACTCAAAATAACTCAAAAAAATGAACCCCAGGATCATGTAGAGGGTTAATACGAACATTTAAGACCAAAATGAGTCTGACAGCAGCAGGTACAGAGAGAGGACACAGTTTTTCAATAAAAAGTGAATTGGAGCCAGAGTCCATGGAGCAGGAAGTGCGCAGATGATCACTTCCTGTTTGGAACGCAGCAGCTAGCAGGTTAGCTCTGTCCATTTATATAAACAGTCTGTGGCAAACTCTTTTAAGCACTTATCAGCTGGAGAATTACTGTTCATTAGCTTCAGATATTAGCGTTAGCATTAGCATTAGCACACACTGAAGTCTCCGTATGTGGCAGTTTGACGCTTACATCAGCTGCGTTAGATTCTGCAATAACAGACTTTAAAATGATGATGAAATTTGAAGAACAGGTTTATTTCTGCTGTGTTTTTATCTGTGGTTCCATATTTGGACACGAGCAGATCAGATACATGTGGAACACATTACCTCATCGCCGCACACGGGGCCAACGCCAGAACACAAACCGACCGCCCGGGAGGAAGGACACGGCCCGTAAATAGATTTTTGTAATTAACATGTTCATTTTAGGCGACAGTGGCTCAGTTGGTAGAGCGTTTGTCCACGGATCTGAAGTTTGAACCTCGCTCTCGACATGAACGTCATTGGTTGAGGGGGTCAAATCTGGTGACCCACAGGTTGGCGGTGCGATTCCAGCTCCCACAGATGAACGCTGTTGTTGCGTCCTTGGGCAAGACGCTGTGGTTCTTTGATGTAAAGCGCTTTGAGTGACTTGAAAGTGGGAAAAAATATATAAAAATGTGGCCAAAATGCAACCTTTTTGTACAATAACTGAAACATTCTGAACAAAAACACAGATATTTTGTATTTTGTATAAATATGCCGGGATTTTGGTCACTGAATAAACAAATACGAAACACGGGGAGACTTTTTTTTTACTTTAAAGGACCTGTGCCTGATTTTGTCCCATGTATTTGACCAAAAAGTGTCTTGCTCCAGTCCAGTTTTAAGCAGCTCTTGAGGTCAAAATGAGTCCGCTGTGTGCTCTCTGCGTGTATTGTTCGATAACCAGGAAGTGCACGTCAGCATGCTAGTTGTTTTTAGCATTACTGTTATGGCTCTGGCCTCTGAAAGTTGTGGAAAGAGCTTATAAACTCATCATGGTGAATATACATAAGTTAAGTGAGGAAGAACTTGGGACCACAACAAACACGTACAGCGCCTTTAAAACAGATACATTATTTTGAACTTTCTGTCGTTCAAATATTAGTTTTAGTTCAATAAATGAGTCATTTTTACCCCTTCAAAGTGTCAGCTGTTTCCGAGGCTTTGTCAGCGTTACTATGGCGACAGAGGCAAACAAGGAAAAGGGGTTTTGGCCATTTTACAGTCGTCTTCACAGCTGCACAAAAGGTCAAAGGTGATCTGTGTTAGAACAGGTTGCTGTTTGGCCGTTAGAGAAAAGCTCTCCATTTATGGGTCAATCGAAGCTCCTGCCCTCGTCTATGGTCCACGGGTCAGTCCTGGTTCAGTTTAGATCTACGTTCTCACTCTCATCTTTGGTCATGAGCTTTGTGTCATGACTGAAAGGACAAGATGGAGGATACAAGAGTTTAAATCAGTTTCGTCTGAGGGGGAGGAGCTCAGTCACCCGGCAGGAGCTCGGACTAGAGACGCTGCTCCTCCACATGGAGAGGAACAGCTGAGGCTCGGGCGTCCTGGGCCTCCTGGACGTCTCTCTGGGGAGGTGTTCATGTCCCACCGGGAGGAGACCCCAGGGAAAACCCTGGACACACTGGAGAGACTCTCGGCTGGGTGAAGTGTGTGTGGAGAGGGAAGTCTTCTTTTTCCTTCACTTGTTCTTCCTCTTCCTCTCTTCTCTCCTCTCTTAATCCCCATCCAGACTCTTCTCCTGATCCAGACTCTTCTCCTGATCCAGACTCTTCTCCTGATCCAGACTCTTCTCCTGATCCTGATCCAGTCTGCTCACAGTGAGGTCTAATTACACAGTCTCAGGTTTGTTACTAAACACAGTCTCTCAGTTCAATCTGTGTCGTCTGTTTGGTTTAAAAAGCCGCCGCAGCAGTGACCCGTCTGACTGGTCGTCTGACTGGCCGTCTGACTGGTCGTCTGACTGGTCGTCTGGTCGTCTGACTGGTCGCGTTCTTTCTATAATTTGATGATGTCAATTTTCGTTGATTAAGGGAATGCAAAAAAAAATTTTTTTTTTGTTTCTTGGTCAGTTTGGTCTCTTAGCAACAAGCTTTCATGTGGAAACAACAAAATGCACTTTCCACCGAAAGATGTTTAAATATTTCATGGCTCCATCTGCCTCTGTAGAGTTTTATGGGACAGTTTTCTCCAGATGCATTTGTCCCACAGAGACAGAAGGACGAGCCCTTAAAGCGGCACCTGAACACACCAAACTTTACAATTTACACAAGATTTTAACAAAACTCACAGAAGGGTTTTGTGAATCTAACTCCAAGTCTGATTTGTTCAAGGTTTAAGTCCATAAAATGAGATGAAATTAGAATTTTTAGGCAAATTCAGTTAGATATAATTTACTCAAATACTAAATGAGATCCAAAATCCTCTGTGTATTTTTCAATATCTGATATGACAAAAACAAACAAGAACTTTAAACCTGGTTTTATGTTTGTTTTGAACGTCCCAAAAATGCTCCATTTTGTTGGTTTTTTACACATAAAACGCCTTATTTCTATATAAAACCATTCAATGACAAAAACTTACAATATATTTGTTTCTTACATTTATCTGACTAAACTACAGCAGAGGTTTTAAATTAATATCTGTAAATTTAAGAGTTTTTCTTTTAACCTGCAGCGTCTCACCTTAAAGGGCCAATACGTTTATTCTAATGTTTCCTCATCACAAACAGCACATGTTTATCACACAAACCTGCAGATTTAGACTGAGCTCTTCTCTCAGACTGAAAACACTCTGTTCCACCTTGTGATGTAATCATGTGGTGATACAGGAAGTGCTCCACTGTGTTTTTAAACTCCACACACCTTCATTTCTAGAAACATTTGAATCATTTCAGCTTCTGGAATTGTCCAATCTCGACTGAACTAAAGGTAAAAGGAGCTGTTTTAACTTGAAAACTACCACTTGATGACATCACAAGGTGGAACGTCGCATTTTGAGCTTTGGAGATGTTACAGACTAATGATAAAGTGTGACTCAAACGTGTGAATGAAAAAAAACAGTTGATGTGCTCTCCACCAGAAATGATATGCAGTGCTGCTTTAAGAGAGAAGGACACAAAAGAAAATAACAATGATTTTTTTTTTTGAGGGGGGGGTTTAATGTTTGGGGTTTTTTTTGGTTTTTTTAATGCATCTTGGATTGTTGAAGTGTCCTCTCAGTGAGTCCTCCCAAAGAAGTGACTCCTCCTAAAGGACACACGGCCGCTGTCCAGCAGGCGCTCTTCTTAGGCTTGCCCCACCGTGAAAAGGATCGGTTCTTGAAGGTGTTGCGGCCCATGTTCAGATGTTTCATGGTGACCGTCTGGAACTGTGTGGGCTCTGGTCCCACAGCCGCCCCCAGGAGCTTACAGGCAGAGTCCCCTGTCCCACTCCCCCTGTGGAGTGTAACTCTTTCAGATGCCCCGATGACAGCTGGACCCTCTCCTCCTCCCCGCCTGGCCCTCCTCCGCACCCCTCCCTCTTCTCGTCTGGCTGATTTTTCTTGTTTTGTCTGATTTTTCCTGTTGTTTTGTTTTTGTGTGTATATCACGGTGGCTGAGTGGCTCATGTCTCACAGCAGAAGGTTTGGTTCGATCCCCGGGTCGCCCAGGCCTTTCTGTGTGGAGTTTTTCATGTTTCTCCCCGTGTCTGGATGGGTTTCCTCCGGGTACTCCGGTTTCCCCCATCAACCAAAACATGAACGCCCTTCTCAACTGTTGTTGTGATTTTGGGCGTTACAAAAATAAAATGAATTGAATTGAATAGAGCCGTATTCGTAGATCAGCTTCTTGATGTTCTTGGGTTTGAGGTAAACTTCATCTGGGACTCTGAACTGGTCCAGATCCTTCTCCAGAGTCTCCACTACTTTGTCGTGGTGAGACTTCATTTTGGCTGGCGGCTTTTTGAGCAGTTTTTTGACGAGAGCGTGGACCACCAGGTTCTCCACTGAGCCCAGGGTCTGTGAGGCCTGAGGAGCTGCAGTGGGCTCTGGAGCTGAGTCTGGCTCCTCTTCAGTTTGGAGCTCCACCTCCTCTCAGTCAGTTCTTGGATGGGACACCACAGTGGACCAGCAGTGTCTCTAGTGCAAACTGTTGTTGTGTCCTTAAGCAAGACACTTCTAGAATGAATGTGGTGTCAGTGCTGGTGGTAGTGGGAGGGGCTGATGGTGCAGATTGGCAGCCTCACTTCAGTCAGTCTGCCCCAGGGCTGCTGTGGCTCCACTCGTGTCCTACCAGAGAGTGTGGAGTGTCACATTAAAGGACTGTGTCTGTTCAAACCTGGTGTAGATCTCCCCGTGCGTGACTCGGCTCATCTGTTTATCTGAATGGATCCATCTGTTGCTGCGGCGACGTGTGCTGCACAGGAAGTCTGCAGCGATGTCATTTCCTGTTTAAGTCAAAACTGTGTCACACATCATAGACTTCAGCTTATAGATGTGTTCAGGACAGGTCAAGGCATGTCTGGAATCTGAGGAACATCATAACATCCTCAGTGAGTTAAAACGAGTTAAAGCCACATCACGTAACTTTTTTAGCTGGATTGAATTGCCTGGAATGTTCCGCAGTATGGCATTCGAGGCTTCCTTTTACCTTTAGTTAAGTAGGCAATTCCAGAGCTGAAATGATCCAAATGATTCTATAAATGAAGGTGTGTGGAGTTTAAAAACACAGTGGAGCACTTCCTGTATCACCACATGATGACATCACAAGGTGGAACAGACTGTTTTAGGTTTGAGGGAAGAACTCAGCCTAAATCTGCAGTGTTTGTGTGTTAAACATGTGAGAATGAAACAAAACACAACTCCAGGTCTGTGTGTGACGAGGAAACGACATTATAAACGACATATATTGATTCAAAATGATAAATCAACAAAATGATGGTCAACAGCAACAATATCAATCCATTTTTACATTTTTCTCATTTGTTTTGGTTATTAATTTTTATTTTGTGACTTTATTTTTGTTTTGTATATTTTTATTTTGTCTGTTTATTTTTATTTTGTATATTTATTTTTATTTTGTGTATCTATTTTTGTTTTGTATATTTATTTTTATTTTGGATATTTATTTTTATTTTGTGTATTTATTTTTATTTTGGATATTTATTTTTATTTTGTGAATTTATTTTTATTTTGGGTATTTATTTTTATTTTGGATATTTATTTTTGTTTTGGATATTTATTTTTATTTTGGATATTTATTTTAATTTTGTGAATTTATTTTAATTTTGTGAATTTATTTTTATTTTGTGTATTTATTTTTATTTTGTGTATTTATTTTTATTTTGTGTATTTATTTTTTTGTTGCTCAAAGCCGAGGCTTGAAGTCGAAAACTTGAGTCAGGATGTTTCCACGAACAAAAAAATAAAAATAACCCCTCAAATCAGATGAAAAGTGCTTTTTACTTTTCAGTCCTGTTCAAAAACGTAGTGGAGTAGAAAGTACAGATACTGCTCTCAAATGTACTGAAGTAAAAGTAAAAGTACCCACTGTACAAAGTACTTAAGTAGGAGTTTTAGGTATCTGTGCTTTACTTAAGTACTTTCCACCACTGCAAAAGGGTAAAGTTAACACAACAACCTTTAAAGTTCAGTTATATTCTGTAGTAAATATTTAAATACTAAAGCCTATTGTGCCGAGCAGGGTGGGGGAGCGGACCGGACCATTGTGAGCTCTGGAGGGGGGTGGAGCGTCGCACTTCCTCTACCTGTTTGTTTACTCTGGCATTCACTTTTATCTCTGCCCTTTATCCAAAACCGGAAATCTATTGAAATGTGACAGTGCGTTCGGGCCTTTGAACCTCTCGCTCTAATCACATGAACGACATTACGTAACACCGCTCCGTATCCGAGTCATGAATCAACACGGATCCAAACGGCTAATTCGCTTTTAGAATTAGCGCGTTACAATAGCGTGATCGTCTTACCGTGTCGCTCTGCAAACAAAATAACCAAATCTGTTCTGAAATGCATGAGATTCTCGCGTTAAAGCTGCGCTGCGTAATTTTTCCGGTGGATCGTCTGCCGCATGCTCGTCTCCATGGAGATGTTGTGTTGGAATACCTGGAAAGACATCGTGGACTTGAGTTTACGGACGCGTTCAGGGCGGTTCAACGCGTTCACACACGGAACCCGAGCGACGTTGTAAAGTCATCAAAGCGTTAAAACTAGTTAAAGCTCCGCCGCGTAACTTTTTTAGCTGGATTGGATTGGTTGGTGTTTCGTGCTGGCGCTGTTTTGCACCAATATCTTACGAGTATTTTATATTTATGCTTGTATAAATAGACCGTTTATCCATGGCGTGTTTTCTTGCGTTGTTGTTCTTGTTCTTGCTCGTGGTTACTGCACACCGCCTCATCCTCCACACAGGGGGGCGCTCACTCGTCGTCGTCGTCGTGCTCGCTGCTCTGGCCGTGCACGAAACCTGTTGGCTGCAGTTCGCCTTTTTGCGTTTGACCCAGTGGGAGCGACTGTCCTGTAATTTCACGTTTTGTTTGATAAAGTTACTTCGGGAATGTTGTGGGAAAATTACAATTCTAGATGAAAAGTGATCCATTTGTGAAGCTCTGCGAGTTTGGAAATACAGAAAAAAGGTTTATTTTTTGTTACAGCAGATACAGACAGGACGGGGCCCCTCAAGTCTCTGAGTCCCCTCGTCTGTCCTACTCTCTGTCCCATATCTCAGTCCCTCGAGTGTCTGAACTCTGAGTATTTTATACCAGAACGACAAAGCTACAAATGTGTGAATTTTGTTTCACACCTCTAAGATGATAAACTTTTACACCTAAACAACACAGAGTTTCCTGTTGGACGGAGTCAGAGCTTCACACGTTTTCATGTCGGGTCTGGGTCTGACACTGACACAGATTAAATGCATTTAAACACTGTGGGGGAGCTGGCCCGAAGTGATCAAGTAGGAGGCAGACTCAAAAAAAGTCCCATTAGACAGAATTTATCATCAGCGTTGTGGTCCCCCGTGAACAAAAAAATAATACATATTTACAAAAATTAACGGTGCTCAACAAAACTAAGCAACAGAACTTAAACAGCTAAGGGAAAAGGCCTCGTGTGCCCTGGCGACACTGAAGTCCCCCTCTGTCTAACTAACCCTGCTCAAATACCCTCCTGCACTTGAAGCTCCTCCCCCTGGTCCACACCACACCCTCCACAGAATTTTTGATGTAAAATCATCTCTCAGGCCCAAGTCCCTTAACTTAAGTGTTTGAAAAAATAACTATAAACACTTAAAACATTGAAACAAAATACATAAGACATTAACACAAATAAACAAACTTAAACCAGTTCTCCCTCCACATGGTCCGGCCCGTGACCACGCCCAAGCCTATAAACATGGCTGACATAGGCCACGCCCCCTCTTTGTCTGGACCATGTGGAGATGCAGGTAAGTGGATTGATGTATTAAACTGAATTGACACGTTTAACTAAATAAAATATATTTAAACTAACAAGTGTGTGGTGATTTAACTCATTGAAAACTAAACTAAACAAACCCGGGATGGCTCTGTTTAGTTTTGTGTTGCAAAATTATTGAAAATGAACATGTGAAAGTGTGAACAAACAAAATGGTAATATTACACATTTGATAAGATTATTTTCTTCACAACATGAATAAACTTAAATGTCGCTCACGGGGACGTTTTCGGTTTTAGGTGAGTGACGTTAGCACCGGCTTCCACGCCCTGTTTGTCCCGACGCCGCATCCTTTTGTTCAGTTTGACTCATCAGGTCCACCTTTCTGTTGTTACTTTGCTTTTTTTCGACACGTGAAAGGGTTTGGAGCATTTTAAAGTTGATTAAAATTAACTGTAACTTTTTGTAACCCGTTTGACTCCTGTTTCCTCTTTACACCTGGAATGTTCCACAGTATGGCATTCAGCTTAACCATTTTTGGAATTCATGCTCAACTAGATACTTTTATGCCAAACGAATACCTAAAAAAAACAACAGATTAATAGTGTGAGCGGGGTCGCCTGTCCACAGATCTGACCTGTAACGTGGCCTGGAAACATCATCTGCTCGTCTCCAGACTGAATTAGATAAGATATAAAAACTGACAGAAGATCGATATCGATATTGCGATAAATGAGCGGAATTGAATAAATGCAAGATAGGATCGTGTAATGCCGTATTGTGGGACATTTCAAGTAACCAATTAAGTGTCTTGCCCAAGGACACAACAACAGCGTTCACCCGTGGGAGCCGGAATCGCACCGCCGAGCTTCAAATCAGCGAATCCGACCCCTCCAACCAACACCGTTTATGTCGAGAACGGGATTTGAACCACCAACCTTCAGCTCATAAAACCAACGCTCTACCAACTGAGCCACCGGCATCGCCACGGAAACCGCAACCACAAAAACTCACCCGAAAAACCACATTTCAAACTGAATTCTGACTTAAAAACAACACCGTGAACTGGAAGTGTCAGCGCAACCTCGCCAGTGAGCGCGATGTGATATTTTTCCCAAGCCCTTCATCCGTACATCCCCCATAACGAGTGTTTTCCCATTGTAGCCGGTCTAACTTTAATTACTAGCTCTGTACGCGGTCGGATTTAAAGGGATAGAGTTTTGACAACATCAGACGGGCCACAGCGCCGTAATGGCAGTTTACCTCGGCCCAGATTACCGCTTTCATATGAACGGGTGAGATATTACGGCGACCTTTGACCCTTTGGTTAATTAGTAACGGTACACTTCTGTAAACTGATCAGCTTCAGGTTGCAAATGGGAACTGCAGCGTAGATAGAGAAACGCAGAAGCCCCAGGACGGTTTTTAGGAGTTTATTTGCGCAAAGATGATACGATCAAAAGGGAACGAAACCCGTAATTTAAGATGGACCAGACCAGGGAACTCGCCAATAACTACGCTAGGACAAGAACACTGAGGTCGGAAGCAATAGGCAAAATCCGTGAAGTATCAGCTTTATTTTTTACATTATTCTCTCCGTTTTTGTCTGTAAAACCCCTCACCACACACTTTATACACTTTTCTCACACAGGCGTTAACATTTTCTCACATTTCTCTCTCGTTTAAACTCTCTCAAAGTTCAAACCTTCGTCGGCGTCTTTGTCGGTGCAGAACGTTTCATCGACATTGTGGGTTTCGTCAGGGAGAAAACAAATCGCAAACGTACAGCACTTCAGAGTCACACTGAGATCCGACGTTTATGTAAATTTGTCTGAACATATTCTGTACTGGACAGGAGACACGGCACGGAGGAGACTGATGGACAATGGTCTACAGTCCAACAGCCAATCAGGACGCACGACACAATGGTCTACAGTCCAACAGCCAATCAGGACGCACGACACAATGGTCTACAGTCCAACAGCCAATCAGGACGCACGACACAATGGTCTACAGTCCAACAGCCAATCAGGACGCACGACACAACGGTCTACAGTCCAACAGCCAATCAGGACGCACGACACAATGGTCTACAGTCCAACAGCCAATCAGGACGCACGACATAATGCACGTTCATACACTGTAAAAAAGCATGTGAAATTGCACTAAAAAAACTCCAGGAAACAGCGAAACCGCGAAAGGTGAACTGCGTCATAGTGAGGGACAACTGTTTATATAAACGGACACCGCTAACCCGCTGGTGTAACAGGTTAGAATGGCACTATATGCCTCTAAAACTATGCCCTTTTCTTATGTACAGTGATGTAAGTCATAATGCAATTTCATGCTAAGAGAGAAAATAGTTAAAAACAGTAAAAGGTTTGCAATAAATAGTCTTTTACATAAGCCTTAAAAACAATATATATACAGCTGTCCCTCATTATAACACGGTTCACCTTTCGCAATTTTTTTTCTAGTGTATGAACGTGCATTGTATTCCGCGTCCTGATTGGCTGTTGGACTGTAGACCATTGTGTCGTGCGTCCTGATTGGCTGTTGGACTGTAGACCATTGTGTCGTGCGTCCTGATTGGCTGTTGGACTGTAGACCATTGTGTTCTGCCGCTGTATATTTTATTTTTCTGTCACATTCCTGTTATTTCATTCAAGGGAAACGTAATCATATCATCAGTAATCGGCTACTAAGCCTGGGATCCTTTTTGGTAATGCCTTCACCCGCCACTTGGGGGACGCTGTTTCTTCTCATTGCATTCAATTCCTGTGTGAGAAAAACAACAATAATCCCTATTTTCAGGGGTACAACACTAACCGCCACGTTCCAAACAGGAAGTGATCATGGGCGCACTTCCAGCTTCATCCACTCTGGCTCCAATTCACTTTCTATTGATAAACTGTCTCTCCTCTCTCTGTACCTGCTGCTTCAGACTCGTCATTTTGGTCTTAAATGTTCGTATTAACCCTCTACATCAGTGGTCCCCAACCTTTTTATCACCGCGGACCGGCCAACGCTTGACAATTTTACCGTGGGGGGTTTGTGGGTTAAAATGCTAATGCTAATTTGTTAAAATGCTAATTTGTGGGTTAAAAACCCCTTAGCATTCCGGGTCATTTTGGTGAAATTGCCTTTGTTCTGACCTCTCCAAATTAAAATAATCACCACTATTAAACCCTCAGTAGTAAATGTAAAAGTTTGGGTCTTTGTAAAGGAAACACTCTATAGTTTTACCCACAGGCGTCAGAATCACTGTAAGTTTGTCTGCTGAGCGTTTATACACTTTGGGGCGCAGATTGGCATTAGCTAATGCTAATGATTACACATGATACACATTTGACCCACAATAGCAGAATAAACCACACTCACCGATCAGGAACAGCATCCAGTCCATCAGCACATCAGGTCCTCTGCTCCTCAGTCCATCATTAGATCTTCACTCGGCTCCATGAGCCGCTCCGGGTCCAGATGTCTCTAGTTTAACTTGTACAAACATCCACAGTGTCCTCCGTCGTGTACTTCCTTTGTTTTGTCCGTTTCGTCGTGTTTAAAACGCAAAACTGCTGCGTAAAATTACGCAATGCGCGCGCGGGCCGTCGGAACGCTAAGTGGTTAAGTTGTCGCGCTCAAGTGACGGAAATGTAACCGAGAGAATCCGGTCATTTTTCAAAATAAAAGATTTTTCAAAATAGACGATTGTTCAGACTCAGAAAATAAATACAACGGAAATAATTAATTATTTCTTGGCCGGTGGCCCGGTACCAATTATTTTTAGGTTTCATCTTTTTCTTTTTTTTATATTGAGGTTTATTTGTTTGTTTGTTTTTAGTTATTTTGAGGGTTTTTTTTAGTCATTTTGAGGTTTTTTTTTTGTTTTTTGTTTTTGTAATTTGAGTTGTTTTTTTTTAGAGTTTTAGAGTTAATTTTCTAAAATCAGATGAACACACTGCAGTATTTGATCATATATTTTGGCTCAAACTGCACAGAGTCAATGAGAACGATGTAAAACTCAGCTCTTGTGGTGACGCAGGTGAGAATTTTCACTTCTCCCATGAGTGATATGAAACACAGAACAGCAGTGAAACAAACAAAGCTGTTTTTAATCCTTTGTTTTGTTTATACTCGATAATTTAAATAAAACTTGATGTAGTATTCAGAATAAATTAAGTATTGTTCCATCATCCATGAGTCAAAAAGGCCTAAAAACAGAACTTTAAACCTGCTCTTAAACACAAACAAAATGGTAAACAGACACATTTTTATACAGTGCTTTTCCTCCTTCAAGGCTCTACCACTACTACTTTTTTTTAGGTCGAGTGTGGGATTCGAACCGCCAACAAAAGCAGTAATAAGTAACATTCTGATCAGTGAAAACTCTTTATAGATGTGTGTTTTCAGACGCAAACACACCCAGCTCATGTGTCTCATTTAAACACCAGGAAAGTGTAAAGATGAGCCGAGCGAGAGGGGACACGAGGCCACAGGCGACGCTGAGGCAGAGTCGGGTTTAGTAATGTGTGTGTGTGTGTGTCTGTGTGTGTGGTGTGTGGGTGGGGGTGTGTGTGTGTGTGTGTGGTGAGGACTATAATCTGTACACACACTCACGCACACACATCATGGGGACGGCCTCATTCATGGATGTAAAAATCATATCCCGATTGTGATCAACATGATTTAAGTTTAGGTCTGGGGTAAAATAGCCTAAGGTCAGAGGTCAGGTTAAGGTCAGAGGTCAGGTTAAGGTCAGAGGTCAGGCTAAGGTTAGGCAACAAGTGGTGACTATGGTTACGATTACGAACAGTCTACAGGAAATGAATGTAAGTCAATGTAATGTCCCCAAGAAGCATGGAGTGTGTGTGTGTGTGGGGGGGGGGGGGGGGGGGGGTGGAAGTGTGTGGTGTGTGTGTGGTGTGTGTGTGTGTAGGTGTGTGTCGGGGTGTGTGTGGAAGTGTGTGGTGTGTGTGTGTGGAAGTGTGTGTGGTGTGTGGAAGTGTGTGTGGTGTGTGGGGGTGTGTGTGTGGTGTGTGTGTGTGTAGGGGTGTGTGTGTGGTGTGTGTAAGTGTGTGGTGTGTGTGGGGGTGTGTGTGTGGTGTGTGTGTGTGTGTGGTGTATGTGTGTGTACGTGTGTGGTGTGTGTGTGTGTGTGGTGTACGTGTGTGTGGTGTGTAAGTGTGTGGTGTGTGTGTGTAAGTGTGTGTGGTGTGTGTGTGTGTTCACTGACACTGGGACAAAGAGCCGCTGACTCTGGACTGATTCATGCTGATGTCACTGTTTAAACGCTACTTTCGCCGCGCTCTCCCTTTTCCACTGAAACTTTCAACCTGAAACAAAGAACGACAGAAACAAAAAACGACAGAACTCCTCGTGCGATGAAAGAGTGGGGCGGTTAAAGGCACAGTGCGTAACTTTACTCGTGGAAGGTGTCACACGTCCTCGTCTCCATGGAGATGTCATTGTTTAGCCTGACTGTTTCACTGTATCCGGCGCCGACTGTAACGATGCCAATGGAGACAAACAGGTAGACATCACTAGTTATCAAGTTACAGGTCAGATCTGTGGAGAGGTGACCCCGCTCAGTGTGAGGATGGGACTTTTGAGCAATAAAAACTCCATATTGTGAAACATTCCTGGAAGTGCTTTGAGTCAAATCAAACCAAAGACTTCTACAGAATTCACATTACACAGATATGGCGTCATTTGACTATCTCTGTTTATATAAATATGCATAGCTAACCTGCTAGCCACCGCCGCGTTCTAAACAGGAAGTGATCATGTGCACACTTCCGGCTCGTCATTTTGGTCTTAAATGTTCATGTTAAATATTAACCCACTCTACATGATCCTGGGGTTCTTTTTTTTTTTTTTTCTTTTTTTTTTTTTTCTTTTTTGTTATTTTACATTTATTTCTTTTATATATTTTTTGTTTTTTGAGGTTTATTTTGTGTTTTTTTTAATTATTATTATTTTTTTAGGTTTTTTGTTATTTTAATTTTTCTTTTTGTATTTTGAGTTTTCTTTTTCTTATTTTGAGTTTATTTAGATTTTTTATTTATTTATTTATTTTTCATTTTGAGCATATTTTTTGTTTTTTTGAAAAACTGTGTCCTCTCTCTGTCTCTGCTGCTTCAGACTCATTCTGGTCTTAAATGTTCGTATTAACCCTCTACATGATCCTGGGGTTTTTATTTCACTTTTGTGTCTGTAAATCAAGATATGAACATTAATAACAGACAAATCAGGCGCCGCGTTTCCCCGAGGTCGCTCCTGTTAGCGTTAGCAACAGGTTTGATTGACAGCATTGCGAAGCGCTTGCGTTGCTGGTTTGGTAGGGGGCGAGCGCTAAGCAACGCTGGAAGGGTCGTTACCTTCAACAGCCTCACTCCTGATTGGCTCTTTGGTTGCTATGATACTCAGGCTCCACATTAGCCGCTATAACTGCTAGCCTCATTATACATAAATTTTGTAAATATTCTTTATTCGTCACTTTTTAAGTCACTATAATATCATTTAGTTTTTATTTTTATTCTTGGAGCTGCTCTGTGTCTCTGTTGGATCGATCCATTTTAAAGCCTGACTTCAGTTTCACATTTGTTTCTATGTTTCAGTGTTTCTAAACGGCCTGTTTCAGTGCGATTCTCGTGCTCAGTGTGTCTCTTCTGTGTGAGACACATCGCCCTTTCACTATTGGACCAGGTCAAACTCCACTCAGCCCCAAAGCAAACAGCTCCGAGCAAACAGCCTCAGACGATACCGCCACATTCCACTGGAACGCTGGGAATCGGAAAAGAATTAAAGGGGCAATACGACGCTTTTCTCTGATCTGGTCTAATGTCGTTTCCTCGTCACAAACAGACCTGGAGTTGTGTTTTTTTTATTTCATTCTCACATGTTTAACACACAAACCCTGCAGATTTAGGCTGAGTTCTTCTCTCAAACTGAAAAAAACACTCTGTTCCACCTTGTGATGTCATCATGTGGTGATCCAGGAAGTGCTCCACTGTGTTTTTAAACTCCACACACCTTCATTTCTAGAATCATTTGGATCATTTCAGTCCTGGAGTTGCCCATTTCTACTGAACTAAAGGTCAAAGAAGCTGTTAACGTCAAAATCAAAATATCACTTGATGACATCACAAGGTGGAACAGAGCGTTTTGAGCTTTGGAGATGTTACAGACTAATAATAAAGTGTGACTCAAACATGTGTGAATGAAACAAAACAACTCCAGGCCTGTTTTTGAGGAGGAAACAACATTAGAACATGACTTTAATCTCACAGGAGTCAGTTTTGTGTAATATAAAACTTTTAAACCTGAACGAGGTTTGAATCAATAGTTTATTAAAGCACCAGTGTGAAACTTTGTGGCTAAAAAATAAGCAAAAATACAAGCATGTTTGTTTCGGTGATGTCATCCATGTGACGGTGACTCGCCGGGCGTAGAAGTGTGACATCCTCCCTGCAAAAATGAGAAATATCTGAAATAGCCAAACTGCGGTTCACGATTCGTTTGGACGTGTTTTGTGTTTTGTGTTTGTTGTTTTATTTTTCTTACTTAACTTTACTTGAACAAAAGCCAAGATACTTCAAAATACTTTAAAATAGTCATAAAAGTACTGTTCAATGTGCGTTTTATTCTAAAAAGTTAACGTCACTGAGTCAAAACACCATAGCCCTATGTTAAAGACGCACTATGTAACTTTTCTAGTGGAGGGTCTGTTATAGCCGCCCGTCTCCATGGTGATATTGTTGCTATCGCCATCATCTATTTTGCATGTGTTTTAGTTCAGTGTTTTTGCTCAAACTGCATCTAATTAGAAAGCGTTTTAATCAGGAACTGCGCCCTTAGCATGCTAGTTGTGGTCAGTGTCTGAGAGTTGTGGAAAGAGCTTATAAACTCATCGTGGTGAGTAATGAGGATGTTCTGAATAAGGTCAGTGAGGAATAACTCTGGACCACAAACTGTTTAAAATGAACTAGTTTTTCATGTTTTTAAGGCGGTAAAAATCTGATAAAAACACTTAAACCAAACGTTAAAACGCTCTGTTCCACCTTGTGATGTCATCAAGTGGTAGTTTTTCAGTTAACAGCTCCTTTTTTTTTTACCTTTAATTCAGTAGAGACGGGCAATTTCAGAGCTGAAATGATCCAAATAATTCTATAAATGAAGGTGTGTGGAGTTTAAAAACACAGTGGAGCACTTCCTGTATCACCACATGATGACATCACAAGGTGGAACAGAGTGTTTTTTTTCAGTTTGAGAGAAAAACTCAGCCTAAATCTGCAGAGTTTGTGTGTTAAACATGTGAGAATGAAACAAAACACAACTCCAGGTCTGTTTGTCATGAGGAAACATTAGAGGACAGAGTTAGCATCTTTTTGGCCGTCGCTTATGAAAACTTAAATGAAAACAGGCTCCTCACGACGCACTGACCTCCCCTTTAATTGGCTCGGGCTCAACCTTAATCATTTTTTATTTTGGATGACACTTACTCATGACATCACTGTTTTCTCACCATGATGTCATCGAGTTAGCCGACCGTTTCAAGAATGTAGCTCCCGCTCTTAAAATGGACCATGTATCTCAGGATTCTTGTATTTTTTATATATGTTTTCAGAGCAAAGTGCAAAAGCAGGTCGGGTCAGCTCTGTGTCAGCTCTTTCCTGTCAGAGGATGTTTCGATAAAAATGTGCTGCCATTTCATTTTCGTTCCTACATTTGTTTAATCATTGATAAGAAAAGTAACAGTTTAACCAGGCGCTTCCATAGACTCTTTATGTTCTTTATACAGTCCACGGACGCGTTGCAAACCTTAACACGAAGGTAAAGACACATTAATGTTCATATTTAGATTTACAGACACAATAGTGAAATAAAAAGGATCATGTAGAGGGTTAATACGAACATTTAAGACCAAAATGAGTCTGAAGCAGCAGAGACAGAGAGAGGACACAGTTTTTCATTAAAAAGTGAACTGGAGCCAGAGTCGATGGAGCAGGAAGTGCCCCATGATCACTTCCTGTATCACCACATGATGACATCACAAGGTGGAACACAGTGTTTTTTCAGTTTGAGAGAAGAACTCAGCCTAAATCTGCAGGTTTGTGTGTTAAACATGTGAGAATGAAACAAAAAAACACAACTCCAGGTCTGTGTGTGACGAAACGACATTAGACCAGATCAGAAATGGGCCCTTTAATGAACCAGTTGTGTGACTTCAGTCTCTGTTTGTGTCTTTTTGGCTCCTTCAGCTGAAACGCAGGCTCCTTCAGCTGAAACGCTCTGACCTCCTCCTCACGGCGGCTTTAGTGTCGTTTACCACAATCACGTCTGTAACCTGAGATTTCATCACTAATTCAGACTCTGAGTCAGACACAGGGACAAGAGCAGAGAGAAGAGAAGAGAGGAGGAGGAGAGGAGGAGAGGGGGAGAGAGGAGGAGGAGGAGAGGAGGAGGAGAGAGGAGAGGGGGAGAGACGAGGAGAGGAGGAGGAGAGGGGGAGAGAGGAGAGGAGGAGGAGGAGAGGAGGAGAGACGAGGAGGAGGAGGTGAGAGGAGGAGGAGGAGAGAGGAAGAAGTGAGGGGAGAGAAAGAGAGAGAAGGAGGAGGAGGAGGAGGAGAAGAGACGAGGAGGTGAGGGGAGAGAAGGAGAGAGAAGGAGGAGGAGGAGAAGAGACGAGACGAGGAGGTGAGGGGAGAGAAGGAGAGAGAAGGAGAGAGGAGGAGGAGAGGAGGAGGAGAGGGGGAGATGGGAAGGAAGAGAGGATGAGGGGAGAGAAGAGGAGGAGAGGAAGAGGAGAGGGAAGGAGGAGAGAGGAGGAGAGGGGAGGAGGAGAGACGAAGAGGAGGAGAGGAGAGAGGAAAGGAGGAGGAGGAGAGGGGGAGAGGAGGAGGAGGAAGAGAGGAGGAGGAGAGAGGAGAGGAGGAGAGGAAGAGGAGAAGGGAGGAGCAGGAGAGAGGAGAGGAGAGAGGAAAGGAGGAGGAGAGAGCATAGAGGAGAAAGGAGAGAAGGATAGGACAGAGGAGGGGAGAAGTGGAGGAGAGGGGAGAGGAAGAGGAAAGGAGGAGAGGAGGAGAAGAGGAGAGACGAGGAGGTGAGGGGAGAGAAGAAGACGGGTGAGGAGACAGGAGGAGAGGAAAGAGGAGAGGAGGAAGAGAAAAGAGGAGAGAAGACGCAAAGGAGAGGAGGAGGAGAGCAGAGGAGAAAGGAGAAGAGAAGAAGAGAGGAGGGGGTGCAGAGGGAAGCAGTGGAGAGGAGAAAAGAGGAGGAGCAAAGATTGTGTGAGTTCTGACTCTGAAAAAGCCCATTCACGCCTCACACTTTCACTTCCTCTTTCACAGAAGCACAAGTTTCCATCACCAACAGTTTCACATCGAGACTCATCAAACGTGACTCATCCACAAGAGGAAATACTTCACACATCCAGGGGGTTCAGACCGTTACCGTAGCGATTAACAATTCAAACAAGAATAATTTACCTTTTTCAATTAAAAACAGCGACCAAAATGTTACATAAACAGGAAAATGAAACCTGCAAACTGTCTGAATCTTCAATAACAATTAAATGACTTATTAATGTTATTTAGTCGCCTAGAAATGTTCCACAGTGTGACATTAAACACGTCGCTTCATGAAGGAAACCGAGTGACGCCGCCAAGTCAAGTAATGTGTTAGATCTGCGGAGAGGCGATCCTGCTCATAGTAAAACCAAATGATGTTCAAGGGTTCATTTCGAGCAATGAAAACACAGATAATGGAATAAACGCGACAGATTAGCCCAATGCCATACTGCGGAATATTACCGTCAAAGCAATAACATCTCCATGGAGACCAGACCTTTATAAGAAATAATACAGCCTACTGAGTTAAATAGTAAAAGAGTTAAACAAATCTAAAGCAGATAGAACAACCCAATCCAATTATACTATTATGAATCACAGACATAGCTAACCTGCTAGCCACCGCCGCGTTATAAACAGGAAGTGGTCATGGGCGCACTTCCTGCTCTCATTCACTTTTTATTGAAAAACCGTGTCCTCTCTCTGCACCTGCTGCTGTCAGACTCGTCATTTTGGTCTTAAACGCTCGTATTAACCCGCTCTACATGATCCTGGGGTTTTTATTTTCGTTTCCGCTTTTATTTCCCGCTAGTGTTAGCAACGGGTTTGATTGACAGTGTCGCTAAGCGCTCGCTCCCTGTTAAACCAGCAGTGCCGGCAAAAAAAGGGCGTTATCTTCAACAGCCTTGCTCCTGATTGGCTCTTTGGTCGCTATGATACTTGTGGTGGGAAATCCAAATATGGAACTCTGCTCCAAATTAGCCGCTATAACTGTTAGCATCGATGAGCTTCACTTGGATTTGAACGCTGTGGGTGACGTCACTTCTTTACACAGTCTGTGCTAAAAATACAAGTTCCTTAACACATTTTTACTTCTCTCAAATGTAAATATAAAGTGTAAACATGGTGGTTTATTGAGGCGTTTTATCAGATCAGTAGAATCCATTGTGTTTGCTAACGTCGCGTAAAATATATGAATGTTGTTGTTGAAGTTTTGTGGGTGAGTCAGCACAAAACCCCAAAGCCTTTTACCATTGGCTTAGAGACTTGTAACCACAGATTGAGAAACTGTTGACGTCTGGGTGAGGCAACGACACTGTACTAGCATCCGACATTTAGCCTGAGGTGTTATCTGTTTTATTAGCGTGTGTCAGAGCCCGTGATGGGTGAAGTGCGCCATTGTGTTACTTAAAGCGCCCGTGTTACACCATTTTCTGATGTGTTATAATGTTTTTCCTCATCACAGACAGACCTGGAGTTGTGTTTTGTTTAATTTACACATGTGGATCATCTCCAGTCGAATGAAGCTCATCGAGGCTAGCGGTTATAGCGGCTAATTTCCATATTTGGAATTCTGACTGTGAGTATCATAGCAACTGTAGAGCCAATCTGGAGCGAGGCTGTTGAAGGTAACGCTGCTTCTCACCACTGGTTTAGCAGGGAGCAGGCGCTTAGCAACGCTGTCAATCAAACCTGTTGCTAACGCTAACGAGAGCAACCGCAGGGAAAGAAGGCGCCTGATTTGTCTGTTGTTAATGTTCATATCTTGATTTACAGACACAATAGTGAAATAAAAACCCCAGGATCATGTAGAGGGTTAATACGAACATTTAAGACCAAAATGACCAAAATGGAGCTGGAAGTGCGCACATGATCACTTCCTGTTTGGAACACGGCGGCTAGCAGGTTAGCTACGTCCATCTATATAAACAGTCTATGCTTATAACAAAGTACAATTACCGTATTTTCCAGACTATAACTTTGTCCGGGGGTGCGATTTATATTCAGATGACGACTTATACGTGGAATATAAGTCGCATTGAGTATATAATTTCACATCTTTGTTACGGTAACCCTGACAACCACGTTTGTTTCTTCATTATTATGCATATTTTTACTTCTAGTCCGGAAAATACCGTATATAAAAGTTTTGAATAACTATGATTTTAATATTATGAGTAAGATCTATGTTTAAACTGTCAGGAACTTGAATAATCATCATGATGTTAGCGTTAATCATAATTATTTTGGTCATGATTTGCCCTATTCGTTCGACCAATGTTTCAAAGCAACTGTGTTAATCCAATCAAAAATAACAGATGATAGCTCCCAACACCCAGGGAATTGAACCCACAACCTAACCGCTACGCCACCAATATAAAAAGGCTACCACTCCTCGGCTGATCTGGATAATATTGTTTTATTATTTCAACAGTAAATAGCAAAATAAAGTGAAGACAACTATGAAAAAGAGAAAAAAAAAAGCTGTTTTGAGGCCGATGATTGGGTCTGAGGAGCACCTTTGAAAGTCTGTGTGGTTTTTGGGGCTTCGTAAACATTCGCCAGCGTCCAAAAGTCACTGAAAAACAAACAAGACCTGGACCAGAGCGCTCCCCTCCTCCTCCTCCTCCTCCTCCTCTTACTCCTCCTCTTCTTCTATTGTACACAGGTTCCAATACCTTTAGTTTCGAGGGACAATTACCTCCCCCCATAAGGCAGCTCAAATGGGAAATACTCAACAGTAATATTTGGAAGCTCTTGGACAGTAAATACCACTGGAAAACAAGAATATTTGAGTTAAAATGACTTAATTACTACAGATATCCTTGTTTGAGTAATTCTGGCTTAATATATTTAGTTTAATTTAATTTAAACCATAAAAATGTCCAAGTTTGCAGTATTTTTTTGGACATTATGAGTTACTTTATACAGTACAATTTGACAAAACAAGTTCACGATTCAAAATTTAAGTCATTTTAAATCATTTTTCTGTTTTGCAGTGATCACAGTAACAGCTTCAAACTCGAGGTGGACGAACACAAAAGAACATCGGTTTATGTGATCAGAAAAAGCCTAAATAGAACTTTATTACCTTGTCTGAAGATTACACCATTTCATGACAATTTTGGAGATTTTCCCTTGATTATAAAATTACTCACACACTCGATAATCCAATTTTGCATATTTTTAAACAACAATTCCAGTATTTTTTCCACTACTGATACTTCGCAGCTGACGTCATCACCATTTCCTGTTAGAGCTGTCGAGCTAACTGTGGGCACTGCTCCGTCTGAAGCTCTGTTACTCAAACTCGGCGTCGTTTTAACGCAATCTAGACCAGAAAAAACTGACTTTGCGCTTGAAATTACAACAGGTGAGCTAATTTGCGCTGTTAAACAAGTCTCCCATAACAGTCACAAGCTAGCTAGCGTTAGCCAACCGCGTTTCAGTTAAGTCACTTGCACCGTTTTTTAGGTTAAACATCAAACCACAAACACTTACTGACCACAGGCTCCTGAAAACACGTAGTTTAAATCTATTTTGAGTTTCCGGATGTTCTTTTTTTTTTGGTCAGCTTTTGCATTGCGTCGCCACGGTAACTGCTGAACATTCCGCCATAGACATACACGTAGAACCGCCTCCCCGTTCGCGTGACGTCACTGCAAAGTATCAGTATATATATAAATATCGCCCACCTCTACTTCAAACCCTATTTTTGTCCATTTTCACAGTGTATCCAGTCACACAAATGTCCCAGAAACTTTTGATCGATACTAAACAAGTTCTCCACAACTAAAATACAATCAGAGAGGCCGTTTTTGTTTTGTATGGTCCACATTCAACATTCAAACAGAGGCAGTTAAAGCCACTATAGGATAATATGCTGATGACAAACTTCTCCTTTGGATACGTAGCAAGAATACTGCAAAAAAAGCTAGAAAAGTATACATGGAAACTGCCTATTAGCTTACAATACGCCCCCAAATCGAATGAAACAAAACAGAACAGAACGCGCTTTCAAAGTAAAGTGATTCAGATGTACAAAGCAAAAATATAACAAAGTCTGCGGAAGAAAAAAAAAATTGAAATTATAAGATTATAGTGAATCAACATCATAAAAGCAAACTAAACTCCAAATGCTACTCTCTTGCGTTTTTGGTAGAGAGGTTTTTAAATCGTTTGCATGTTTTTTGTTTTTTTTTTTGCTCTCAGCTACTTCTGTTGTGCCAAGTGTCCACATATTCTAATATCCAGGCTGGTGAGTGAGTAGAGACTCTGCAAAAAGGGATTTCTACAAGAGATGACATGACTAGAAATGTTCTGGCTAGTTTAGATGCAGTTGTAAAGTTTGTGTGATTATTTTCAACTACGGCTTACAAAACATTTAACAAAGATTTAGAGAGTTTCATTATCAGGTTGACCAGAAAAATGGCTAGTACATTTTATCCTGATTTCGACATCTCTTGATACAAAGTGTGTATTCACAGTTGATTTTTCTCTGAATATTAAATCATGTTTGAGAATTTACATCTCAACTCAATACTATTTATTCCCAAGCACATTTTCATCCAATGAGGTAAGAACGTTTCAAATTCCACTCTTGTGAATTTGATCATGTGACTTCCCGCTCTCAGATTTGGGTAGGACTAGTATTGCTGTATCAATGATATGATGTAGAATTTATTTTTACAAGGCATTTTTAAAAGAAAATTCCCCAAATGTTTAATGTTTAACTAATTTTAACAGCTCCTCTTCTCGATTAAACGCTAGAACTATAAAAAAAACAAAACCCAACAGCTCAAATCTTATCAAAATATAACAAAAATACCCACAATCTGAGCATTTTTGCAGAGTTTGAAAATATTTTGTTCCAGATTTCATATATTGAAGTTGATATTTGGACTTTTTAGCACGTCAGCTATCGGCCTTAAATGTCCTCCATAGGCTGATTTTTTTTGGGGGTCAATCTGCTGCTTAAAAAATAAACATAAAGCTTCATATTAACACTTTCATGCAAAGAGACGGCTGCACAAAACGTGATTACACAGCTGTCATATAGGTTTGGGGGGAGTTTTTAATAAATTTAAATGATATAATTTGGGGAAACTAATCAAAATCCCTTATCGCAGATCAGTTGTGCCGTATTCTAAACAATCGTATCAGCATCGGCCATGAACAAAACCCATATCAGTCGATCTTTAATCTTAACTAGTCAAAACTACGTAAAATTTCAGCTGATGTAGAAATTCCTTTTTGGCAGTGAAAGAGAAAACAAAAAAATATTAAGATTTGTAGTTTGAGGTAAGCCAGGTAAGTCCCTCACATAGTCCATCCCCGGTGGTGGCGCAAGAGGGCTGAACGTACCAATTCCTGTCCCGGATCCGGGTCAGACCTAGCTTCTCCTGGATCTCGTGTGGTTTCATTGCGTCTGGTAGGTCCTGCTTGTTGGCAAAAATCAGGATAATGGCATCCCTCATCTCACGATCGTTTATGATTCGGTGTAGCTCTTGTCTGGCTTCGTCGATTCGATCTCTGTCAGCGCAATCCACGACAAAAATCAACCCTTGCGTACCGGTGTAGTAATGTCTCCACAGGGGTCTTATCTTGTCTTGACCCCCCACATCCCAAACGTTGAACTTTACATTCTTGTACGTCACCGTTTCGACGTTGAATCCCACAGTTGGTATTGTGGTAACGGACTGACCGAGTTTTAACTTGTAGAGGATAGTTGTTTTCCCAGCTGCGTCAAGTCCAAGCATCAGTATCCTCATCTCCTTGTTGCCGAAAATCTTTGACAGCATTTTCCCCATCTTGAGTGCAGTTCATAAATACTTGCGTTTTTTTTAAAAACTGAAATTCAAACTTCCCTAGTGAAAGCTAAAATGGTTTCTATTCAGCTCAAAGGGTGCACCACGTGACTCTGGTTTTGAACTGTCAATACTTATGGAAACAGCAATATATATGAAGAACTGTATTGAAAAACTATAGTAGCTTTAAGGAAGGATGTTTAAAAGTCAACAATTTTGGAAAGGAATGATCTTTTTTACCCTGTTTCAGAGCAGCAGCAGTCGGCACAAACTTGTCTCTCAAAATTCGCAGTCTTGGTTGATCCGTTTATGGAATATTCAAAGCTCTCCACTGAAACTTTTGATAATTTCAGGTCCGGATGTACAGTTCTGTATTATTCCAGTTAGTTTGTGTGTAAAATAAAGACTTAATGACCCAGTTTCAAGGCAGCAGCAGCAAAAAAAACCTTCCACCAAAACAGATTTCAAGTCCTTTTTGTGGTTAAAATGTGTTTTTAAGCGAGTTGGTTTCAAAAACTGTTCAGAAAATCAGTTCTGTAATGAATCAGGCCCTGTAAAAGCCCGGGTGTCTCTCACTTCCTCCTTGGCAGCCGGGTGTCCTCTCCACACTCGCGCGTAAAGACACTTCCCAGACGCACGGCTTCAGATCCGCGTCAAATCTTGGCTAAAAACAGCGCAGAATGAATCCTGTCCGGTCCGTGTCCGTGACCAGAGATCCAGGGGAAAAAGCGCCGAAAAAGGTCATTGATTCACCCGACTTTCCTCTGTCTATGACACAAGAAGAGAAGGGAGGGGTGTTACTACAAGAGAGGACAAGTTTCAGTGCGTGAATGAAGAGCGCTACACAGACAAACGCGCTGTCAAACACGAATACAAAGGATTTACGGGTGAATATTTACCCGTGCCGCGTGTCCGAGCCGGTCCCGGGCCGTGTGTGTCGGCTGTAGGCTCTCGGTCGGTCGGGTTGCCTCCCTCCGGTGCTCTGTCTGTGGAGGAGCTGTGATACCGGAAAGGTGCGGACCAGAGCGAGAGCCACTTCCGGTACACACTGCGCATGCGCCGGGTGCTCAGCCCTAATGCAACAAAACACTTAATATTTGACTTTTATGGAGGTTATAAACTTTGAAACGTGCCTCGGCGAACAAGAATTTGAATCATGCACAAGTAGTCCTCTGTATTAGTGTTTTAGAAATAAATACGAGTCTTTTATGGGAAAAACAAACAAACAAAACGGTTTCTATTTGTAAGAAAAGGCAAGGCAAGTTTATTTATACAGCACAATTATTCGTACACAAGGTAATTCAAAGTGCTTTCCAGAACAAGAAATACATTAAAATCACAATACAACGAATCAAAACATAAATAATCATCATAAAATTAACATTAAAGGAGAAAAGTGCAGAATAAAACCCTTTTAAGTCATATGCACAGATAAACAGAACCGTTTGAGTCCGGATTTAAACATTGTCAAAGTGGAGGTCTGTCTCACATCTTCAGGAAGAATGTACCCAATGTGCATTAGTCCTGTATTTGTGCATGTGGGCTACATATACCTCATACACATAAGTACATTTACAGGTCTACTTCATATATATGTTAATTCACTTAGTTAAATATTATTTTATCTTTATCTATTACATGTTTTACATCTGCTTTTCATGTGAAGCTATTTCCCCCACGGACTGACTCAGCCTTTCAGATCCTTATTAATCCTTTAACTTCTCGTTTTAGCATTACAAACAAATAATAATAATAATTACTAAAAATAATAATTGACCAACCCCCTTCATTTAATAATAATAATAATAATAATACAGTTTATTTATAACGCACTTTACATTTGAACAACAAACCTCAAAGTGCTACAGTGCAAAAAAAGACATTAAAAACAGAAGACTTTTATTTATTTATTTATTTATTTATTTATTTATTTATTTATTTATTTATTTATTTATTTAATTACCAGGGTATAGTAAAGGCAAGGCAAGATTATTTTACAGCACAATTCGTACACGGGGTAATTCAAAGTGCTTTACAGAATAAAAAGACTAATACTTAAGACATTATATTTACTGTAAAATAAACGTGCACCACTACGACTGTATCATGTGAGACCCAAACAGGACCAGGCCCAGACCCCAGTCCCCGTGGGCCCCCTGCCCCTCCCCCCTCTGCTCCAGGGGGTCTCCTCGCGGGCAGAGTGCTGCGCATGCGCACTGGGGCCTCGTGTTAAGAATGGTCTCTGGCGCGCGCCTCGCTGTAGGTTAAACAAGTGTCGAGAAAAACTGCACTTTTTCTTTGTGAGGTGGACCATAAATTGATGGGAGATACTGGTAAGAGTCTACACATCTGTATTTTTAGTTCATAGCGCTGTAATACGCGTTATAAATGAGCTCTTTAAAGGCTCACGGCCGCGGTGGGTAATAAAATGGCTAACGTTAGCCGACATGCTAGCTCTGCTCTGTAATGGAGAACAGAGCGAGAGCCGAGTGAGAGCCGAGAGCCGTGTTTGGACAGAGCCGGAGCCTTCGCGTGTGGTTCAGTCTTGTGCACAAGTTGCGCCATGTTTGGAGTTTATAGTCGTCATTTTGAAAACATTAGCATTAGCCCTAAAATAGAAAACAATCAAACTTTGGTATGGCGTGGATTAGCCACAGTTAGCTTTACAAACAAACATAACAATTTCTCCACTGCATGTTTGTTTAATCTTAATGTCTGTAATGTGTTAGAACTTTATAAAACCACAATGTCTCAGATCACTCTATGCGCATCTCTCAGGGGAAGTGCAGAATTAAAGTGTCTTAAAATGGCACCTGCACAATCAGGAAGTGCCACAGTCTGCCACGAGTTACGTAACACATTTACCTAAAAACATTTACTCTCAGTCTGCTCCTGTGCTGTGGGCTTTTCTACCCCTGGGTTTGTGTTGTTTGAGTGTTATTAATCTGTACTTTCTGTTATTAATTTGTACTTTGTCTGTATTTCAGGGTTGCACAAAGGAGATCTGATACGTGGTATGTTGAACACTGAGTCCCCGGTCATGGAGAGTAACGGGGATGCGCTACTTCCGGACCCCGCACTGGGACAAACGGGCGAGTGGCCTCTGGACCAGGTGGCTCCGGATGCAATGAACAACATGGTCGCCAACGAGAACCAAGAAGTGCCACAGCAGAAGACGGTGGAGCAGGTTCAGTTTAGCAGCGCTCAGATCATCCTACAGGAAAACACGGCACCGCAACCCCCTGAAGTTCCACCACCTCCTGCGGAGCCAGACACGACACACCAGCCAATGACGCTGGAGTCTAAGGACGACAGTGAAGGTATGGGATGTTCCAGCTATAATAAGGAACTAGAGCAATGGTTCCCAGTCCTGTTTGTCTTGTAAACCCCCAAAGCATTGTCCCATATATTGTGTAACTGTGTTTTTTTTTGTCTTTTTCACTTCTATAGCCATAACAACAATTCCTTTTTTTTCTTTTAATAATTTTCATGTCAAAATTATCCTTCACAAACATTAAGTGTATAAAAAAAATTACTAAGAACAGTTTAGATTCACATACTTTAATTCAAATACAATTCCGTCTTAATATTGAATCTGAAATGTACCCACGTGCCCCGCGGTGAGTGCTGGCGTCGGGAAACACTGCACTAAAGAGATCGTTGCCATAAGTTGCAGTAAAGAATGTCCAGTCCCCGGAAAAGACGTGTTGTGAGTGTAAAGTTCTATTCAAGAACTCAAATAAACCAAAAGGGAGCTGCACCTTTTAAGTCATTTTCCCTTTAACACATCCTAAACAGACTAATGTTAAACAGTCACATTTTTATATAGCACTTTTTCACCTTCAAGATCTGAGCGCTCCACCAATGATAATTATGTCAAGAACGAGATTGGAACTGCCAACCTTCGGATCAGAGGACAAACGCTCCATCAACTGAGCTGCTTATCTTTTGCCCGTGTTCTTTGTCTGCTGCATTTAAAGTTTGTCTTAATTATGTCATTGTATTGTGTCACGTCATGTATTTTGAATCTAATCTGATTTGTTACCTTTCACTTTTTTACTAGATGCAACACAGCCAGCAGAAGATGGTATGGAGCTGGAGGAACCTTCCAAAGAAGCAGATTCTGAAGTGGCTCCTTCCCTCGAGTCTCAGCTGCCCAGTGAATTTGAGAAGCTCTTCACTGGCTGTCAGGACAACCCAGAGGACTTCAACGCTTGGGTCTATCTCCTGCAGTATGTAGAGCAAGAGGTGAGGAAGTTAAACGAGTTTTTCTTTGATCACAGTGTAGAATTTCAGTTTTATCAAGCTTTGTGCACACTTACCTTCAGTTTCTTTTACACGGAGCTCAACAATTTCAAAAGTTGTATTTGGAGTGATTCAAGTTTGAGTAATCTTTAATTGATTACTTTCAAGACTCCATTTTAGCAATCTACCCTCGTTGTAAAATGGATGGTCATGATTGTTTGTATGTTCCCTGCAGAATTCCCTTGACGCGGTCAGAAAGGCGTTTGACCATTTCTTCCTGCGGTATCCCTACTGTTATGGCTACTGGAAGAAGTACGCCGACCTGGAGAAAAAACACGAAAATATTCAAGTCGCTGAAGAGGTAAAACCCACAAGAACCAAACACACTGGAGTTTGCACATTCTGTCTGTTGATTATAAAGTCTGCAGATGTACCTTTAGCTGTGTTATTTCATCATAACATCTGGTTTGTATTTTCTTGTAGAATTAAATTTTGAATCTGTTTCTTTAATCTTTTTTAATCTTAATCTTTCTGCAAGTTTGCCCTCAAGATCAAATAAGTAATTCTTATTTTAAATCCAAACTGTATTTTAAAATCATAAATACTTAAAAACGTGTTATTCCACAGGTGTATAGACGTGGACTACAGGTGATCCCTCTCAGTGTAGATCTGTGGCTGCACTACATGACCTTCATCAAAGAGAACTCTGACCCCAACGACCCGGAAACAGAAGGCCGCATTAGAGCGTATGTGTTTATCACTTATCAAAGTCACGTAATTTACCTCCTAGAAGCTCTTTACTTTACTCTGTACTCAAGTTCTTTGGCTATATATGAACTTAGCTTTTAAGAGGTGACTTTCATAGTAAATGGTCACATTTTTATACAGCGCTTTGAGCCTTGAAGGTGGAAAAGTGCTGTATAAAAAGTTTCCAACTTCAAGGCACTTTACGTCAAGGAGCCACTCATGTTCACACACACATTTATACACCAGTGTACACAGACACCGCCAGCCTTCAGATCAGTGGACAAACACTCCCACTGAGCTTCATTTATCGGTTTCTGTTCCTGTCATAGGTGCCATTTTGAGGACCTTTGACCATTTACAGTGATGTATTTAGTTTTGACATGATTCATATATAATTATTCCTAATTTTGAATCACTTTGAAACCCGTGGAAACAAAAACATTTCAAAAGATCAGAGGTGCCTGCTAGTTTGGATTAACAGTTTTAAATGAGACATTTTGACCAATGTTGATTTTTTTTTTTTTTAAATAATTAGAATAAGAATACTAAATTGATAAAAAATAATAATAAAACAAAAGATTTTTAAAAACGGAAAAAGATTTAAAAAATTAAAATAATAAAACAAAGAAAACCAATGAAAAATCAAAAAAAATAAAAAAAAAAAACAATATATATATATATATATATATATATATATATATATATATATATATATATATATATATATATATATATATATATATATATATATATATATATATATATATATATATATATATATATATATATATATATATATATATATATATATATATAAAGGGAAAAAAAAAGATTTAAAAAAATTGAAATACTTAAAAATAACACTTTTCTAGCACTGTCACGCCACTCAAAGACTCCACATAGTTCAAGATGACACACAAATCAAAGAAACAGATAATGGAGGTGTCATTGTTTATCTCTGTAATAATTAAAGTATCTCTTATGTTTCTTGCACAGGGCGTATGAACACGCAGTCCTGGCGGCCGGGACAGACTTCCGCTCAGACCGTCTCTGGGAGTCGTACATTAACTGGGAAATCGAGCTTCAGAAACTGTCCCATGTCACAGCCATCTACGACCGCCTCCTGGGGATCCCCACACAGCTGTACTCCCAGCACTTCCAGAAGTAAGGACGAGTCGGCTCATTTCATTTAAAGGCGCTGTGCCTGATTTTTACCATTTTATAAACCTGAAAAACAGAACTACTGGTAGTTAATTTTAAACGGTTTGCAGTGGTCCATGTTGTGTTTCCTCATCCCAAACAGACCTGGAGTTGTTTTGTTTCATTTACACACGTTTAACGCATAAACTCTGCATATTTAGGCTGAGTTTTTCCTCAAATAGAAAACGCTCTGTCCACCTTGTGATGTCATCAAGTGGTAATACAGGAAGAGCTCCACTGTGTTTTTAAACTCCACACACCTTCACTAGAATCATTTGGATGATTCAGTCCTGGAAGTGCCAATCTCTACTGAACTAAGTAAGGAGCTGTTAACTTGAAAATTAACTCTTCGTGACATCACAAGGTGGAACAGAGCGTTTTGATTTTTGGAAATGTTATAGACTAATAATAAAGTCTTACTTAAACATGTGTGAATGAAACGAAACACAACTCCAGGTCTGTTTTAGAGAAGCTAACAGCATTATAACATGATTTAAAGCTCACGAGAATAAACTTGGTGTCATATAGCACCTTTTAAGTCTCGCTATCTGACTTTTACAGTCTTAAAAAATGTGAAAAACAGAACTAGTTCATTTTAAACAGTTTGCAAACATTTCACAACTCTTGAGACCAGCGCGGAGTCCTGCCAGCACAGTAAAGCTAAAATCTAGCATACTTTGCACACTTCTGGATTATCAGACAGTACAATGCATTCTGATTAGATGCAGACAGAACACAGCAGACTTATTTTGACCTCAAGAGATTTCTGTACTGTGCAAGACACATTCAGCTCAAAAACATGGAGAGAAAATCAGGTACCGTCCCTTTACCACTGTCCTCATTATTAACTGTGGCGTCTTCTCAGGTTCAAAGAGCACGTGCAAAACAACCACCCCAAACACTTCCTGGCGGAGGAGGAGTTTGTGCAGCTCAGAGTGGAGCTGTCTAAGGCCAGTCTGTCTTCGATGGTCGGAGAGGACGGAGACGTCGCTGTGCCCCCCGAGGAGCTGCCCCCGGGCACAGACGACCTGCCCGACCCCGCCAAGGTAAACGCAGGACACATTTCCGGTTTGAGGATAAATGCTGTTGGAACGTTGTGCTGGAGCTTGTGTTTTAAAGATCGGACAGACTGGAGCGTTGAAGAGTTGTCTTTATGTCAGCAGCCAGGCTGTGGGAATCGCTGGCAGCCTGTCAGGGACTCACTCGAGGCTCATTGACACCAGCGCCCCCTGAAGGCGATATGCAGGTTGCATACGTACCCTTCCGCTTCAAGCTTGTCGTTTGCACCCTTCTGGTGATGTACACCCTTGGCTGCAAGACGAGCCGTTTTTGCAAGTGGAGAAAGTTTTCTGCTTAATAACTGCCCCGTTTGACCTTTGACCTGTCTTTGTGTTTGTGTAGAGAGTGACGGAGATTGAGAATATGCGGCACAAGGTCACAGAGGTGCGACAAGAAATCTTCAACCACAACGAACATGAAGTCAGTAAGCGCTGGGCTTTTGAGGAAGCGGTGAGTGGCCAGTTCACAAAACACATGTGTAACGAGCAATAACTATGTACTACTAGTGCTCTCAGGACAAAGCTGGCACTGTAGTAACGTAGATGGCACCTAGTGGTGATTTGTGACAATACAACAGGGGCAAACAGCAATATTTTGTTCAACTTTCCAATCTATTCACTGTTTTTACAACACTTGAGTCTCAACTGTGGTGTTTACAGGCACATTTAAGCACTTTTCTGATGCTCAAAATGTTGTCTGAATCATCGCCTGTTTATATAAATGGACTTAGCTAACCTGCTAGCCGGCACATTCCAAACAGAAAGTGATCATGGGCGCACTTTCGTCTCCATCGACTCCGGCTCCAATTCACTTTCAATGTAAAAACTGTGTCCCCTCTCTGTAACTGCTGCTGTCAGACTCATCATTTTTGTGTTAAAATGTTCGCATTAACCTGCTCTACATGATCCTGGGGGTTTTATTTCGTTTCCACTCTAATAGCCTCCTCCTCTTTGGTCGTTTCAGATAAAAAGACCGTACTTTCACGTCAAATCCTTAGAGAAGACTCAGCTGCAAAACTGGAAGGAGTATCTGGATTTTGAAATAGAAAATGGCACCCCGGAGCGAGCCGTAGTTCTGTTTGAAAGATGCCTCATCGCTTGTGCTCTCTACGAGGAATTCTGGATCAAGGTAACGTCTTCGCCGACCTCTGACCTCCCCCCTCCCCCCCACGCGATCTCACCCCCTGCACCTCCCCCCCTCCCCATCACCATGACGATATCTCAACGCCTCAGTAACCCGCTTGTTTGCGTGTAACGTTGATATTTGACTGTATTTGTTGTATTAGGGGATGGCCAGCTTTGCCACACCAGATATGACCGCAGCAATTGCCAACTACTGCGTTGCATCGTCTTCTCCCTCTACCTTACAGAAACTTATCTAATTGGTTCCATGAAGGTGCTGATGGGTTTACACAGAAAATTTTAAGATCGATCTTTTGTCTAATGAAGAATTCACTGTTCCCTCCAAGCCAGAACTTATAAATGTGTGTTGTCTTTTTTTCCTTTCTTTGTTCCTGTTCCTTCCTCTTCCTCTGCTTCTGCGTCTCCTCTGCTTTCCTCTTTGGCTCTGAAGTATGCGAAATATCTAGAGAGCTACAGCACGGATGGAGTGAGGCATGTGTATAAGAAGGCCTGTACTGTTCATCTGCCCAAGAAACCGACCATCCATCTGCTGTGGGCGGCGTTTGAGGAGCAACAAGGTGAGGAATTTGCCTTAAGTTTATACGTTAGTGTTAAACGAGGAACTGTGCGTTATGCTGCTTTAACTAGGGGGATGGAACAGTATTGGCGACATCACTGTAGCAAATTATCTCTCTTCAGTATTAAACGACATGTATTTATGCCCAAAATAAGTTTCGAGTTTTTGTCAGCGTCCAAAAAAAACAAATACAACTACATATACCATGATCCTTTGCGCTGCATCACCCATCAGGTCTGCAGTTTGAGCGAGTCAGGTCCTACACTCGCGTTCCTTACACTCCATGTCCTTCCATCGTGTCAACAACAACACGACACTTAGATGGCGCTGTGTGCAAAGAAGGGAGAATGGATAAAGAGGAAGACGCTGCATTCCCCTCACGGTGCTGCATTTGGTTTCGCCCCGACCACGAACGCTAAGGGAGAAAAGGGGAGACATGAACAACAACGTAATCGTTTTGGAGATTTTTCTTTTACTGCTCTTCGCGGCTGCTGTTCACACTGCAGCTGTTCTTAACATAAACTGGAATTTAGAAAAGTTACAATTGAAAACCGAACACAAATGACACTAATGTGACAGTGTTACGCTCAGGCTGCGCTGTAGGAAGTGACTTGACACTCGTAACACAAATTATTCATTATCTTAAAATTCAAAGCAAGTTATTTATGAAATTTTTTGTTTTTGTTTTGTGGTTCCCTGACGTACAAGTATTGAATCGTTTTGCTCAGGTAATTACATAAACCAGCTCTGGTCTAAGGATACACCAACTTTTCTATTTCGATACCGATTCTGTTACTCTAGTTTGTCTCTGTCTATACCTGGTATCAAAAACGTGCAGAAACTGAAAACAGTATTTATTTCTTTAAGATAAGACAAAACTGATCCAGATGTGTTATGTAGTTCTTTCTTATCTCTCAGGTAACGGCAGAACAACTTTGTATAAATAAAGTTCAAACATTTCCGAGACTTTGTGACTACGACCTGTAAATATCCAGTAAATAGACTGCACCGATATTTGGAAACATCTAATCAGTGTCTCCCTAATCTTGTCCTACTCTTATCTTGGATCTTAATATCCTCGCTCCTGTTAAAAAATACTCAGGATAGGACAGAAATCAGATCTGCAGTTTGAGCCAGTAGGATCTTTACGCTCGTGTGCTGTTCCCTCAGGTCAAGTAGAAGAAGCGCGTAGCATCCTGCAGTCCCTGGAGACCATAATCCCGGGGCTGGCCGTGGTGCGTCTGCGGAGGGTGAGTCTGGAGCGGAGACACGGGAGGATGGAGGAGGCGGAGGCTCTGCTGACCGAGGCTCTGACCACAGCGAAAACGCCGACCGAGGCTTCGTTTTACGCCGTGAAACTGGCACGACACTTCCTCAAGGTGCACAAGAGCCAGGAGCAGGCCAAGAAGACGCTACAGGACGCCATCGAGAGAGACCCGGTAAGAGGGGTGGACGTTTGGGAGTGATGGGGAGATGGTGGTGAGATTTGTATGTGGGTAAATCTTGTTCACACTATATTTTCATCGAACAGGCATATTCAAAAAAAGTCAGACTAGAACCAGTAAAAATCGTCATTGTGTTTCTGTTTGAGGGGTCAGTGTGTGGAACAACCTGGATGATAAATTAAAAAGCTCCTACACAACAGAAACATTTAAAAAGAGATATAAAACATTACTTTTTTAAAATTATAGGACTCAGTAATGATTCACGTGAACTGCTGTGGTTTTGTAGTTTTTCGTTTGTTACATATTGAGTCATTTGTTGTAGAACTGATGCTGCTTTTCTTGGAATTCTTGTGCGTTATTATTAATGAATGAATGGTTTATTTTGGTAAATTTACAAAATTGGTAGAATCAAATCCACAATCAAATAAATAACCAAAAAAGGAATAAGCAGAAGCTAAAGCTTATATTTGTCTATCCTGTTCTTCTGGACATATGTCTAGAGAATCAGCTTTACATGCAAAAAAAAAGATAAATACATATTCTTCTACATGCAAACACATAAACATAGATGCATGTACAGTACATGATTACAAATAAATCTTATCTAACAATATAAACTTACTTTTTTTATACAGAATTGATACAATAGTCATTTATAATCTTCTGTTTTAAAGTTCGTTTGAAGCTCACCAGAGAAGTACGTAATTTGAAATGATCATTTAGGCCAAAAATATATACAGTTAGACATAAAATAAATAGAGTTAGACATAGTCATTTTTACTTCAGCCTAAACCCTTTCGGTCATGACAGAAATGTGACGTACAACATTATACAAGTGAATAATGTTTGATTTTGAATGTAATGTCCGGATAAAATACGTATATGAACGATATGGTAACTAGTGTGGAACATAATGAAGTAAAAGCAGTGAAGTACAGTACTTAAGTAGAATTATTTGGTACTTGTCCTTTTACTCAGGAAGCAAAACACAATAAAGCCAATATAAAGATTATATAAAGTTAATATAACTCATTTTAGTGTAGATTGTAGATTGTTTATAGATTATACAATTAACAGGTCTGGTTAGTACTCAGATATATTTACTTTACTACTTTACTTACATTACATAGATTTACTATTTAGAGAAACTGTAGCCTACTTCTCTCAGTACTTTTCAGGCAACTTCATTTCACTCCTCAGTGGTAGAATGTAGTAAAAGTAGTAAAGTACTGTACCTAAGTAAAACATGTAGGTATTTGTACTTAAGTTGATTTTACAGTGGGTACTTTTTACTCCACTACATTTGAGAGCAGTATCTGTACTTTCTACTTGACTACATTTTTTAACAGGACTGAAAAGTAGAAGAGTTTTTTTTATTGTGTGAGACCTGCTGAAAAGGCTGAGGGTTTATTTTTACCACGTTCATAATTTGAACAAAAAATATAAAAATAAAAACGGGAAGTAATTCAGTTGTTTCTGTTGAACAAAACTCAGCTCAAATCTTTATCAAAATTACCACATTTGAAGATTTCTAAGACCTCAAAGTATACTTGAAATACTTTTACTGAAGTATTAAAGTACCTGTTTAAAAATATTCTTAAAAGTATCACATTAAAAGATCTACTGGAGTATTTCTCCAGTATCTGTACTTTTAGTTGAGTAATAAAGTTGAGTGCTTCTACCACTGATGTTAACACAATAATCTACATCACGTCTGTTATTTGAAATGGAATCATGATAGTTCAAAACTTGTCTGAGAAAAAAAGTAAAATATTATTCAGAATGCTCCGGACGCACATTCTGCCTCTTTAAAAACTTTGATCAAAATGACTCATGGAAAGTCTGTGTTTATATTTTGTTTAAAGGGCCCGTATCACACTCTGATCTCTTTTCTAACGTTTCCTCATCATAAATGCACTAAAATAAGTTCAAATATTGTAAACATTCACAAAACAAAAATGACTTAAAGCTCTTCTCTTTGTGTAATATTCCTCTTATCTTTTTTCCTTTTTAGGCGAATCCTAAACTTTATTTAAACCTCCTGGAGCTGGAGTACAACGGCGACATCGCTCAGAACCAGACCGAGGTCATGTCCTGTTTCGATCGAGCCATAAAGAGCCCGATGCCGCTGGAGTCCCGCCTCCTCTTTGCCCAGCGCAAAGTCGAGTTTCTGGAGGACTTCGGCACAGACGTCAATGTGTACGTGTCGTTGACTAAAGCATTTTAATATGTAGTTTGGAGATGTTATTGTGTTTGCCTAGAATGTTCCACAGTATGGCACTAAACTTGTTTATTGCCACGAAAATAACCTTGAAAAATCTGTTAATGTGAACTGAGTCGTCTTTCCACACTTGTATTGACTTGCATATGTGGATGGATTAGTTTAGTGCAGGGGCGTCGAACACATTTTCACCGAGGGCCACATCAGCAAAATGGCTGCTCTCAAAGGGCCAAATGTAAAATAAATAACAGATTTTATAACTTGTTAATTAACTTTCTGTATTTATTACTTATTCAAGTTACACATTTTGCATATTCATTTGCATAGATGTAAAAATATGGCTGTGTAACTGTGTACCTCCTGATAAATTGAGATTTTAAGACCATCATACTTTTTAATTTACCCTCTCGAGGGCCACATAAAATTATGTCGAGGGCCGCATTTGGCCCATGGGCCTTGAGTTTGACACGTGGTTTAGTGCCGTAGTGTAGGACAATCTTGGCAAAGCATCATAGACTGTTCATACAAATGGACATGGCTAACCTGCCTGTCTAAAAACAGTGTCCTCTCTCTGTCTCTGCTGCTCAGACTCATTCTGGTCTTAAATGTTCGTATTAACCCTCTACATGATCCTGGGGTTTTTATTTCACTTTTGTGTCTGTAAATCAAGATATGAACATTAATAACAGACAAATCAGGCGCCTTCTTTCCCTGAGATCGCTCCGTTAGCGTTAGCAACAGGTTTGATTGACAGCGTTGCTAAGCGTCCGCTCCCTGCTAAACCAGAGGTGCGGACAGGAAGGGGCGTTACCTTCAACAGCCTCACTCCAGATTGGCTCTTTGGTTGCTATGATACACTCGGTTCGAATCCCAAATATGGAACTTGGCCCAAATTCGCCGCCATAACCGCTTTAGCCTTGACTGGAGCCGAACGCTGTGGGTGACGTCACACTCACTCAATCTACTTCTTTATACAGTCCATGCAAAGCAGTAACGTCTCCGTGGAAACTAGGATGACAGAACCTTTAGCACAAACATTATGCAAGTTGAAATGTCTCTTCTAAACTGTACACTGGTCTCTTTCGTAGGCTGGTCGCTGCTCATGATGAACACATTAAACTAAAGGAGGAAAGTGAATCATTAAAGAGGAAGGCGGAGAGCGTGTACGACGGGTGAGTACGTTTGTGCCTGATGTGAATTCTGTACAAAACGGCTCTGAGGGAAGCAACCTCGTTTACGCAGCTGCTAAAATAGTTCACGTTTATTTATATAGCGAGTTTAAAACAACTTCAGCTGAACGAAGTGCTTTACATAAAAGGCAACACAAAACAAACATACAGATCACACGTTATAAAGGAAAAGAACAATAAAACACCAAGATATCCTGTGAGCTTGTGTTAAATGCCAGGGAGAAGAGGTGGGGTTCAGTCTAGTCTTAAACTGTGTGAAAGACTGGGAGGAGCTGACAGGCAGAGGGCGCTATTCCGTAGTCTGGGCGCTACCACAGCAAAGGCTCTGTCACCTCTGGTCTTGAGTCTGGCTTTTCCCACACAGCAATCGAAGAAAATTAAGTTTGAAATCAACGTAACTTCAGATATTTGTTGATGTTGGTGTTAAACCTGTAGGAATGTGTTGTTTTTACATGTAAATCAAAGGAGAAACATGTCATATACTTTTAAATGTAGTGAACAATATTGTTATTATGGGGACCTTGTGTGATTTTTTGCATCGATAGGGGGCGCCATGACACAGCAGACTTTGGGAACGGCTGGTCTAGATTTTTAATTTCAAATGGTGCTCTGGGACTTTTTGTACCGTATTTTCCGGACTATTCGACGCTTTGGAGTTTAAGTCGCACCAGCTAAAAAAAAAAGTGTAATAATGAAGAAAAAATTATAAAACATGAGTTGCACTGGACTAAAGTTGCATTTTTGGGGGAAATTTATTTTGCAAAATCTGAGACCAAAAAAAAAAATAGACAAATAAAATGTGGAACAACAGGCTAAATATCAGTACATCATGCTAACGTAGCACATTTATATTTATTCAGCTCCATGAAGCGCAGACAGAACTTAACACGTGTCTGGTTTGTTAACGTAAGATAATAACAGTTAATCAGATAAATAATGCAGAAAAAACAAGCAACAAGTTTACTCTGGATCTCACTCCAAATCAATAAATCCACTGAATTCTTCATCCTCGGTGTCACTTCTGAACAACTCCACCTCAACTTTTCGCCAGTCCCTCATAAGTTTCTCATTCACTTTAAACTTTCTTCTGCTCGATTGCAGGTAATAAAATCTGCAGCCAAAAACGGGAGTTTGTAATCTGCAGAATGCCATTTTCTTTTAGGGGCATTTTTGTTCAGTGTTTCTCAGATGTCTTTTAAATTACTGTAATGTTGAAATTTTAAATGTTCAATGGTACAAGAGGAGTAGATACTGGTGCAAGCCTAGAGCCCCTTCGCGCAGTTGTTAGTGTGACAATATAGAAGATGTGAAATTATATATTCAGTCACATCCAAGTCTCCGGACAAATGTGATTTATAGTCGGTAAAACATGGTGTCTGGGTGTTACTGTTTTTGAAGGAAATATCCAGATGTGTGTATATTAATCTCACGGCTGTATATGTGACGTGGTTTGCAGCACTGGGGAGCCTGATGCAAAGAAGCAGAGGGTGGAGGACGGCACAGAACCCACCGATCCTGCAGCAGCTGCTGCCATGACGGACATGACGGCGAATAACTCTGCCTACAACTACAACTGGTACCAGGTGGGTTCATGTGGAGCACACAGAGCCTTTTGTGAACGCTGGTGTCCTACTGAGCTAAAAAACTGCAAAGATTTTAATAAAGTGAAGCGCTGATTGCTTTAACATTTCAAAATCTTAATCTTAAAGGTCCTGTATTACACAAAATGGACTCTTATGAAACTGAAGTCATGTTATAATGATGTTACCTCCTCAAACATTAGAGCAGAGATCAGAGAATGGCGTCATATGGGCCCTTCAAAAAAAAAAAAACACCCTGAAATTTCCGTTTTGCATTTTTGTGCCAAGGCAACTCAATATTTCAGAACTTCCCTACATTAGGACATAGCTACCAGTTTAAATTAAATTATTTTTAGACTTTCTGCTTCTAAATCATAACAAAAAATTGCCTTTTTTGATGAAATGGATACCTGTAAAAACATCAAGTTTAAAACGTGTTTACTACAAGAAAGAAATGACTCATGTGGCTCAAATGTCTCCATGAGTCACTGATAAATCCCAGTGTAATCCTGTGTAATTTAGTTGTAGAGTAGTCTTTGTGTTGGAGACTGAATTAACTTGTTTAGTTCTTGAATCAATGTACAAAGTTTAGATTTGCCTCCATCACCAGATCTGATCAACTCGTGTGTTAATATTAGTAAATGCTGCTTTTAACATTTATTTTCTTTGATTTAAAGTTTTGTACATGTTTTAAGTGCACACTTTTTAGGTCTTTTCTCCATGTTCTAGTCGTTTCTTCTCATTGAGCCTCTAAAGTTTTATTTGGACTGATTCATGTTTGAGTTTAATCTTTAATCCACTATTTTCAAGACTCCATTTTGTCGATCTGCCCCCGTTTTCACTTAGACTTCCTTCTCCAGTTTTATTTTCTTAATCGTTGATACTCGTAGGATCCTGCAGCGTCGCGTCGTCATTTTGGTACAAACGTTTTAAAAAAAATGCTGCTCTAGTGTGACGTGCATCTGTCCATAGGGGGCGCCGACAGCTCCCATTGGACGCCACAGTTTTTGAACGCGGAAGTCAGCGGATTTGTTTCTTTTAAGTCATTTTAGATTAAATTTTGTGACTTAAAATGTGTAAATTATAACGCAATGATAATGATTATAACTGTAGACACAAGCACAACCGGTTTTCTTTCAAACTAATTCATTTTTTTGTTCTCTTAAGCAGCAGTACGGCACTTGGGGTCAAAACTCGTGGGGACAGTACAACCAATACGCCCAATACAACCAGTACTACCCTCCCCCTCCCACATGATCGTCACGTTTGATCTGAAGAGACTGGAGCCAGCGTCCGACCTGCACCTGCCCCTGCCCCACGGAGACGACGGGACCCATTTTAACAGACTCAAGGAGCGGCACGTGTTACTAAGATACTGGAGAACTGACTTTACTATAGTGTTTTCCATCGATGAAGACCAAGATGGCGTCTCATACCATTTTTTGTAATTTTTTTTTTGTTAAATTTGGTTACTTCTTATAGTACACAAACAAAATAGCAAAGCAAATTGGTATAATTTTCATATTCTGTTGTACTAAACCTAAAAATAGCTGTAAAAGTGCCACTAAAATATTTTCTCCTAATTTTGGATTATAGATTTGCTGTTAAACTGTTTATTAGGAATGCAAAGTTCTGTTTATGCCAATTTAAGTTGCATTTTTGATCAGAAACAAACGGAAAAATGTAAACTTTAAGAACCAGTACATTTGAAGGTTTGATTTTGATATAATTCTGAATACCAGGCAAAATGTTACTGGCAAAATGGCAACGGAACTTACAAAAACATCACATTTCTACTTAATAAAGCGTATAAAAATTCATGAAACTTTAAATTGTTAAGCTAAAACATCGTAAATGCCACTTTTACGGTCCGTATCTATGGAAACACTGTTGTACCCTGAGTCCTCCTTGAATGCCTTGTTCACAAATCTGTATAAAACTCCATTTCCAAACAGTGACACTTTTGAGTAGCATGTGACGTATGTGAAGGCAGGTTTCAGTTTCCTCTGGTAAGACTTTTATTTTTAGATTGGATGTTTTGGTTCAGTCTCTTTAAATTTGTAAAAAGGAGCGTGTTCTACGTCTTGTTGAACTGATGCATATGAATGACTTTTAATATCACATGGTTTGCAAAAGGAAGATGAAGGTTGTTTTTTTATTTTGACTTGATTTCATAATAAACCAGTAACTTGTGAGAAATATGTGGCATTTGTTCTGTTTAGTCCAACAAAACACTTTTTCTAGATGAGACTAGATGGCTACACATTTTAGATTGTTTAACTACCCTATTATAAAAAGCTTATGGGGAATATTTTTTAGTATGGAGTTTAAAAACACAGTGGAGCACTTCCTGTATCACCACATGATGACATCACAAGGTGGAAAAGAGTGTTTTCAGTTTGAGACAAAAACTCAGCCTAAATCTGCAGGTTTGTGTGTTAAATGTGTGAATGAAACAACTCAACTCCAGGTCTGTGACGAAACAACATTAGAACAGATCAGAAAATGGTGTAACATGAGACTTTTAATAATTCGATGGCCAAAGAAATGTACGCAGATGTTACTAGAACAGTGTTTCTGGTACTCAAGCTCCTTCAGGTGGTACTTTAAACAGCTCTTAAGTTTACTGGTTTGCCCAAATTAAAGTTAAATGGATATTAATCTCACCAGAAAGATGAAATTTTCCTAAAAACTGGTTTAATACTGATATTTGGTCAGTTAATGCACATTTCCTTTGGAGTTTTTTTTTTACATTAGTGACTAGAACCAAGATGGATTAATTCAGAGCTACAGTGGGAATGATGTAGTCCAGTTTTAGACCTGGTTTAGTTCTAGATTAGACCTGGATTAGTCATGTTATAGACCTGGTTTAGATCTGATGGTGCTCATAGAACATAGGACAAAAGGGATGAATAACATTTTAAGATTATAACAGTTTATAATTCTTCTTCCACTGGTGAATATGTCTGTTGTGTTGTGTCCTTGGGCTAAACACTTAACCCTCGTAACTTCCAGTGTCTTGAATATTTATTAGAAGTAGAAAAAGGTTATAATTTTGTGTTTTACTAGTTTCAAAGGTTAGTGTTGTCAATCTGCAAACAAATAAAACTATAAAAGTTTGCGGCTGCATTATTTGAGTTGATTGATTTAATTAATGTTATTTATTTATTTATTTTAGAAAGTTCAGTGTTATAATGAGAACATGCGGCTACTTAAAAAAATAAATGCGGCAAAAAAATTGCTGCTACATCATAATTACAATTGTAAAAGTGTAATAATAATTACGTCTTAATTGTAACTGGACTCTGCTCCTGAGTCACTGCGCATGCGTACCCTCAGATGGCGCCGGGGCGTGATTACGTATCCCACCCTTTACGTAAGTCTGGACATGCGCAGTGCGGACCCTCAGGCAGCCCTTTTTATGCTAACCGCTGAACGACTAGCATCAAACGAGGTACGGCCTGTTCAAATACACCAAAAACACGCAGAATATGCACTTTAGGGATAAGTTCAACCTCACCGATTATCAAATATGTTCTAATTTAAAACGTACGTGCTCAGTTTGAAGGATTGTGTTAGAATTTTGAGCTTTATTGACATATTTCTTGGCATCGCGTGTTCCATGTGGCTAGAGGAGGTTAGCATGTAAACCACAGACGGACAGGGGTTAGCATAGTGCGCAGAAAAAGTACATTATTCACAAGTTTTTTTATTAGTCCTTCAGTCAAACTCTCTATATTATTTGCATTACATAGAATAAACAGTTTAAACCCCCTGTTCGTCCTCTAGGTCAGAGTTTCAGGTGTTATTGGCGCTTCCGTATTGACTTTATCTGATGAAATAAAGTGTAAATCCTTTCTCTGTCTCTCTCTTGTCTGTCTCTCGTCCTCAGCATCATGCAGCTCTTTCTTCGTGCCCAGAACACTCACACCCTCGAGGTGACCGGAGAGGAGACCGTCGCCCAGATCAAGGTACTTTAATGTTTTTATACATCTGTAAATCCTGTTAAAATGACACAATATAACACTTTGTCTGATTATCAAAGGTGCACTAGCTCATGGGGCTTCTGCTACCTTCTCGTCTTCATGGAGATGCTGTTGCTATGCCTGGAATGCTTCATAGTATGGCATTAGGCCTGCCATAAGAACACATGTTGAAGTATGATATATTGAAATAATTATAGACGATAAATGATTACACTGAAACTCATTTATGCCACTGACACAAACCCAAGAGCAGATTTAAACCACAAAACTATTATAAATCTACAATATTGTTAAAAAATCATGAGATGCAATAAATAAACAGCAGAAAAAAACACTTTACTTCTCCTATATGGCATTAAAGTGTTATTATATTTTAAATGGCAAAATATTTTCCATTTATTCCATTATGAGTTCGTATTTTTTTTGCTTCAATGCCTCAAAAAACATGTATTTATAAAAGGCCCACCACAAATCTGATCTGTAACGTATCTCCAAGATGTTTCTAGGCAAAATTAAGTTGGAACATTTTACCAAAGCAATAACATTTTCATGAAGACAAGCTTGTTGGGGAGCCTCCACCAGAGAAGTTACACACTGCAGCTTTAAAGTCAAATAAAAATGATAAACAAGACTCTAATGACAATGAACATGGACTAAATGAAACCAGTATTACAAAGCAGAATAAAACACGTTTACGCCTGTGTCTAATGCCGTGTGTGTTGTCCAGGCTCATGTCCAGGCTCTGGAGGGTCTCCCCGCTGAGGACCAGGTGCTTCTGCTCGCAGGCTGCCCCCTGGAGGATGACTTGTGCCTGGCCTCCTGCGGCGTCTCCGAGCACTGCACTCTGGAGGTGGCCGGCAGACTGCTGGGAGGTGAGATCACAACGACCCATGGGCTTCAGAGTGATAAAACAAACAGACATATATTTAGTTTAAGTCCTCGGTGTTGCATAGAACAGGACGTTAACGAGGAATAACCTATTTCTAAAGGTGGAAGTTGATGTGTAATTGGTACATTCTTGTTTGGCTGCATTTTTCTGATAAGTTTTGAACGAGTAGGTAGAATAAATTCAAGAAATTCAGATCTCAAAAATAAAACTAAAATCTCTAAGTATCTCTTATTTCAGACACCTCCTCTAAAAAGATAAAATTATAAAACTCACAATTGTCACTATTAGTACCCCCTTGTGGCAAAGTCATTGTTTGTATGTTAATATAATTCCAAGCTAAATAAAAATCCTCACTTTTCTCTTCTAGGTAAGGTCCACGGCTCTCTGGCTCGTGCTGGTAAAGTGAGAGGACAGACACCCAAGGTACTTCATTTTGAGCACCACACATGTGTCATATTTACATCTGGACATAAATGAACCTGTTTCTGTTTAATTGTTCAGGTTGATAAGCAGGAGAAGAAGAAGAAGAAGACGGGCCGTGCCAAGCGTCGCATCCAGTACAACAGACGCTTCGTGAACGTTGTGCCCACCTTCGGAAAGAAGAAGGGACCCAACGCCAACTCCTAATTTCCCCTTAGTTCAAACCATGTTCTTTTTACCAAGTTCAATGTTTTCCTGTCGTACAGAATAAAATTTGGCTTGGGACAAATCTGTGGAGTTAAGTGACTTCATTTTTATTACTTTACATTTGAAGGTGAACTTTAACTTTTGAATAGAGTAAAAGAAACATTTAAATCTAACTGGACAAAAAGTTGTAGGAGTGAACTTTTTGTCCGTAGACATGGGACGATACTGAAATTTAGTGTCACAATTATCATGGCCAAAATAATTGCAATTAACGATTATATTATTGCTGACAGTTTAAAAATGTTCTGGATATGAATAATTACAGTTTTACTTTTATGAACAGGTTCCATATTTTACCAACTGTTGAAGTCTTGTACTTTGTCATCTCTGGTAACAGCAGTGATCTAGAGATTTATCAGGGAGAAGTTTTTTTCTGCACATTCTGGTGACACAATGGCAGTTATCACAAAGTGTCACAAATGATTATTATCAACCATTTTTATCACAATAAACGATACGATTGTTTATCGTCCAATCCCTAGTTGACATATTTGAGTTCTTCTGTTATTATGGGTCAGACCTGAACGACTGAGATCAGTTATCTATGAATCATTTAAACAAAACAATCCTATTAGTTCAGTTTTGTTTTGTTTTTTTGGTAAATAGTCACAGTTTTATACAGCGTTTTTCCACCTTTAAGGCTCAAAGTTGTTTAAATCAAGAAACCACTCACACATTCACACACACTTTAATACACAGTGCACACACACACTGGGGCTGATGTGGGTTAAGTGTCTTGCCCAAGGACACAACGATAAATGAACTAATTGGCGACCTTAATATTGATCTGTTAGCCCTAACTGAAACATGGCTTCAGGAAAATGATTATGTTAGACTAAATGAATCTACACCATCAAGTCACATGAACTTTCAGAGTGCCCGGAGCACAGGTCGAGGTGGTGGTGTGGCCGTCATCTCTCATTCCAGTCTAATTCTCAGCCCCAAACCCAACTATACTTACCTCTCCTTTGAAAGCCTCGCTCTCTCCATTACGTGCCCCAATTGGAAATACCAAAAAGCTGTTATATTTATAATAATTTATCGACCTCCTGGTCCATATGCCGACTTCCTGACAGAGTTTTCTGATTTCATTTCAAGTTTAGTCTTGAATTGGGAAAGGATTGTTATAGTTGGAGATTTCAACATTCATGTAGATAACGGCAGTGATTGCCTCAGTGATGCTTTTGGCTCCTGGATGGGATCGGTTTCACCCAGAGTGTGAATAAGCCGACTCACTGTCACAATCACACTCTAGATCTCGTTCTAACCTACGGTATTGAGATTAATGATCTAATTGTCCTTCCTCAAAACCCTATACTCTCTGACCATTTCTTAATTACCTTTCAATTCATACTAAAAGACTATCCAGCCCCACAGAAAAAAAAACTATAATGAAAAGAACATTATCAGATAAATCGGTTACAGAGTTTAAAGAAATTATTGAGCCATTACTGAAAGATATGTCATGTGACAATGACAATAATTTTAATCCAATTGTCACTGATCAATTGGTTGACAGAACAATGTTCACCTTAAAATCTGCTCTCGATGTTGTAGCTCCACTAAAACAGAAAAGCATTAAACCAAGACCTCCGGCTCCATGGTACACGTTACAGCTCAGGACACTCAAACAACATGTAAGACGCACAGAGAAGCTTTGGCGCCGCTCGCGCTCTGAGCAGTCTCTGAAGGCATGGAAGCTCTGCCTGCTCACTTATAAGGCCGCTCTGCGGAAAGCCCGAACTAGATACTATTCAAATCTAATAGAAGTAAACAAAAATAACCCCAGATTTCTGTTCAGCACTGTAGCCAGGCTGACAAACTCCCACACTGCTAATGAGTCTCTTATCCCCTCCAACATTAGTTGTGATGACTTTCTTCACTTCTTCGATTACAAAATTACAACCATTAGAGACAAAATCAACAAAGCTACTCCAAAAATCAGCTCTGAGCAAATCCAGTCTGTAATACCAATATCCCACATGGATCCTCTAATAATATTAGATAAATTTACTCCTGTTGATGAGGTGGAGATTACCTCAGTCATCGTGTCATCCAAACCATCAACCTGTTTGCTCGACCCTATTCCAATCAGACTCCTCAAAGAAGCCCTCCCCCTAATAATAGATTCCATCCATAACATAATAAATATGTCGTTAGAAAATGGCTACGTTCCTCAGTCCTTTAAGTATGCTGTGATTAAACCCCTTTTGAAAAAACCTAACCTAAATCCTGATGAACTAGTCAACTATAGACCTATCTCTAATCTTCCCTTCCTCTCAAAAATTCTAGAACGAGTGGTGGTGAAACAGCTCTGCCGCCACCTGCAGGACAATAATATATTTGAAAATTTTCAATCTGGATTCAGAGCTCACCACAGCACAGAGACTGCACTGCTTAAAGTAACAAATGATTTACTACTAGCTGCTGATAACGGGCTGGCTTCAGTCCTGGTCCTACTGGACCTCAGTGCAGCGTTTGACACCATTGATCACAACATTCTACTGCAGAGGTTAGAATGTGACATTGGAATCAGAGGGACCGCCCTCAATTGGTTTAAATCCTATCTATCAGATAGGTACCAGTTTGTTAGTATAAACCAGAGCACCTCTCCAGATAATCTCACTCGACAATGTGAGTATAGCTTCTAGCCCTACTGTAAAAAATCTTGGAGTCCTATTTGATCAAAATCTCTCATTCACAGCCCATATAAACCTAGCTTGTAAAACCGCATACTTTCACCTGCGAAATATAACTAAAATTAGAAATATTTTACCTAAAAACGATGCTGAAAAACTCATCCATGCATTTGTTACTTCCAGACTTGATTACTGTAATTCCCTGCTTGCCACCTGCCCCAAAAGTGCTATAAAGTACTATAAAGTACTATAAAGTACTATAAAGTACTATAAGGAGCCTCCAGTTGGTCCAAAATGCAGCGGCCAGAGTCCTAACAGGAACTAAAAGAAGAGACCGCATCAGTCCTGTACTAAAATATCTGCACTGGCTTCCTGTCGAGCTTAGAATCAAATTCAAAGTCGTCCTCCTGACATACAAAGCCCTAAACGGTTTGGCCCCATCCTATCTGCAAGATGCTATTGTCCCGTACCAGCCAAACAGAGCACTCCGCTCTCAGAATGCAGGACTATTAGTGGTTCCTAGAGTGTCCAAAAGTACAGTGGGAGGGAGAGCATTCAGTTACCAAGCTCCTGTGCTATGGAATCAACTCCCTGCTGATGTTAAACAGGCCCCCACAGTCTCTGTATTTAAGACCAGGCTTAAAACCTTCCTCTTCGGTATAGACCAGGTTACATAGTGAGGGAGTTAGGGACAAACCCGGGATAAGATAAGCTGCAGTAGGAGTAACTAGCTGGGGGAAGTATGGCAACCTGAGCACTATCCTCTACTTTGTCCTATTTTCTCATCAGCAATGCTATTCACATGATGTCCCCTGTCCCACTCCCCCTGTGGAGTGTATCTCTTTCAGATGCCCCGATGACAGCTGGACCCTCCCCTCCTCCCCGCCTGGCCCTCATCCTCCCCGCCCGGCCCTCCTCCTCGTCTGGTCTTCCTCCTCCCCGCCTGGCCCTCCTCCTTGCCTGGCTGATTTTTCTTGTTTTGTCTGATTTTTCCTGTTGTTTTGTTTTTGTGTGTATATCTCGGTGGCTGAGTGGCTCATGCCTCACAGCAGAAGGTTTGATTGATCCCCGGGTCGCCCAGGCCTTTCTGTGTGGAGTTTTTCATGTTTCTCCCCGTGTCTGGATGGGTTTCCTCCGGGTACTCCGGTTTCCCCCATCAACCAAAACATGAACGCCCTTTGAGACAACTGTTGTTGTGATTTTGGGCATTACAAAAATAAATGAATTGAATTGAACGACAGCGTTCTTCTATGGGAGCTGGTATTGCACCTGAGAGCGGGATTCAAACCTCCAACCTTCAGACCAGTGCACAAACAAACTCTACCAACTGAGCCACTGTCGCCATTTAATTCTACAATCCCACAAAATAAAAATAAAACGTCACTAAATCAATGAAGTAAAAAAGTAATCAGGAGCTAAATCTGATCTGAAACATTTTGAAATAGATTGACACTATAAATATATTTAGTGTGTTGATTTTTAAGAAGTAAAAGTGCATGTTTTTATAAGATACTGCGAGTAGTGATGGAAAGAATTTTTCTACTTCATAATCAGAGTACTGTGTTCTGAATACTTAGAATACACAGAGTACTGTGTTCTGAATACTTAGAATACACAGAGTACTGTGTTCTGAATACTTAGAATACACAGAGTACTGTGTTCTGAATACTTAGAATACACAGAGTACTGTGGTCTGAATACTTAGAATACACAGAGTACTGTGTTCTGAATACTTGGACACAGAGTACTATGGTCTGAATACTTGTTGTTTGGGCTGAATAATTATCATCTGTGCATTTTCTTTACAATAACAGGGAGATTTTTGTTTTTTCAGTCTTAATGTGACAAGGTTTGACCAGAATTTGAAGGGTTGAATAAGTGACTTCAGTTATTGCTTCTTTCTGTTAATCATTTGCTGCAGTTTATGTTTTTTAATGACACTGTCCATGAAAATGATCCCGTTTTTGAGTCAGAGGCAAAAAATAGTTTTAATATTATCATTTATTGTTGTATTTCTCAAAATGTGTCCTCCTGACAGGCCTAAATGTACCAGAGGACTGTAACTGGGGCAGACTGACTGAAGTGAGGCTGCCAATCTGCACCATCAGCCCCTCCCACTACCACCAGCACTGACACCACATTCATTCTAGGCCATGTGGGGGAAGTGTCTTGCTTAAGGACACAACAACAGTTTGCACTAGAGACACTGCTGGTCCACTGTGGTGTCCCATCCAAGAACTGACCAGGCCCCGCCGTGTCCAGCTCCAAAGGTCAAAGGTCAGGTGGTACGGGCTCCATGAAACTCCATGATTTTCCCCTCGAATTTTCACAATTTGTTCTAGCGATTTTTCACGATTTTTTCCCGCAAATTTTCAATGATATTTCCTTCGAATTTTCAGCATTTTTTTTGCAAATTTTCAAGGATTTTCGCCTCGAAATTTCAAGATTTTTTCTTGCAAAATTTCAAGGATTTTCCCCTCGAAATTTCAAGATTTTTTCTTGCAAATTTTCAAGGATTTACCCCTCGAAATTTCAAGATTTTTTCTTGCAAAATTTCAAGGATTTTCCCCTCGAAATTTCAAGATTTTTTCTTGCAAATTTTCAAGGATTTTTCCCTCGTATTTTCAGGATTTTTCCCCACAAATTTTAAAGGATTTTTCCCTCCAATTTTCACGGTTTGTTCTCGCGAATTTTCACGATTTATTCTCGGAAATTTTCAAGGATTTTCCCCTCGAAATTTCAAGATTTTTTCCTGCAAATTTTCAATGATTTTCCCCTCGAATTTTCAGGATTTTCCCCAATAATTTTCAAGGATTTTCCCCTCGAATTGTCACAATTTGTTCTCGCGAATTTTCATGATTTATTCTCGCAAATTTTAAAGGATTTTCCCCTCATATTTTCACAATTTGTTCTCGCGAATTTTCACGATTTATTCTCGCAAATTTTCAAGGATTTTTCCCTCGACATTTCAAGATTTTTTCCCGCACATTTTCAAGGATTTTTCCCTCGAAATTACAAGATTTTTTCCTGCACATTTTCAAGGATTTTCGCCTCGAATTTTCAGGATTTTCCCCCGCAAATTTTCAAGGATTTTCCCCTCGAAATTTCAACATTTTTTCCTGCACATTTTCACGGATTTTCTCCTCGAATTTTCAGGATTTTCCCCACTAATTTTCAAGGATTTTCCCCTCGAATTTTCACACTTTGTTCTCGCGAATTTTCACGATTTATTCTCGCAAATTTTCAAGGATTTTTCCCTCGTATTTTCAGGATTTTTCCCCACAAATTTTAAAGGATTTTTCCCTCCAATTTTCACGGTTTGTTCTCGCGAATTTTCACGATTTATTCTCGGAAATTTTCAAGGATTTTCCCCTCGAAATTTCAAGATTTTTTCCTGCAAATTTTCAATGATTTTCCCCTCGAATTTTCAGGATTTTCCCCACTAATTTTCAAGGATTTTCCCCTCGAATTTTCACAATTTGTTCTCGCGAATTTTCACGATTTATTCTCGGAAATTTTCAAGGATTTTTCCTTCAAAATTTCAAGATTTTTTCCTGCACATTTTCAAGGATTTTTGCCTCGAAATTTCAAGATTTTTTCCTGCACATTTTCAAGGATTTTCGCCTCGAATTTTCAAGATTTTCCCCCGCAAATTTTCAAGGATTTTCCCCTCGAATTTTCAGGATTTTCCCCACTAATTTTCAAGGATTTTCCCCTCGAATTGTCACAATTTGTTCTCGCGAATTTTCACGATTTATTCTCGCAAATTTTAAAGGATTTTTCCCTCAAATTTTCAGGATTTTTTCCCTAAAATTTTAAAGGATTTATTCTCAAAAAATTTTAAAGGATTTTCCCCTCGAATTTTCACAATTTGTTCTCGCGAATTTTCACGATTTATTCTCGGAAATTTTCAAGGATTTTTCCCTCGAAATTTCAAGATTTTTTCCTACACATTTTCAAGGATTTTTCCCTCGAATTTTCAGTATTTTCCCCACTAATTTTCAAGGATTTTCCCCTCGAATTGTCACAATTTGTTCTCGCGAATTTTCACGATTTATTCTCGCAAATTTTCAAGGATTTTTCCCTCGACATTTCAAGATTTTTTCCCGCACATTTTCAAGGATTTTCGCCTCGAAATTACAAGATTTTTTCCTGCACATTTTCAAGGATTTTTCCCTCGAATTTTCACGGTTTGTTCTCGCGAATTTTCACGATTTATTCTCGGAAATTTTCAAGGATTTTCCCCTTGAAATTTCAAGATTTTTTCTTGCAAATTTTGAAGGATTTTCCCCTCGAAATTTCAAGATTTTTTCTTGCAAATTTTCAAGGATTTTCCCCTCGAAATTTCAAGATTTTTTCTTGCAAATATTCAAGGATTTTCGCCTCGAAATTTCAAGATTTTTTTAGCAAATTTTCAAGGATTTTCCCCTCGAAATTTCAAGATTTTTTCTTGCAAATTTTCAAGGAATTTCACGGATTTTTCCCTTGAATTTTCACGGTTTGTTCTCTGAAATTTTCAAGAATTTTTCCCTCGAAATTTCAAGATTTTTTCCCACAGATTTTCAAGGATTTTTCTTAGAATACACAGAGTACTGTGTTCTGAATACTTAGAATACACAGAGTACTGTGTTCTGAATACTTAGAATACACAGAGTACTGTGTTCTGAATACTTAGAATACACAGAGTACTGTGTTCTGAATACTTAGAATACACAGAGTACTGTGGTCTGAATACTTAGAATACACAGAGTACTGTGGTCTGAATACTTAGAATACACAGAGTACTGTGTTCTGAATACTTGGACACAGAGTACTGTGTTCTGAATACTTGGACACAGAGTACTATGGTCTGAATACTTGTTGTTTGGGCTGAATAATTATCATCTGTGCATTTTCTTTGCAATAACAGGGAGATTTTTGTTTTTTCAGTCTTAATGTGACAAGGTTTGACCAGAATTTGAAGGGTTGAATAAGTGACTTCAGTTATTGCTTCTTTCTGTTAATCATTTGCTGCAGTTTATGTTTTTTAATGACACTGTCCATGAAAATGATCCTGTTTTTGAGTCAGAGGCAAAAAATAGTTTTAATATTATCATTTATTGTTGTATTTCTCAAAATGTGTCCTCCTGACAGGCCTAAATGTACCAGAGGACTGTAACTGGGGCAGACTGACTGAAGTGAGGCTGCCAATCTGCACCATCAGCCCCTCCCACTACCACCAGCACTGACACCACATTCATTCTAGGCCATGTGGGGGAAGTGTCTTGCTTAAGGACACAACAACAGTTTGCACTAGAGACACTGCTGGTCCACTGTGGTGTCCCATCCAAGAACTGACCAGGCCCCGCCGTGTCCAGCTCCAAAGGTCAAAGGTCAGGTGGTACGGGCTCCATGAAACTCCATGATTTTCCCCTCGAATTTTCACAATTTGTTCTAGCGATTTTTCACGATTTTTTCAGGCAAATTTTCAATGATATTTCCCTCGAATTTTCAGCATTTTTTCCTGCAAATTTTCAAGGATTTTCCCCTTGAAATTTCAAGATTTTTTCTTGCAAATTTTCAAGGATTTTCCCCTCGAAATTTCAAGATTTTTTCTTGCAAATTTTCAAGGATTTTCCCCTCGAAATTTCAAGATTTTTTCTTGCAAATATTCAAGGATTTTCGCCTCGAAATTTCAAGATTTTTTCTTGCAAATTTTCAAGGAATTTCACGGATTTTTCCCTTGAATTTTCACGGTTTGTTCTCTGAAATTTTCAAGAATTTTTCCCTCGAAATTTCAAGATTTTTTCCCACAGATTTTCAAGGATTTTTCTTAGAATACACAGAGTACTGTGTTCTGAATACTTAGAATACACAGAGTACTGTGTTCTGAATACTTAGAATACACAGAGTACTGTGTTCTGAATACTTAGAATACACAGAGTACTGTGTTCTGAATACTTGGACACAGAGTACTGTGTTCTGAATACTTGGACACAGAGTACTGTGTTCTGAATACTTGGACACAGAGTACTATGGTCTGAATACTTGTTGTTTGGGCTGAATAATTATCATCTGTGCATTTTCTTTGCAATAACAGGGACATTTTTGTTTTTTCAGTCTTAATGTGACAAGGTTTGACCAGAATTTGAAGGGTTGAATAAGTGACTTCAGTTATTGCTTCTTTCTGTTAATCATTTGCTGCAGTTTATGTTTTTTAATGACACTGTCCATGAAAATGATCCTGTTTTTGAGTCAGAGGCAAAAAATAGTTTTAATATTATCATTTATTGTTGTATTTCTCAAAATGTGTCCTCCTGACAGGCCTAAATGTACCAGAGGACTGTAACTGGGGCAGACTGACTGAAGTGAGGCTGCCAATCTGCACCATCAGCCCCTCCCACTACCACCAGCACTGACACCACATTCATTCTAGGCCATGTGGGGGAAGTGTCTTGCTTAAGGACACAACAACAGTTTGCACTAGAGACACTGCTGGTCCACTGTGGTGTCCCATCCAAGAACTGACCAGGCCCCGCCGTGTCCAGCTCCAAAGGTCAAAGGTCAGGTGGTACGGGCTCCATGAAACTCCATGATTTTCCCCTCGAATTTTCACAATTTGTTCTAGCGATTTTTCACGATTTTTTCCCGCAAATTTTCAATGATATTTCCTTCGAATTTTCAGCATTTTTTTTGCAAATTTTCAAGGATTTTCGCCTCGAAGTTTCAAGTCTTTTTCTTGCAAAATTTCAAGGATTTTCCCCTCGAAATTTCAAGATTTTTTCTTGCAAATTTTCAAGGATTTACCCCTCGAAATTTCAAGATTTTTTCTTGCAAAATTTCTACGATTTTCCCCTCGAAATTTCAAGATTTTTTCTTGCAAATTTTCAAGGATTTTTCCCTCGTATTTTCAGGATTTTTCCCCACAAATTTTAAAGGATTTTTCCCTCCAATTTTCACGGTTTGTTCTCGCGAATTTTCACGATTTATTCTCGGAAATTTTCAAGGATTTTCCCCTCGAAATTTCAAGATTTTTTCCTGCAAATTTTCAATGATTTTCCCCTCGAATTTTCAGGATTTTCCCCACTAATTTTCAAGGATTTTCCCCTCGAATTGTCACAATTTGTTCTCGCGAATTTTCACGATTTATTCTCGCAAATTTTCAAGGATTTTTCCCTCGACATTTCAAGATTTTTTCCCGCACATTTTCAAGGATTTTTCCCTCGAAATTACAAGATTTTTTCCTGCACATTTTCAAGGATTTTCGCCTCGAATTTTCAGGATTTTCCCCCGCAAATTTTCAAGGATTTTCCCCTCGAAATTTCAACATTTTTTCCTGCACATTTTCACGGATTTTCTCCTCGAATTTTCAGGATTTTCCCCACTAATTTTCAAGGATTTTCCCCTCGAATTTTCACACTTTGTTCTCGCGAATTTTCACGATTTATTCTCGCAAATTTTCAAGGATTTTTCCCTCGTATTTTCAGGATTTTTCCCCACAAATTTTAAAGGATTTTTCCCTCCAATTTTCACGGTTTGTTCTCGCGAATTTTCACGATTTATTCTCGGAAATTTTCAAGGATTTTCCCCTCGAAATTTCAAGATTTTTTCCTGCAAATTTTCAATGATTTTCCCCTCGAATTTTCAGGATTTTCCCCACTAATTTTAGAGGATTTTCCACTCGAATTTTCACAATTTGTTCTCGCGAATTTTCACGATTTATTCTCGGAAATTTTCAAGGATTTTTCCTTCAAAATTTCAAGATTTTTTCCTGCACATTTTCAAGGATTTTTGCCTCGAAATTTCAAGATTTTTTCCTGCACATTTTCAAGGATTTTCGCCTCGAATTTTCAAGATTTTCCCCCGCAAATTTTCAAGGATTTTCCCCTCGAATTTTCAGGATTTTCCCCACTAATTTTCAAGGATTTTCCCCTCGAATTGTCACAATTTGTTCTCGCGAATTTTCACGATTTATTCTCGCAAATTTTAAAGGATTTTTTCCCTCAAATTTTCAGGATTTTTTCCCTAAAATTTTAAAGGATTTATTCTCAAAAAATTTTAAAGGATTTTCCCCTCGAATTTTCACAATTTGTTCTCGCGAATTTTCACGATTTATTCTCGGAAATTTTCAAGGATTTTTCCCTCGAAATTTCAAGATTTTTTCCTACACATTTTCAAGGATTTTTCCCTCGAATTTTCAGTATTTTCCCCACTAATTTTCAAGGATTTTCCCCTCGAATTGTCACAATTTGTTCTCGCGAATTTTCACGATTTATTCTCGCAAATTTTCAAGGATTTTTCCCTCATATTTTCACAATTTGTTCTCGCGAATTTTCACGATTTATTCTCGCAAATTTTCAAGGATTTTTCCCTCGACATTTCAAGATTTTTTCCCGCACATTTTCAAGGATTTTCCCCTCGAAATTTCAACATTTTTTCCTGCACATTTTCACGGATTTTCTCCTCGAATTTTCAGGATTTTCCCCACTAATTTTCAAGGATTTTCCCCTCGAATTTTCACACTTTGTTCTCGCGAATTTTCACGATTTATTCTCGCAAATTTTCAAGGATTTTTCCCTCGTATTTTCAGGATTTTTCCCCACAAATTTTAAAGGATTTTTCCCTCCAATTTTCACGGTTTGTTCTCGCGAATTTTCACGATTTATTCTCGGAAATTTTCAAGGATTTTCCCCTCGAAATTTCAAGATTTTTTCCTGCAAATTTTCAATGATTTTCCCCTCGAATTTTCAGGATTTTCCCCACTAATTTTCAAGGATTTTCCCCTCGAATTTTCACAATTTGTTCTCGCGAATTTTCACGATTTATTCTCGGAAATTTTCAAGGATTTTTCCTTCAAAATTTCAAGATTTTTTCCTGCACATTTTCAAGGATTTTTGCCTCGAAATTTCAAGATTTTTTCCTGCACATTTTCAAGGATTTTCGCCTCGAATTTTCAAGATTTTCCCCCGCAAATTTTCAAGGATTTTCCCCTCGAATTTTCAGGATTTTCCCCACTAATTTTCAAGGATTTTCCCCTCGAATTGTCACAATTTGTTCTCGCGAATTTTCACGATTTATTCTCGCAAATTTTAAAGGATTTTTCCCTCAAATTTTCAGGATTTTTTCCCTAAAATTTTAAAGGATTTATTCTCAAAAAATTTTAAAGGATTTTCCCCTCGAATTTTCACAATTTGTTCTCGCGAATTTTCACGATTTATTCTCGGAAATTTTCAAGGATTTTTCCCTCGAAATTTCAAGATTTTTTCCTACACATTTTCAAGGATTTTTCCCTCGAATTTTCAGTATTTTCCCCACTAATTTTCAAGGATTTTCCCCTCGAATTGTCACAATTTGTTCTCGCGAATTTTCACGATTTATTCTCGCAAATTTTCAAGGATTTTTCCCTCGACATTTCAAGATTTTTTCCCGCACATTTTCAAGGATTTTCGCCTCGAAATTACAAGATTTTTTCCTGCACATTTTCAAGGATTTTTCCCTCGAATTTTCACGGTTTGTTCTCGCGAATTTTCACGATTTATTCTCGGAAATTTTCAAGGATTTTCCCCTTGAAATTTCAAGATTTTTTCTTGCAAATTTTGAAGGATTTTCCCCTCGAAATTTCAAGATTTTTTCTTGCAAATTTTCAAGGATTTTCCCCTCGAAATTTCAAGATTTTTTCTTGCAAATATTCAAGGATTTTCGCCTCGAAATTTCAAGATTTTTTTAGCAAATTTTCAAGGATTTTCCCCTCGAAATTTCAAGATTTTTTCTTGCAAATTTTCAAGGAATTTCACGGATTTTTCCCTTGAATTTTCACGGTTTGTTCTCTGAAATTTTCAAGAATTTTTCCCTCGAAATTTCAAGATTTTTTCCCACAGATTTTCAAGGATTTTTCTTAGAATACACAGAGTACTGTGTTCTGAATACTTAGAATACACAGAGTACTGTGTTCTGAATACTTAGAATACACAGAGTACTGTGTTCTGAATACTTAGAATACACAGAGTACTGTGTTCTGAATACTTAGAATACACAGAGTACTGTGGTCTGAATACTTAGAATACACAGAGTACTGTGGTCTGAATACTTAGAATACACAGAGTACTGTGTTCTGAATACTTGGACACAGAGTACTGTGTTCTGAATACTTGGACACAGAGTACTATGGTCTGAATACTTGTTGTTTGGGCTGAATAATTATCATCTGTGCATTTTCTTTGCAATAACAGGGAGATTTTTGTTTTTTCAGTCTTAATGTGACAAGGTTTGACCAGAATTTGAAGGGTTGAATAAGTGACTTCAGTTATTGCTTCTTTCTGTTAATCATTTGCTGCAGTTTATGTTTTTTAATGACACTGTCCATGAAAATGATCCTGTTTTTGAGTCAGAGGCAAAAAATAGTTTTAATATTATCATTTATTGTTGTATTTCTCAAAATGTGTCCTCCTGACAGGCCTAAATGTACCAGAGGACTGTAACTGGGGCAGACTGACTGAAGTGAGGCTGCCAATCTGCACCATCAGCCCCTCCCACTACCACCAGCACTGACACCACATTCATTCTAGGCCATGTGGGGGAAGTGTCTTGCTTAAGGACACAACAACAGTTTGCACTAGAGACACTGCTGGTCCACTGTGGTGTCCCATCCAAGAACTGACCAGGCCCCGCCGTGTCCAGCTCCAAAGGTCAAAGGTCAGGTGGTACGGGCTCCATGAAACTCCCTCAACAGAACGTTAAGTCCACAGAATAGTCAAATTTTATCTTTAAATATATTTGTTATTATTTAATTTACACATTTTCAACATTCTAATCCTGTAGAGCTGCCGTTGCCATGGAGATGGTGTCCGTGGTGATGTCACATGGTGCTTAGTGACATCAGAGGATCACATTTGTGAAACTTGTACAAACCAGTTTGGTTTGAACAATTTAGTTTGAACCAGTTTGGTCAGAGACGCAGCTCAGAACGAGACAGCGCTTCAGCAAACACTTTGAATCTTTCTCCTCCACTGAACTCACACAGCTTCAACATGGCCACGCCCACAACATGACACGCCCAGACACGCCCAGACACGCCCAGACACGCCCAGACTTGCCCACCATCAGACGACTGTACGGTACTGGGTCTGCTCATGTACTACACAGAGTTCACCGTGCTACGGCCCCTCGCACCGTCTTCACCGTCCGAGTTTTCCCACGATTTTTCACTAATTTTTCCTGCAAATTTTCAAGGATTTTTCCTTCGAATTTTCACGGTTTGTTCTCTGAAATTTTCAAGAATTTTCCCCTCGAAATTTCAAGATTTTTTCCCGCACATTTTCAAGGATTTTTCTTAGAATACACAGAGTACTGTGTTCTGAATACTTGGACACAGAGTACTGTGTTCTGAATACTTAGAATACACAGAGTACTGTGTTCTGAATACTTGGACACAGAGTACTGTGTTCTGAATACTTGGACACAGAGTACTATGGTCTGAATACTTGTTGTTTGGGCTGAATAATTATCATCTGTGCATTTTCTTTGCAATAACAGGGAGATTTTTGTTTTTTCAGTCTTAATGTGACAAGGTTTGACCAGAATTTGAAGGGTTGAATAAGTGACTTCAGTTATTGCTTCTTTCTGTTAATCATTTGCTGCAGTTTATGTTTTTTAATGACCCTCAATGAAAATGATCCTGTTTTTGAGTCAGAGGCAAAAAATAGTTTTAATATTATCATTTATTGTTGTATTTCTCAAAATGTGTCCTCCTGACAGGCCTAAATGTACCAGAGGACTGTAACTGGGGCAGACTGACTGAAGTGAGGCTGCCAATCTGCACCATCAGCCCCTCCCACTACCACCAGCACTGACACCACATTCATTCTAGGCCATGTGGGGGAAGTGTCTTGCTTAAGGACACAACAACAGTTTGCACTAGAGACACTGCTGGTCCACTGTGGTGTCCCATCCAAGAACTGACCAGGCCCCGCCGTGTCCAGCTCCAAAGGTCAAAGGTCAGGTGGTACGGGCTCCATGAAACTCCATGATTTTCCCCTCGAATTTTCACAATTTGTTCTAGCGATTTTTCACGATTTTTTCAGGCAAATTTTCAATGATATTTCCCTCGAATTTTCAGCATTTTTTCCTGCAAATTTTCAAGGATTTTCCCCTTGAAATTTCAAGATTTTTTCTTGCAAATTTTCAAGGATTTTCCCCTCGAAATTTCAAGATTTTTTCTTGCAAATTTTCAAGGATTTTCCCCTCGAAATTTCAAGATTTTTTCTTGCAAATATTCAAGGATTTTCGCCTCGAAATTTCAAGATTTTTTCTTGCAAATTTTCAAGGAATTTCACGGATTTTTCCCTTGAATTTTCACGGTTTGTTCTCTGAAATTTTCAAGAATTTTTCCCTCGAAATTTCAAGATTTTTTCCCACAGATTTTCAAGGATTTTTCTTAGAATACACAGAGTACTGTGTTCTGAATACTTAGAATACACAGAGTACTGTGTTCTGAATACTTAGAATACACAGAGTACTGTGTTCTGAATACTTAGAATACACAGAGTACTGTGTTCTGAATACTTGGACACAGAGTACTGTGTTCTGAATACTTGGACACAGAGTACTGTGTTCTGAATACTTGGACACAGAGTACTATGGTCTGAATACTTGTTGTTTGGGCTGAATAATTATCATCTGTGCATTTTCTTTGCAATAACAGGGACATTTTTGTTTTTTCAGTCTTAATGTGACAAGGTTTGACCAGAATTTGAAGGGTTGAATAAGTGACTTCAGTTATTGCTTCTTTCTGTTAATCATTTGCTGCAGTTTATGTTTTTTAATGACACTGTCCATGAAAATGATCCTGTTTTTGAGTCAGAGGCAAAAAATAGTTTTAATATTATCATTTATTGTTGTATTTCTCAAAATGTGTCCTCCTGACAGGCCTAAATGTACCAGAGGACTGTAACTGGGGCAGACTGACTGAAGTGAGGCTGCCAATCTGCACCATCAGCCCCTCCCACTACCACCAGCACTGACACCACATTCATTCTAGGCCATGTGGGGGAAGTGTCTTGCTTAAGGACACAACAACAGTTTGCACTAGAGACACTGCTGGTCCACTGTGGTGTCCCATCCAAGAACTGACCAGGCCCCGCCGTGTCCAGCTCCAAAGGTCAAAGGTCAGGTGGTACGGGCTCCATGAAACTCCATGATTTTCCCCTCGAATTTTCACAATTTGTTCTAGCGATTTTTCACGATTTTTTCCCGCAAATTTTCAATGATATTTCCTTCGAATTTTCAGCATTTTTTTTGCAAATTTTCAAGGATTTTCGCCTCGAAGTTTCAAGTCTTTTTCTTGCAAAATTTCAAGGATTTTCCCCTCGAAATTTCAAGATTTTTTCTTGCAAATTTTCAAGGATTTACCCCTCGAAATTTCAAGATTTTTTCTTGCAAAATTTCTACGATTTTCCCCTCGAAATTTCAAGATTTTTTCTTGCAAATTTTCAAGGATTTTTCCCTCGTATTTTCAGGATTTTTCCCCACAAATTTTAAAGGATTTTTCCCTCCAATTTTCACGGTTTGTTCTCGCGAATTTTCACGATTTATTCTCGGAAATTTTCAAGGATTTTCCCCTCGAAATTTCAAGATTTTTTCCTGCAAATTTTCAATGATTTTCCCCTCGAATTTTCAGGATTTTCCCCACTAATTTTCAAGGATTTTCCCCTCGAATTGTCACAATTTGTTCTCGCGAATTTTCACGATTTATTCTCGCAAATTTTCAAGGATTTTTCCCTCGACATTTCAAGATTTTTTCCCGCACATTTTCAAGGATTTTTCCCTCGAAATTACAAGATTTTTTCCTGCACATTTTCAAGGATTTTCGCCTCGAATTTTCAGGATTTTCCCCCGCAAATTTTCAAGGATTTTCCCCTCGAAATTTCAACATTTTTTCCTGCACATTTTCACGGATTTTCTCCTCGAATTTTCAGGATTTTCCCCACTAATTTTCAAGGATTTTCCCCTCGAATTTTCACACTTTGTTCTCGCGAATTTTCACGATTTATTCTCGCAAATTTTCAAGGATTTTTCCCTCGTATTTTCAGGATTTTTCCCCACAAATTTTAAAGGATTTTTCCCTCCAATTTTCACGGTTTGTTCTCGCGAATTTTCACGATTTATTCTCGGAAATTTTCAAGGATTTTCCCCTCGAAATTTCAAGATTTTTTCCTGCAAATTTTCAATGATTTTCCCCTCGAATTTTCAGGATTTTCCCCACTAATTTTAGAGGATTTTCCACTCGAATTTTCACAATTTGTTCTCGCGAATTTTCACGATTTATTCTCGGAAATTTTCAAGGATTTTTCCTTCAAAATTTCAAGATTTTTTCCTGCACATTTTCAAGGATTTTTGCCTCGAAATTTCAAGATTTTTTCCTGCACATTTTCAAGGATTTTCGCCTCGAATTTTCAAGATTTTCCCCCGCAAATTTTCAAGGATTTTCCCCTCGAATTTTCAGGATTTTCCCCACTAATTTTCAAGGATTTTCCCCTCGAATTGTCACAATTTGTTCTCGCGAATTTTCACGATTTATTCTCGCAAATTTTAAAGGATTTTTCCCTCAAATTTTCAGGATTTTTTCCCTAAAATTTTAAAGGATTTATTCTCAAAAAATTTTAAAGGATTTTCCCCTCGAATTTTCACAATTTGTTCTCGCGAATTTTCACGATTTATTCTCGGAAATTTTCAAGGATTTTTCCCTCGAAATTTCAAGATTTTTTCCTACACATTTTCAAGGATTTTTCCCTCGAATTTTCAGTATTTTCCCCACTAATTTTCAAGGATTTTCCCCTCGAATTGTCACAATTTGTTCTCGCGAATTTTCACGATTTATTCTCGCAAATTTTCAAGGATTTTTCCCTCGACATTTCAAGATTTTTTCCCGCACATTTTCAAGGATTTTCGCCTCGAAATTACAAGATTTTTTCCTGCACATTTTCAAGGATTTTTCCCTCGAATTTTCACGGTTTGTTCTCGCGAATTTTCACGATTTATTCTCGGAAATTTTCAAGGATTTTCCCCTTGAAATTTCAAGATTTTTTCTTGCAAATTTTGAAGGATTTTCCCCTCGAAATTTCAAGATTTTTTCTTGCAAATTTTCAAGGATTTTCCCCTCGAAATTTCAAGATTTTTTCTTGCAAATATTCAAGGATTTTCGCCTCGAAATTTCAAGATTTTTTCTTGCAAATTTTCAAGGAATTTCACGGATTTTTCCCTTGAATTTTCACAATTTGTTCTAGCGATTTTTCACGATTTTTTCCCGCAAATTTTCAATGATATTTCCTTCGAATTTTCAGCATTTTTTTTTGCAAATTTTCAAGGATTTTCGCCTCGAAATTTCAAGATTTTTTCTTGCAAAATTTCAAGGATTTTCCCCTCGAAATTTCAAGATTTTTTCTTGCAAATTTTCAAGGATTTTTCCCTCGTATTTTCAGGATTTTTCCCCACAAATTTTAAAGGATTTTTCCCTCCAATTTTCACGGTTTGTTCTCGCGAATTTTCACGATTTATTCTCGGAAATTTTCAAGGATTTTCCCCTCGAAATTTCAAGATTTTTTCCTGCAAATTTTCAATGATTTTCCCCTCGAATTTTCAGGATTTTCCCCAATAATTTTCAAGGATTTTCCCCTCGAATTGTCACAATTTGTTCTCGCGAATTTTCACGATTTATTCTCGCAAATTTTCAAGGATTTTTCCCTCGACATTTCAAGATTTTTTCCCGCACATTTTCAAGGATTTTTCCCTCGAAATTACAAGATTTTTTCCTGCACATTTTCAAGGATTTTCGCCTCGAATTTTCAGGATTTTCCCCCGCAAATTTTCAAGGATTTTCCCCTCGAAATTTCAACATTTTTTCCTGCACATTTTCACGGATTTTCTCCTCGAATTTTCAGGATTTTCCCCACTAATTTTCAAGGATTTTCCCCTCGAATTTTCACACTTTGTTCTCGCGAATTTTCACGATTTATTCTCGCAAATTTTCAAGGATTTTTCCCTCGTATTTTCAGGATTTTTCCCCACAAATTTTAAAGGATTTTTCCCTCCAATTTTCACGGTTTGTTCTCGCGAATTTTCACGATTTATTCTCGGAAATTTTCAAGGATTTTCCCCTCGAAATTTCAAGATTTTTTCCTGCAAATTTTCAATGATTTTCCCCTCGAATTTTCAGGATTTTCCCCACTAATTTTAGAGGATTTTCCACTCGAATTTTCACAATTTGTTCTCGCGAATTTTCACGATTTATTCTCGGAAATTTTCAAGGATTTTTCCTTCAAAATTTCAAGATTTTTTCCTGCACATTTTCAAGGATTTTTGCCTCGAAATTTCAAGATTTTTTCCTGCACATTTTCAAGGATTTTCGCCTCGAATTTTCAAGATTTTCCCCCGCAAATTTTCAAGGATTTTCCCCTCGAATTTTCAGGATTTTCCCCACTAATTTTCAAGGATTTTCCCCTCGAATTGTCACAATTTGTTCTCGCGAATTTTCACGATTTATTCTCGCAAATTTTAAAGGATTTTTCCCTCAAATTTTCAGGATTTTTTCCCTAAAATTTTAAAGGATTTATTCTCAAAAATTTTTAAAGGATTTTCCCCTCGAATTTTCACAATTTGTTCTCGCGAATTTTCACGATTTATTCTCGGAAATTTTCAAGGATTTTTCCCTCGAAATTTCAAGATTTTTTCCTACACATTTTCAAGGATTTTTCCCTCGAATTTTCAGTATTTTCCCCACTAATTTTCAAGGATTTTCCCCTCGAATTGTCACAATTTGTTCTCGCGAATTTTCACGATTTATTCTCGCAAATTTTCAAGGATTTTTCCCTTGACATTTCAAGATTTTTTCCCGCACATTTTCAAGGATTTTTCCCTCGAAATTACAAGATTTTTTCCTGCACATTTTCAAGGATTTTCGCCTCGAATTTTCAGGATTTTCCCCCGCAAATTTTCAAGGATTTTCCCCTCGAAATTTCAACATTTTTTCCTGCACATTTTCACGGATTTTCTCCTCGAATTTTCAGGATTTTCCCCACTAATTTTCAAGGATTTTCCCCTCGAATTTTCACACTTTGTTCTCGCGAATTTTCACGATTTATTCTCGCAAATTTTCAAGGATTTTTCCCTCGTATTTTCAGGATTTTTCCCCACAAATTTTAAAGGATTTTCCCCTCCAATTTTCACGGTTTGTTCTCGCGAATTTTCACGATTTATTCTCGGAAATTTTCAAGGATTTTCCCCTCGAAATTTCAAGATTTTTTCCTGCAAATTTTCAATGATTTTCCCCTCGAATTTTCAGGATTTTCCCCACTAATTTTAGAGGATTTTCCACTCGAATTTTCACAATTTGTTCTCGCGAATTTTCACGATTTATTCTCGGAAATTTTCAAGGATTTTTCCTTCAAAATTTCAAGATTTTTTCCTGCACATTTTCAAGGATTTTTGCCTCGAAATTTCAAGATTTTTTCCTGCACATTTTCAAGGATTTTCGCCTCGAATTTTCAAGATTTTCCCCCGCAAATTTTCAAGGATTTTCCCCTCGAATTTTCAGGATTTTCCCCACTAATTTTCAAGGATTTTCCCCTCGAATTGTCACAATTTGTTCTCGCGAATTTTCACGATTTATTCTCGCAAATTTTAAAGGATTTTTCCCTCAAATTTTCAGGATTTTTTCCCTAAAATTTTAAAGGATTTATTCTCAAAAAATTTTAAAGGATTTTCCCCTCGAATTTTCACAATTTGTTCTCGCGAATTTTCACGATTTATTCTCGGAAATTTTCAAGGATTTTTCCCTCGAAATTTCAAGATTTTTTCCTACACATTTTCAAGGATTTTTCCCTCGAATTTTCAGTATTTTCCCCACTAATTTTCAAGGATTTTCCCCTCGAATTGTCACAATTTGTTCTCGCGAATTTTCACGATTTATTCTCGCAAATTTTCAAGGATTTTTCCCTCGACATTTCAAGATTATTTCCCGCACATTTTCAAGGATTGTCGCCTCGAAATTACAAGATTTTTTCCTGCACATTTTCAAGGATTTTTCCCTCGAATTTTCACGGTTTGTTCTCGCGAATTTTCACGATTTATTCTCGGAAATTTTCAAGGATTTTCCCCTTGAAATTTCAAGATTTTTTCTTGCAAATTTTCAAGGATTTTCCCCTTGAAATTTCAAGATTTTTTCTTGCAAATTTTCAAGGATTTTCCCCTCGAAATTTCAAGATTTTTTCTTGCAAATTTTCAAGGAATTTCACGGATTTTTCCCTTGAATTTTCACGGTTTGTTCTCTGAAATTTTCAAGAATTTTTCCCTCGAAATTTCAAGATTTTTTCCCACAGATTTTCAAGGATTTTTCTTAGAATACACAGAGTACTGTGTTCTGAATACTTAGAATACACAGAGTACTGTGTTCTGAATACTTAGAATACACAGAGTACTGTGTTCTGAATACTTAGAATACACAGAGTACTGTGTTCTGAATACTTAGAATACACAGAGTACTGTGGTCTGAATACTTAGAATACACAGAGTACTGTGGTCTGAATACTTAGAATACACAGAGTACTGTGTTCTGAATACTTGGACACAGAGTACTGTGTTCTGAATACTTGGACACAGAGTACTATGGTCTGAATACTTGTTGTTTGGGCTGAATAATTATCATCTGTGCATTTTCTTTACAATAACAGGGAGATTTTTGTTTTTTCAGTCTTAATGTGACAAGGTTTGACCAGAATTTGAAGGGTTGAATAAGTGACTTCAGTTATTGCTTCTTTCTGTTAATCATTTGCTGCAGTTTATGTTTTTTAATGACACTGTCCATGAAAATGATCCTGTTTTTGAGTCAGAGGCAAAAAATAGTTTTAATATTATCATTTATTGTTGTATTTCTCAAAATGTGTCCTCCTGACAGGCCTAAATGTACCAGAGGACTGTAACTGGGGCAGACTGACTGAAGTGAGGCTGCCAATCTGCACCATCAGCCCCTCCCACTACCACCAGCACTGACACCACATTCATTCTAGGCCATGTGGGGGAAGTGTCTTGCTTAAGGACACAACAACAGTTTGCACTAGAGACACTGCTGGTCCACTGTGGTGTCCCATCCAAGAACTGACCAGGCCCCGCCGTGTCCAGCTCCAAAGGTCAAAGGTCAGGTGGTACGGGCTCCATGAAACTCCCTCAACAGAACGTTAAGTCCACAGAATAGTCAAATTTTATCTTTAAATATATTTGTTATTATTTAATTTACACATTTTCAACATTCTAATCCTGTAGAGCTGCCGTTGCCATGGAGATGGTGTCCGTGGTGATGTCACATGGTGCTTAGTGACATCAGAGGATCACATTTGTGAAACTTGTACAAACCAGTTTGGTTTGAACAATTTAGTTTGAACCAGTTTGGTCAGAGACGCAGCTCAGAACGAGACAGCGCTTCAGCAAACACTTTGAATCTTTCTCCTCCACTGAACTCACACAGCTTCAACATGGCCACGCCCACAACATGACACGCCCAGACACGCCCAGACACGCCCAGACACGCCCAGACTTGCCCACCATCAGACGACTGTACGGTACTGGGTCTGCTCATGGACTACACAGAGTTCACCGTGCTACGGCCCCTCGCACCGTCTTCACCGTCCGAGTTTTCCCACGATTTTTCACTAATTTTTCCTGCAAATTTTCAAGGATTTTTCCTTCGAATTTTCACGGTTTGTTCTCTGAAATTTTCAAGAATTTTCCCCTCGAAATTTCAAGATTTTTTCCCGCACATTTTCAAGGATTTTTCTTAGAATACACAGAGTACTGTGTTCTGAATACTTGGACACAGAGTACTGTGTTCTGAATACTTAGAATACACAGAGTACTGTGTTCTGAATACTTGGACACAGAGTACTGTGTTCTGAATACTTGGACACAGAGTACTATGGTCTGAATACTTGTTGTTTGGGCTGAATAATTATCATCTGTGCATTTTCTTTGCAATAACAGGGAGATTTTTGTTTTTTCAGTCTTAATGTGACAAGGTTTGACCAGAATTTGAAGGGTTGAATAAGTGACTTCAGTTATTGCTTCTTTCTGTTAATCATTTGCTGCAGTTTATGTTTTTTAATGACACTGTCCATGAAAATGATCCCGTTTTTGAGTCAGAGGCAAAAAATAGTTTTAATATTATCATTTATTGTTGTATTTCTCAAAATGTGTCCTCCTGACAGGCCTAAATGTACCAGAGGACTGTAACTGGGGCAGACTGACTGAAGTGAGGCTGCCAATCTGCACCATCAGCCCCTCCCACTACCACCAGCACTGACACCACATTCATTCTAGGCCATGTGGGGGAAGTGTCTTGCTTAAGGACACAACAACAGTTTGCACTAGAGACACTGCTGGTCCACTGTGGTGTCCCATCCAAGAACTGACCAGGCCCCGCCGTGTCCAGCTCCAAAGGTCAAAGGTCAGGTGGTACGGGCTCCATGAAACTCCCTCAACAGAACGTTAAGTCCACAGAATAGTCAAATTTTATCTTTAAATATATTTGTTATTATTTAATTTACACATTTTCAACATTCTAATCCTGTAGAGCTGCCGTTGCCATGGAGATGGTGTCCGTGGTGATGTCACATGGTGCTTAGTGACATCAGAGGATCACATTTGTGAAACTTGTACAAACCAGTTTGGTTTGAACAATTTAGTTTGAACCAGTTTGGTCAGAGACGCAGCTCAGAACGAGACAGCGCTTCAGCAAACACTTTGAATCTTTCTCCTCCACTGAACTCACACAGCTTCAACATGGCCACGCCCACAACATGACACGCCCAGACACGCCCAGACACGCCCAGACACGCCCAGACACGCCCAGACACGCCCAGACACGCCCAGACTTGCCCACCATCAGACGACTGTACGGTACTGGGTCTGCTCATGTACTACACAGAGTTCACCGTGCTACGGCCCCTCGCACCGTCTTCACCGTCCGAGTTTTCCCACGATTTTTCACTAATTTTTCCTGCAAATTTTCAAGGATTTTTCCTTCGAATTTTCACGGTTTGTTCTCTGAAATTTTCAAGAATTTTCCCCTCGAAATTTCAAGATTTTTTCCCGCACATTTTCAAGGATTTTTCTTAGAATACACAGAGTACTGTGTTCTGAATACTTGTTGTTTGGGCTGAATAATTATCATCTGTGCATTTTCTTTGCAATAACAGGGACATTTTTGTTTTTTCAGTCTTAATGTGACAAGGTTTGACCAGAATTTGAAGGGTTGAATAAGTGACTTCAGTTATTGCTTCTTTCTGTTAATCATTTGCTGCAGTTTATGTTTTTTAATGACACTGTCCATGAAAATGATCCTGTTTTTGAGTCAGAGGCAAAAAATAGTTTTAATATTATCATTTATTGTTGTATTTCTCAAAATGTGTCCTCCTGACAGGCCTAAATGTACCAGAGGACTGTAACTGGGGCAGACTGACTGAAGTGAGGCTGCCAATCTGCACCATCAGCCCCTCCCACTACCGAATTTTCAGGATTTTCCCCACTAATTTTCAAGGATTTTCCCCTCGAATTGTCACAATTTGTTCTCGCGAATTTTCACGATTTATTCTCGCAAATTTTAAAGGATTTTCCCCTCATATTTTCACAATTTGTTCTCGCGAATTTTCACGATTTATTCTCGCAAATTTTCAAGGATTTTTCCCTCGACATTTCAAGATTTTTTCCCGCACATTTTCAAGGATTTTCGCCTCGAAATTACAAGATTTTTTCCTACACATTTTCAAGGATTTTCGCCTCGAATTTTCAGGATTTTCCCCCGCAAATTTTCAAGGATTTTCCCCTCGAAATTTCAAGATTTTTTCCTGCACATTTTCACAGATTTTCGTCTCGAATTTTCAGGATTTTCCCCACTAATTTTCAAGGATTTTCCCCTCGAATTGTCACAATTTGTTCTCGCGAATTTTAAAGATTTATTCTCGCAAATTTTCAAGGATTTTTCCCTCAAATTTTCAGGATTTTTTCCCTCAAATTTTAAAGGATTTATTCTTGCAAATTTTCACGGTTTGTTGTCGCGAATTTTCACGATTTATTCTCGGAAATTTTCAAGGATTTTCCCCTCGAATTTTCACAATTTGTTCTCGCGAATTTTCACGATTTATTCTCGGAAATTTTCAAGGATTTTTCTCTCGAAATTTCAAGATTTTTTCCTGTACATTTTCAAGGATTTTCGCCTCAAAATTTCAAGATTTTTCCCTGCACATTTTCAAGGATTTTCGCATCGAATTTTCAGGATTTTCCCCCGCAAATTTTCAAGGATTTTCCCCTCGAATTTTCACGGTTTGTTCTCGCGAATTTTCACGATTTATTCTCGCAAATTTTCAAGGATTTTTCCTTCGTATTTTCAGGATTTTTCCCCGCAAATTTTTAAAGATTTTTCCCTCGAATTTTCACGGTTTGTTGTCGCGAATTTTCACGATTTATTCTCGGAAATTTTCAAGGATTTTTCCCTCGAAATTTCAGGATTTTTTCCTGCACATTTTCAAGGATTTTTGCCTCGAAATTTCAAGATTTTTTCCTGCACATTTTCAAGGATTTTCCCCTCGAAATTTCAACATTTTTTCCTGCACATTTTCACGGATTTTCTCCTCGAATTTTCAGGATTTTCCCCACTAATTTTCAAGGATTTTCCCCTCGAATTTTCAAACTTTGTTCTCGCGAATTTTCACGATTTATTCTCGCAAATTTTCAAGGATTTTCCCCTCGAATTTTCATGGTTTGTTCTCGCGAATTTTCACGATTTATTCTCGGAAATTTTCAAGGATTTTTCTCTCGAAATTTCAAGATTTTTTCCTGCACAATTTCAAGGATTTTCGCCTCGAAATTACAAGATTTTTTCCTGCACATTTTCAAGGATTTTCGCCTCGAATTTTCAGGATTTTCCCCTGCAAATTTTCAAGGATTTTCCCCTCGAAATTTCAAGATTTTTTCCTGCACATTTTCACAGATTTTCGTCTCGAATTTTCAGGATTTTCCCCACTAATTTTCAAGGATTTTCCCCTCGAATTGTCACAATTTGTTCTCGCGAATTTTAAAGATTTATTCTCGCAAATTTTCAAGGATTTTTCCCTCAAATTTTCAGGATTTTTTCCCTCAAATTTTAAAGGATTTATTCTTGCAAATTTTAAAGGATTTTCCCCTCGAATTTTCACAATTTGTTCTCGCGAATTTTCACGATTTATTCTCGCAAATTTTCAAGGATTTTTCCCTCGACATTTCAAAATTTTTTCCCGCACATTTTCAAGGATTTTCGCCTCGAAATTACAAGATTTTTTCCTGTACATTTTCAAGGATTTTCGCCTCAAAATTTCAAGATTTTTCCCTGCACATTTTCAAGGATTTTCGCATCGAATTTTCAGGATTTTCCCCCGCAAATTTTCAAGGATTTTCCCCTCGAATTTTCACGGTTTGTTCTCGCGAATTTTCACGATTTATTCTCGCAAATTTTCAAGGATTTTTCCTTCGTATTTTCAGGATTTTTCCCCGCAAATTTTTAAAGATTTTTCCCTCAAATTTTCACGGTTTGTTGTCGCGAATTTTCACGATTTATTCTCGGAAATTTTCAAGGATTTTCCCCTCGAATTTTCACAATTTGTTCTCGCGAATTTTCACGATTTTCCCCTCGAATTTTCACAATTTGTTCCCTCGAAATTTCAGGATTTTTTCCTGCACATTTTCAAGGATTTTTGCCTCGAAATTTCAAGATTTTTTCCTGCACATTTTCAAGGATTTTCCCCTCGAAATTTCAACATTTTTTCCTGCACATTTTCACGGATTTTCTCCTCGAATTTTCAGGATTTTCCCCACTAATTTTCAAGGATTTTCCCCTCGAATTTTCACGGTTTGTTCTCGCGAATTTTCACGATTTATTCTCGCAAATTTTCAAGGATTTTTCTCTCGAAATTTCAAGATTTTTTCCTGCACAATTTCAAGGATTTTCGCCTCGAAATTACAAGATTTTTTCCTGCACATTTTCAAGGATTTTCGCCTCGAATTTTCAGGATTTTCCCCCGCAAATTTTCAAGGATTTTCCCCTCGAAATTTCAAGATTTTTTCCTGCACATTTTCACAGATTTTCGTCTCGAATTTTCAGGATTTTCCCCACTAATTTTCAAGGATTTTCCCCTCGAATTGTCACAATTTGTTCTCGCGAATTTTAAAGATTTATTCTCGCAAATTTTCAAGGATTTTTCCCTCAAATTTTCAGGATTTTTTCCCTCAAATTTTAAAGGATTTTCCCCTCGAATTTTCACAATTTGTTCTCGCGAATTTTCACGATTTATTCTCGGAAATTTTCAAGGATTTTTCCCTCGACATTTCAAAATTTTTTCCCGCACATTTTCAAGGATTTTCGCCTCGAAATTACAAGATTTTTTCCTGCACATTTTCAAGGATTTTCGCCTCAAAATTTCAAGATTTTTCCCTGCACATTTTCAAGGATTTTCGCATCGAATTTTCAGGATTTTCCCCCGCAAATTTTCAAGGATTTTCCCCTCGAATTTTCACGGTTTGTTCTCGCGAATTTTCACGATTTATTCTCGCAAATTTTCAAGGATTTTTCCTTCGTATTTTCAGGATTTTTCCCCGCAAATTTTAAAGGATTTTTCCCTCGAGTTTTCACGGTTTGTTGTCGTGAATTTTCACGATTTATTCTCGGAAAATTTCAAGGATTTTTCCCTCGAAATTTCAGGATTTTTTCCTGCACATTTTCAAGGATTTTTGCCTCGAAATTTCAAGATTTTTTCCTGCACATTTTCAAGGATTTTCACCTTGAATTTTCACGTTTTTTTCTCGCGAATTTTCGCCATTTATTCTCGCAAATTTTCAAGGATTTTTCCCTCGAACTTTCAGGATTTTTCCCCGCAAATTTTAAAGGATTTTTCCCTCGAATTTTCACGGTTTGTTCTCGCGAATTTTCACGATTTATTCTCGCAAATTTTCAAGGATTTTTCCCTCGAATTTTCACGGTTTGTTCTCGTGACTTTTCACGATTTTTTCTCGCAAATTTTCAAGGATTTTTCCCTCGACATTTCAAGATTTTTTCCCGCACATTTTCAAGGATTTTCGCCTCGAAATTACAAGATTTTTTCCTGTACATTTTCAAGGATTTTCGCCTCGAATTTTCAGGATTTTCCCCCGCAAATTTTCAAGGATTTTCCCCTCGAAATTTCAAGATTTTTTCCTGCACATTTTCACAGATTTTCGTCTCGAATTTTCAGGATTTTCCCCACTAATTTTCAAGGATTTTCCCCTCGAATTGTCACAATTTGTTCTCGCGAATTTTAAAGATTTATTCTCGCAAATTTTCAAGGATTTTTCCCTCAAATTTTCAGGATTTTTTCCCTCAAATTTTAAAGGATTTATTCTCGCAAATTTTAAAGGATTTTCCCCTCGAATTTTCACGATTTATTCTCGCAAATTTTCAAGGATTTTTCCCTCGACATTTCAAAATTTTTTCCCGCACATTTTCAAGGATTTTCGTCTCGAAATTACAAGATTTTTTCCTGCACATTTTCAAGGATTTTCGCCTCAAAATTTCAAGATTTCTCCCTGCACATTTTCAAGGATTTTCGCATCGAATTTTCAGGATTTTCCCCCGCAAATTTTCAAGGATTTTCCCCTCGAATTTTCACGGTTTGTTCTCGCGAATTTTCACGATTTATTCTCGCAAATTTTAAAGGATTTTTCCTTCGTATTTTCAGGATTTTTCCCCGCAAATTTTAAAGGATTTTTCCCTAGAATTTTCACGATTTGTTGTCGCGAATTTTCACGATTTATTCTCGGAAATTTTCAAGGATTTTTCCCTCGAAATTTCAAGATTTTTTCCTGCACATTTTCAAGGATTTTTGCCTCGAAATTTCAAGATTTTTTCCTGCACATTTTCAAGGATTTTCCCCTCGAATTTTCAGGATTTTCCCCACTAATTTTCAAGGATTTTCCCCTCGAATTTTCACAATTTGTTCTCGCGAATTTTCACGATTTATTCTCGCAAATTTTCAAGGATTTTTCTCTCGAAATTTCAAGATTTTTTCCTGCACAATTTCAAGGATTTTCGCCTCGAAATTACAAGATTTTTTTCCTGCACATTTTCAAGGATTTTCGCCTCGAATTTTCAGGATTTTCCCCCGCAAATTTTCAAGGATTTTCCCCTCGAAATTTCAAGATTTTTTCCTGCACATTTTCACAGATTTTCGTCTCGAATTTTCAGGATTTTCCCCACTAATTTTCAAGGATTTTCCCCTCGAATTGTCACAATTTGTTCTCGCGAATTTTAAAGATTTATTCTCGCAAATTTTCAAGGATTTTTCCCTCAAATTTTCAGGATTTTTTCCCTCAAATTTTAAAGGATTTATTCTTGCAAATTTTAAAGGATTTTCCCCTCGAATTTTCACAATTTGTTCTCGCGAATTTTCACGATTTATTCTCGCAAATTTTCAAGGATTTTTCCCTCGACATTTCAAAATTTTTTCCCGCACATTTTCAAGGATTTTCGCCTCGAAATTACAAGATTTTTTCCTGCACATTTTCAAGGATTTTCGCCTCAAAATTTCAAGATTTTTCCCTGCACATTTTCAAGGATTTTCGCTTCGAATTTTCAGGATTTTCCCTCGCAAATTTTCAAGGATTTTCCCCTCGAATTTTCACGGTTTGTTCTCGCGAATTTTCAAGGATTTTTCCTTCATATTTTCAGGATTTTTCCCCGCAAATTTTAAAGGATTTTTCCCTCGAATTTTCACGGTTTGTTGTCGTGAATTTTCACGATTTATTCTCGGAAATTTTCAAGGATTTTTCCCTCGAAATTTCAGGATTTTTTCCGGCACATTTTCAAGGATTTTTGCCTCGAAATTTCAAGATTTTTTCCTGCACATTTTCAAGGATTTTCACCTTGAATTTTCACGTTTTTTTCTCGCGAATTTTCGCCATTTATTCTCGCAAATTTTCAAGGATTTTTCCCTCGAATTTTCAGGATTTTTCCCCGCAAATTTTAAAGGATTTTTCCCTCGAATTTTCACGGTTTGTTCTCGCGAATTTTCACGATTTATTCTCGCAAATTTTCAAGGATTTTTCCCTCGAATTTTCACGGTTTGTTCTCGTGAATTTTCACGATTTATTCTCGCAAATTTTCAAGGATTTTTCCCTCGACATTTCAAGATTTTTTCCCGCACATTTTCAAGGATTTTCGCCTCGAAATTACAAGATTTTTTCCTGTACATTTTCAAGGATTTTCGCCTCGAATTTTCAGGATTTTCCCCCGCAAATTTTCAAGGATTTTCCCCTCGAAATTTCAAGATTTTTTCCTGCACATTTTCACAGATTTTCGTCTCGAATTTTCAGGATTTTCCCCACTAATTTTCAAGGATTTTCCCCTCGAATTGTCACAATTTGTTCTCGCGAATTTTAAAGATTTATTCTCGCAAATTTTCAAGGATTTTTCCCTCAAATTTTCAGGATTTTTTCCCTCAAATTTTAAAGGATTTATTCTTGCAAATTTTAAAGGATTTTCCCCTCGAATTTTCACGGTTTGTTGTCGCGAATTTTCACGATTTATTCTCGGAAATTTTCAAGGATTTTTCCCTCGAAATTTCAAGATTTTTTCCTGCACATTTTCAAGGATTTTTGCCTCGAAATTTCAAGATTTTTTCCTGCACATTTTCAAGGATTTTCGCCTCGAATTTTCAGGATTTTCCCCCGCAAATTTTCAAGGATTTTCCCCTCGAAATTTCAACATTTTTTCCTGCACATTTTCACGGATTTTCTCCTCGAATTTTCAGGATTTTCCCCACTAATTTTCAAGGATTTTCCCCTCGAATTTTCACACTTTGTTCTCGCGAATTTTCACGATTTATTCTCGCAAATTTTCAAGGATTTTTCCCTCGTATTTTCAGGATTTTTCCCCACAAATTTTAAAGGATTTTTCCCTCCAATTTTCACGGTTTGTTCTCGCGAATTTTCACGATTTATTCTCGGACATTTTCAAGGATTTTTCCCTCGAAATTTCAAGATTTTTTCCTGCACATTTTCACGGATTTTCTCCTCGAATTTTCAGGATTTTCCCCACTAATTTTTAAGGATTTTCCCCTCGAATTTTCACAATTTGTTCTCGTAAATTTTCATGATTTATTCTTGCAAATTTTCAAGGATTTTTCCATCAAAATTACAAAATTTTTTCTTGCAAATTTTCAAGGATTTTCGCCTCGAATTTTCAAGATTTTCCCCCGCAAATGTTCAAGGATTTTCTCCTCGACATTTCAGGATTTTCCCCACTAATTTTCAAGGATTTTCCCCTCGAATTTTCACAGTTTGTTCTCGCGAATTTTCACGATTTATTCTCGCAAATTTTCAAGGATTTTTCCCTCGTATTTTCAGGATTTTTCCCCACAAATTTTAAAGGATTTTTCCCTCCAATTTTCACGGTTTGTTCTCGCGAATTTTCACGATTTATTCTCGGAAATTTTCAAGGATTTTCCCCTCGAAATTTCAAGATTTTTTGCTGCACATTTTCAAGGATTTTTGCCTCGAATTTTCAGGATTTTCCCCACTAATTTTCAAGGATTTTCCCCTTGAATTTTCAGAATTTGTTCTCGCAAATTTTCACGATTTATTCTTGCAAATTTTCAAGGATTTTTCCATCGAAATTTCAAAATTTTTTCTTGCAAATTTTCAAGGATTTTTGCCTCGAATTTTAAAGATTTTCCCCCGCAAATTTTCAAGGATTTTCCCCTCGAATTTTCAGGATTTTCCCCACTGATTTTCAAGGATTTTCCGCTCGAATTGTCACAATTTGTTCTCGCGAATTTTCACGATTTATTCTCGGAAATTTTCAAGGATTTTCCCCTCGAATTTTCAAGGATTTTCCCCTCGAATTTTCACAATTTGTTCTCGCAAATTTTCACGATTTATTCTTGCAAATTTTCAAGGATTTTTCCCTCGAAATTTCAAATTTTTTTTCTTGCAAATTTTCAAGGATTTTCGCCTCGAATTTTCAAGATTTTTCCCCGCACATTTTCAAGGATTTTCCCCTCGAATTTTCAGGATTTTCCCCACTAATTTTCAAGGATTTTCCCCTCAAATTGTCACAATTTGTTCTCGCGAATTTTCACGATTTATTCTCGCAAATTTTCAAGGATTTTTCCCTCAAATTTTCAGGATTTTTCCCCTCAAATTTTAAAGGATTTTTCCCTCGAATTTTCAGGATTTTTCCCCACTAATTTTCAAGGATTTTCCCCTCAAATTGTCACAATTTGTTCTCGCGAATATTCACGATTTATTCTCGCAAATTTTCAAGGATTTTTCCCTCGAATTTTCACGGTTTGTTCTCGTGAATTTTCACGATTTATTCTCGCAAATTTTCAAGGATTTTCGCCTCGAAATTACAAGATTTTTTCCTGCACATTTTCAAGGATTTTCGCCTCGAATTTTCCCCTCGAATTTTCACAATTTGTTCTCGCAAATTTTCACGGATTTTTCCATCGAAATTTCAAAATTTTTTCTTGCAAATTTTCAAGGATTTTCGCCTCGAATTTTAAAGATTTTCCCCCGCAAATTTTCAAGGATTTTCCCCTCGAATTTTCAGGATTTTCCCCACTGATTTTCAAGGATTTTCCGCTCGAATTGTCACAATTTGTTCTCGCGAATTTTCACGATTTATTCTCGGAAATTTTCAAGGATTTTCCCCTCGAATTTTCAAGGATTTTCCCCTCGAATTTTCACAATTTGTTCTCGCAAATTTTCACGATTTATTCTTGCAAATTTTCAAGGATTTTTCCCTCGAAATTTCAAATTTTTTTTCTTGCAAATTTTCAAGGATTTTCGCCTCGAATTTTCAAGATTTTTCTTGCAAATTTTCAAGGATTTTCCCCTCGAATTTTCAGGATTTTCCCCACTAATTTTCAAGGATTTTCCCCTCAAATTGTCACAATTTGTTCTCGCGAATTTTCACGATTTATTCTCGCAAATTTTCAAGGATTTTTCCCTCAAATTTTCAGGATTTTTCCCCTCAAATTTTAAAGGATTTTTCCCTCGAATTTTCAGGATTTTTCCCCACTAATTTTCAAGGATTTTCCCCTCAAATTGTCACAATTTGTTCTCGCGAATTTTCACGATTTATTCTCGCAAATTTTCAAGGATTTTTCCCTCGAATTTTCACGGTTTGTTCTCGTGAATTTTCACGATTTATTCTCGCAAATTTTCAAGGATTTTTCCCTCGACATTTCAAGATTTTTTTCCCGCACATTTTCAAGGATTTTCGCCTCGAAATTACAAGATTTTTTCCTGCACATTTTCAAGGATTTTCGCCTCGAATTTTCAGGATTTTCCCCCGCAAATTTTCAAGGATTTTCCCCTCGAAATTTCAAGATTTTTTCCTGCACATTTTCACAGATTTTCGTCTCGAATTTTCAGGATTTTCCCCACTAATTTTCAAGGATTTTCCCCTCGAATTGTCACAATTTGTTCTCGCGAATTTTAAAGATTTATTCTCGCAAATTTTCAAGGATTTTTCCCTCAAATTTTCAGGATTTTTTCCCTCAAATTTTAAAGGATTTATTCTTGCAAATTTTTAAAGGATTTTCCCCTCGAATTTTCACAATTTGTTCTCGCGAATTTTCACGATTTATTCTCGCAAATTTTCAAGGATTTTTCCCTCGACATTTCAAAATTTTTCCCGCACATTTTCAAGGATTTTCGCCTCGAAATTACAAGATTTTTTCCTGCACATTTTCAAGGATTTTCGCCTCAAAATTTCAAGATTTTTCCTTGCACATTTTCAAGGATTTTCGCATCGAATTTTCAGGATTTTCCCCCGCAAATTTTCAAGGATTTTCCCCTCGAATTTTCACGGTTTGTTCTCGCGAATTTTCACGATTTATTCTCGCAAATTTTCAAGGATTTTTCCTTCGTATTTTCAGGATTTTTCCCCGCAAATTTTTAAAGATTTTTCCCTCGAATTTTCACGGTTTGTTCTCGCGAATTTTCACGATTTATTCTCGGAAATTTTCAAGGATTTTTCCCTCGAAATTTCAGGATTTTTTCCTGCACATTTTCAAGGATTTTTGCCTCGAAATTTCAAGATTTTTTCCTGCACATTTTCAAGGATTTTCCCCTCGAAATTTCAACATTTTTTCCTGCACATTTTCACGGATTTTCTCCTCGAATTTTCAGGATTTTCCCCACTAATTTTCAAGGATTTTCCCCTCGAATTTTCAAACTTTGTTCTCGCGAATTTTCACGATTTATTCTCGCAAATTTTCAAGGATTTTTCCCTCGAAATTTCAGGATTTTTTCCTGCACATTTTCAAGGATTTTTGCCTCGAAATTTCAAGATTTTTTCCTGCACATTTTCAAAGATTTTCCCCTCGAAATTTCAACATTTTTTCCTGCACATTTTCACGGATTTTCTCCTCGAATTTTCAGGATTTTCCCCACTAATTTTCAAGGATTTTCCCCTCGAATTTTCACACTTTGTTCTCGCGAATTTTCACGATTTATTCTCGCAAATTTTCAAGGATTTTTCCCTCGTATTTTCAGGATTTTTCCCCACAAATTTTAAAGGATTTTTCCCTCCAATTTTCACGGTTTGTTCTCGCGAATTTTCACGATTTATTCTCGGAAATTTTCAAGGATTTTCCCCTCGAAATTTCAAGATTTTTTCCTGCAAATTTTCAATGATTTTCCCCTCGAATTTTCAGGATTTTCCCCACTAATTTTCAAGGATTTTCCCCTCGAATTGTCACAATTTGTTCTCGCGAATTTTCACGATTTATTCTCGCAAATTTTAAAGGATTTTCCCCTCGAATTTTCACAATTTGTTCTCGCGAATTTTCACGATTTATTCTCAGAAATTTTCAAGGATTTTTCTCTCGAAATTTCAAGATTTTTTCCTGCACAATTTCAAGGATTTTCCCCTCAAAATTTCAACATTTTTTCCTGCACATTTTCACGGATTTTTCCCTCAAATTTTCAGGATTTTTTCCCTCAAATTTTAAAGGATTTTTCCCTCGAATTTTCACGATTTATTCTCGCAAATTGTCAAGGATTTTCCCCTCGAATTTTCACAATTTGTTCTCGCGAATCTTCACGATTTATTCTCGCAAATTTTCAAGGATTTTTCCCTCGACATTTCAAGATTTTTCCCCGCACATTTTCAAGGATTTTCGCCTCGAATTTTCAGGATTTTCCCCCGCAAATTTTCAAGGATTTTCCCCTCGAATTTTCACGGTTTGTTCTCGCGAATTTTTACGATTTATTCTTGCACATTTTCAAGGATTTTTCCCTCGTATTTTCAGGATTTTTCCCCACAAATTTTAAAGGATTTTTCCCTCCAATTTTCACGGTTTGTTCTCGCGAATTTTCACGATTTATTCTCGGAAATTTTCAAGGATTTTCCCCTCGAAATTTCAAGATTTTTTCCTGCACATTTTCAAGGATTTTTGCCTCGAAATTTCAAGATTTTTTCCTGCACATTTTCAAGGATTTTCGCCTCGAAATTTCAAAATTTTTTCCTGCACATTTTCACGGATTTTCTCCTCGAATTTTCAGGATTTTCCCCACTAATTTTCAAGGATTTTCCCCCCGAATTTTCACAATTTGTTCTCGCAAATTTTCACGATTTATTCTTGCAAATTTTCAAGGATTTTTCCCTCGAAATTTCAAATTTTTTTCTTGCAAATTTTCAAGGATTTTCGCCTCGAATTTTCAAGATTTTTCCCCGCAAATTTTCAAGGATTTTCCCCTCGAATTTTCAAGGATTTTCCCCACTAATTTTCAAGGATTTTCCCCTCAAATTGTCACAATTTGTTCTCGCGAATTTTCACGATTTATTCTCGCAAATTTTCAAGGATTTTTCCCTCAAAATTTCAGGATTTTTCCCCTCAAATTTTAAAGGATTTTTCCCTCGAATTTTCACGATTTATTCTCGCAAATTTCAAGGATTTTTCCCTCGACATTTCAAGGTTTTTTCCCGCACATTTTCAAGGATTTTCGCCTCGAAATTTCAAGATTTTTTCCTGCACATTTTCAAGGATTTTCGCCTCGAAATTTCAAGATTTTTCCCTGCACATTTTCAAGGATTTTCGCCTTGAATTTTCACGTTTTTTTCTCGCGAATTTTCGCCATTTATTCTCGCAAATTTTCAAGGATTTTTCCCTCGAATTTTCAGGATTTTTCCCCGCAAATTTTAAAGGATTTTTCCCTCGAATTTTCACGGTTTGTTTTCGCGAATTTTCACGATTTATTCTCGCAAATTTTCAAGGATTTTTCCCTCCAATTTTCACGGTTTGTTCTCGTGAATGTTCACGATTTATTCTCGCAAATTTTCAAGGATTTTTCCCTCGACATTTCAAGATTTTTTCCCGCACATTTTCAAGGATTTTCGCCTCGAAATTTCAAGATTTTTTCCTGCACATTTTCAAGGATTTTCGCCTCGAAATTTCAAAATTTTTTCCTGCACATTTTCACGGATTTTCTCCTCGAATTTTCAGGATTTTCCCCACTAATTTTCAAGGATTTTCCCCCCGAATTTTCACAATTTGTTCTCGCAAATTTTCACGATTTATTCTTGCAAATTTTCAAGGATTTTTCCCTCGAAATTTCAAATTTTTTTCTTGCAAATTTTCAAGGATTTTCGCCTCGAATTTTCAAGATTTTTCCCCGCAAATTTTCAAGGATTTTCCCCTCAAATTTTCAAGGATTTTCCCCACTAATTTTCAAGGATTTTCCCCTCAAATTGTCACAATTTGTTCTCGCAAATTTTCACGATTTATTCTCGCAAATTTTCAAGGATTTTTCCCTCAAATTTTCAGGATTTTTCCCTCGAATTTTCACGATTTATTCTCGCAAATTTCAAGGATTTTTCCCTCGACATTTCAAGGTTTTTTCCCGCACATTTTCAAGGATTTTCGCCTCGAAATTTCAAGATTTTTTCCTGCACATTTTCAAGGATTTTCGCCTCGAAATTTCAAGATTTTTCCCCGCAAATTTTAAAGGATTTTTCCCTCCAATTTTCACGGTTTGTTTTCGCGAATTTTCACGATTTATTCTCGCAAATTTTCAAGGATTTTTCCCTCCAATTTTCACGGTTTGTTCTCGTGAATTTTCACGATTTATTCTCGCAAATTTTCAAGGATTTTTCCCTCGACATTTCAAGATTTTTTCCCGCACATTTTCAAGGATTTTCGCCTCGAAATTACAAGATTTTTTCCTGCACATTTTCAAGGATTTTCGCCTCGAATTTTCAGGATTTTCCCCCGCAAATTTTCAAGGATTTTCCCCTCGAATTTTCACGGTTTGTTCTCGCGAATTTTCACGATTTATTCTCGCAAATTTTCAAGGATTTTTCCCTCGAATTTTCAGGATTTTTCCCCGCAAATTTTAAAGGATTTTTCCCTCGAATTTTCACGGTTTGTTCTCGCGAATCTTCACGATTTATTCTTGCAAATTTTTAAGGATTTTTCCATCGAAATTTCTAAATTTTTTCTTGCAATTTTTCAAGGATTTTCTCCTCGAATTTTTTAAGATTTTCCCCCGCAAATTTTCAAGGATTTTCCCCTCGAATTTTCCCCTCAAATTTTCACAGTTTGTACTCGCGAATTTTCACGATTTATTCTCGCAAATTTTCAAGGATTTTTCCCTCGAATTTTCAGGATTTTTTCCCGCAAATTTTCAAGGATTTTTCCCTCGAATTTTCACGGTTTGTTCTCGCGAATTTTCACGATTTATTCTCGGAAATTTTCAAGGATTTTTCCCTCAAATTTTCACGATTTTTCTTCTCAAATTTTAAAGGATTTTTCCCTCGAATTTTCAGGATTTATTCTCGCAAATTTTCAAGGATTTTTCCCTCGACTTTTCAAGATTTCTCCCTGCACATTTTCAAGGATTTTCGCCTCGAATTTTCAGGATTTTCCCCCGCAAATTTTCAAGGATTTTCCCCTCGAATTTTCACGGTTTGTTCTCGCGAATTTTCACGATTTATTCTCACAAATTTTCAAGGATTTTTCCCTCGAATTTTCAGGATTTTTCCCCGCAAATTTTCAAGGATTTTTCCCTCGAATTTTCACGGTTTGTTCTCGCGAATTTTCACGATCTATTCTCGGAAATTTTCAAGGATTTTTCCCTCGAAATTTCAAGATTTTTTCTCGCAAATTTTCACGGATTTTCGCCTCACATTTTCAGGATTTTCCCCACTAATTTTCAAGGATTTTCCCCTCGAATTTTCACAATTTGTTCTCGCGAATCTTCACAATTTATTCTCGGAAATTTTCAAGGATTTTTCCCTCGAAATTTCAAGATTTTTTCCCGCACATTTTCAATTTTCATAGACTTTTTCCACCAATTTTCATCATAAGGTGGAACAGAGTGTTTTCTGTTTGAGGAACTCTGCAAAATATGTGGGATTTGTGTGTTAAACATTTGTGAATGAAACAAAACACACCTCCAGGTCTATTTGCGATGAGGAAACAACATTAGAGCAGAGTTCAGAAAATAGTGTAACATGGGCCTTTTAATAACTCAATTTCAGTTTGCCAAAGAAATGTACGTAGATGGCACTTCAGTTCTGTACGTTGTTTTTTTACAAAGTTTTATACGTTGTTTTGTACAGTTTTTTTTACATTTTTAAAAAATGTTGTGTTTTTATGTAGTTTTATTGCGTTGTCTTTTACGTTGTGTGTTATGTTGTTTTGTACTATACTTTGTACATTGTTTTTTATGTTGTTTTTTCCAAGGACTTTTCCCACAACTGTTCAAGGACCTTTCCAGGACCTTTCCTACCAATTTTTCAGGACTTTTTTCAATAATTTTCCTGGACTTTTCTTAACATTTTTTCTAGGACATTTCCATGACTTTTTCCCACGACTTTTTTTTAACGTAGAAAATTCATGAAAACACACAATGTAAAAAATTGACATATTTTGTGTTTTTACAGTTTTTTACATTTTGTGTTTTTATGTTGTTTTTACGTTGTGTGTTTTTTTGTCGTGTTTTTGTAAAAGTATCACTTGATAGTACGACGACGCAACTTTTCAAGGACATGTCCCTCAAGTTTTTCCAGAACCTTTACTGTGTATTGTCCCAGGACCTTTCCAGGAATTTTCCCTCAACTTTTCCTAGGCCTTACCCGTGATTTTTTCAGGACTCTTCCTACAAATTTTCCCACAACTGTTCAAATACTTTTCCTGGACCTTTCCTACAAATTTTCCAGACCTTTTATCAATAATTTCCCCAGGACTTTTTCTACAACTTACCAAGAACCTTTCCCACAACTTTTCCCACAAATTTTGCAGGACTTTTCGCGTGACTTTTCCAGGACATTTTCCAGGACTTTCCCATGATTTACCTGGGACATTTTCCAGGACTTTTCCTTTTCCACATAAAGTGATAGTTTAAGTTAAACTATTTAATTTTAAACCATCACTTTACCTTTAGTTCAGCAGAGATTGGCCAGAAGCTGAAATGATCCAAGTGATTCTAGAAATGAAGGTGTGTGGAGTTTAAAAACACAGTGGAGCACTTCCTGTATCACCACATGATGACATCACAAGGTGGAACAGAGTGTTTTCTATTTGAGAGAAGAACTCTCGGCAAAATATGTGGGATTTGTGTGTTAAACATGTGTGAATAAAACAAAACACAACTCCAGATATATTTGCGATGAGGAAACAGTGTAACATGGGCCTTTTAATAGTTTGATTTCAGAAATGCACAAAGAAAAGAAACGCACCCAGATGGAACTACAGCAGTGTTTCTCAAACTGTGGCACGAAAGCTCCTTCAAGTGGTACTTAAAAAGCTCTTAAGTAATTTATTCTATAAATTTTTTTCTACTATTCATCTGGTAAGACTCATAAAATCTGAAAGAATAATCATTTTGTAGAGTAAATATTACACATAAAATGCAGGAAATCACATATAATTTGCTTAAAACCCCCAGGCTCCCTAAAAATACTTGAAATAAATCCACTAAGTTCGTAAATACCAATGTTACATATTCTTTATAATGTGTTAATAGCTACAAACAGTTGATTTACTTCTTTTTAACTGATTTCCCTTCGTCTCTTTCTGACTTTCGTTCGGTTTGAAACGGGCCAATGTCGCTCTTTTGCTGTTAAAGCCTCAGAGTCGATATAAGACAAGACGACGCGGCGTTTAGACTTTATACAGGTTTATTTTCTCACATGCAAAAAATGTGTACAGACATTCTTGTTTTGCCGTAACGTTTGACAAAACAAATGGGACCTTGCGAACTGAAAGTAAAGGTCGTTCTGTGCATTTGATCGACAAAAGGCAAACGAGGCAGATCAGTCCACAGCCACGAGCTCGATCTCAAAAATGAGCTTGGCGTTTGGCGGAATTCTGGGAAAAATGTTAAGGACAAGAAAGACTCAAAGGAACAAAGTGACAGTACATGTATGCTAAAGGCTAAAGGCTAATGGATAAAGGCTAAAGGCTAATGGCTAAAGGCTAATGGATGAAGGCTAAAGGCTAATGGATAAAGGCTAATGGATAAAGGCTAAAGGCTAATGGCTAATAGATAAAGGCTAAAGGCTAATGGATAAAGGCTAATGGATAAAGGCTAAAGGCTAATGGATAAAGGCTAATAGATAAAGGCTAATGGATAAAGGCTAAACGCTAAAGGATAAAGGCTAATAGATAAAGGCTAAAGGCTAAAGGATAAAGGCTAATGGATAAAGGCTAAAGGCTAATGGCTAAAGGCTAATGGATGAAGGCTAAAGGCTAATGGATAAAGGCTAATGGATAAAGGCTAAAGGCTAATGGCTAATAGATAAAGGCTAAAGGCTAATGGATAAAGGCTAATGGATAAAGGCTAAAGGCTAATGGATAAAGGCTAATAGATAAAGGCTAATGGATAAAGGCTAAACGCTAAAGGATAAAGGCTAATAGATAAAGGCTGAAGGATAAAGGCTAATGGATAAAGGCTAATAGATAAAGGCTAAAGGCTAAAGGATAAAGGCTAATGGATAAAGGCTAAAGGATAAAGGCTAATAGATAAAGGATAAAGGCTAATGGATAAAGGCTAAAGGCTAATGGATAAAGGCTAATAGATAAAGGCTAATGGATAAAGGCTAAAGGCTAATGGATAAAGGCTAAAGGATAAAGGCTAAAGGATAAAGGCTAAAGGATAAAGGCTAAAGGCTAATGGATAAAGGCTAATAGATAAAGGCTAATGGATAAAGGCTAAAGGCTAATGGATAAAGGCTAATAGATAAAGGCTAATAGATAAAGGATAAAGGCTAATGGATAAAGGCTAAAGGCTAATGGATAAAGGCTAATAGATAAAGGCTAATGGATAAAGGCTAAAGGCTAATGGATAAAGGCTAAAGGATAAAGGCTAAAGGATAAAGGCTAATGGATAAAGGCTAAAGGCTAAAGGCTAATGGCAAAACAAAATAATTATAAGCCAAATCTTTTCATTTCATCCCCTCAGCAGTCGAAGTGACGAGCGTTCATCCAGGTCAGACACAAACTGTTGCTGTGTCTTTTGGCAAGACACTTCACCGAGTAGGGAGTGAGTAAATAATACACAGAAGTTACTGGAACAAGTATCAGTTCTGTAAATATCTGTCGGTTCAATTTGTGTAGTTTAAATTTGAAAACCTTGTGTAGTTTAGTTTATAAGAATGCTATTGCCGACTTTCTAATTGAATCCATATTTTTTGCACATTTGGATGAGTTTGAGAGGTAAAGGATACTTGGAATCAGGCACTCCCTTTTTCCCGTAGGCCCACTCCGGTTCGATCTCCACTCGAGCCTGTTCACCTTTGCTCATGGTTAAGAGAGCCTCATCCCACTGTCAGGACAAAACAGTTACACATGAATCATCAGGGTCCCTCACTGTTTGACACGTTTTCCAGGACGTTCTTAGTTTTGTTATCAGTGTCTAAAAACAGATCCCCCCCATCGTGTTGTGCGTCCTGATTGGCTGTTGGACTGTAGACCATTGTGTCGTGCGTCCTGATTGGCTGTTGGACTGTAGACCATTGTCCATCAGTCTCCTCCATGCCGTGTCTCCTGTCCAGTACAGAATGTGTTCAGACAAATTTACATAAACGTTGGATCTCAGTGTGACTCTGAAGTGCTGTACGTTTGCAATTTGTTTTCTCCCCGACAAAACCCACAATGTCGATGAAACGTTCTGCACCGACAAAGACGCCTACGAAGGTTTGAACTTTGAGAGAGTTTAAACGAGAGAGAAATGTGAGAAAATGTTAACGCCTGTGTGAGAAAAGTGTATAAAGTGTGTGGTGAGGGGTTTTACAGACAAAAACATACAGAATAATGTAAAAAATAAAGCTGATACTTCACAGATTTTGTCTATTGTGGGTTAATTTTAGAACAAAACCCACGAGGGACCACTGTAATGTCTGTGTAATCCCTCAGTCGTCCAGGTCTGATCATCCTTCAGTTCTGTATTGCAAATAAATTATACACACTATGTTTTGTTAGGCAGATGCCCAAACGTATTTTCTGGTGGAACTCAAATTAGACAGAACACATGAGAGCTCATTGTACCGGCTCAGAATAAACAACCATTGTAAGTGTTGATGACTCATTATCTACATGTGAATGGTACTTTGATTATGAAGTAGTGTCGTAGTTTTAACACTGGGAAATAATCAGCATCTATATGTGACACCAAAGTCCCACCGAGCAGGTAAGATAAAAGAGATGAGGAGGGAGGGTTTCTGGGTCCTGCCCCCCAAGAAATTTTGTGTAATTTTGCGTAATTTCCTGCTTTTTGGTGGATTTCAGAGGTTTTTTAAAAAAGCCAACTGCTCTAACAGGTGGCATTTGTGGAGAATTATTCAACAATACACACATTTTCCAAGTTTTTCTTATTTTCTATATGTTTTCCATGTCTGCAAAAAGGGCTACTTATTTTCCAGGTTTCCAGAATTTCCAGGATGTGTGGGAAACTTGATCAACGACACTGGGAATGACACTGGTGAAATAAAAGACTCACTCCTCTGATGACTTTGCCCATTCCAACTTTGAAGCTCAGGGGTTTCGCCTGTTTTTTCTTTTTAGCTCCTGTGAAAAAAGCAAAACAAAGATGTGTGAATCTATTTTTATGTTTGCCCAAAACTGACAAAAGTTGGATGAGAAACAACTAAATAAAAATGCAATAACATTAAGGCACTTCTGTTAAATCACAACATCTAAAACGTCTAAGTGTCTGTAAACTTCCTCAGGTGCGTTCATTACATTAGGAGGCATCAGACTTTCTAAAGAATAAACTAAGAGATGCTCAATACTACACCAGTTCTATTAATTTTTATGTACACAGCTGTTCAGTAGTTAGGCTGTGGAAAATGACTATAACTCTGGCATAATAATAATCCATTTGTGAAGCCTGGTGAGTTATGAAATACAAAAAGGTTTATTCTTTGTTACAGCAGATACGGCGTCCCAAAGTCTCCCCGAGTCTCTTGAGTATTTACACCAGAACTACAAAGCTACATAAATATCAAAACAGTGTGAATTTGTCTCCCACCCATGAGATAATGAACTTTTACACATGACAAAGACTTCACAAGACTCACTCATTTTAAGTCTGATCTGGGTCTGACAGACAATATAATAAACAGATAATAATACAGATAATTTCTTCACAACATGATACGTTTACATCACAGTTACTTAAGAGATAATTAACGTGACATAACACATTCGGATCAGTTCTGTCTTATTTTAGTTTAGTTTTGAGTAAATAAATGCTGTTTCCAGTCTCTGTTCTGGTATCGGTTGATATCAGAATAGTGCATCTTTAATCAAGCGCAAAAGAAACTGCACAAACACTTTCACTGCTCATCCAAGCTGCTTCTTCAGTTCTGGTCAGATTACTGCTGGACACTGCCTTATATACAGTGGGGCAAAAAAGTATTTATTCAGCCTCCAGTTGTGCAAGTTCTCCCACTTAAAAAGATGAGAGAGGCCTGTAGTTTTAATCAAATTTCCCTTCAACTATGAGAGACAGAATGGAGGGAAAGAATCCAGGAAATCACGTTATAGGATTTTTTATGAATTAATTGGTAAATACTTCAGTAAAATAAGTATTTGTGTCTCTCACAGACCTGTAACTTCTTCTTTAAGAGGCTCCTCTGTCCTCTTCTTTTTCTTCTTCTTCTTTTTGTTGTTTTACGGCGGTTGGCAACCATTGTATAGGAGCATTACCGCCACCTACTGTTCCGGAGTATGGGACAGAATAGGCTCACAAGCTGATGCGAAAGTAAATAAAATAAAATAAAATAAAATGAAGTAAAATAATATAAAATAAATTAATATAATCTATTTCAAGATCCTATAATAAACACCGGTCTCCTTTAAAAAGGCTACCACTGCTCCTAGTTGGCCCTTACTACCACAGCTCAGAACACTCCTCAGTGAAAATGCTTGATGTCCCTGTTTTCCCAGACTCTCCTTCAGTGATTCCCGTTCTACATTGTAGCCCCTACACCTTAAAAATACATGCTCCACTGTCTCTTCCTCTTCTTGACACACCTCACACAGCCCAGTCTCGTGCTTCCCTATCATGTGTAATGTCCCGTTAAGCGCACAATGTCCCAGCCTCAGTCTTCTGATCACCATTTCATCCCTCCTGCACCCCCCTGCACACTGAGCCCTGTCACCTCTTTTTTAATTTGATACAGATGTCTGCCCAAAGCCTCTGCCACTCTTTAGTGATCCGTCTCCAGATCAGACTCTTTGTCTCCGATTTGCTGCTCTTGACAGTCATCTCAATACTCATTTTGTTTAGGGATCCTTTAGCCAGTTTATCTACTTTTTCATTTCCTCCAATACTTACACGAGCTGGCACCCATAAAAACTTAACAAGACATTCACAGTGATTAAGTCTGGTTATACACGTCAATATATCAAACAATATGTCTGGTCTAGTGTTTGACTGAAGAAACTGAATACTAGAAAGAACTGAAGAGGAGTCAGAGCACAGTAGCACCTGTTTCACCTTCGCCATCTCTACCTACTTTAGTGCCACCAACACAGCAACCATCTCCACAGTGTAAACTCCCAGGGCATCTGAGGTCCGCCTGTTAATCCCAATGTTTTTGGAAGGGACAGCTACTCCAAAGCCTGTCACATCTGTATCTGGGTTTTTTGTTCCATCAGTGAATATTTGGGTAAAGCTATTGTACCACTCCTGGATGTGAAAGTGAAATGCTGCAACAAGATCAACTTTCCCTTTTGTCTCCCTCTTCAGGTCAAGAAGGCACCAATCAACAACCGGGGACACCAGTAACCAGGGAGGCACAGCAGGAAACACTAGAGCAGGGCATATGTTTAAATCAAAGACGCATCACTCCTTAGCCAGCTCCTCTGTCCTCCACTCGTTACCTGTATTAATGGCACCTGTTTGAACTCGTTATCAGTATAAAAGACGCCTGTCCACAACCTCAAACAGTCAGACTCCAAACTCCACTATGGCCAAGACCAAAGAGCAAAGGAACCACAAACAAAACTGTAGACCAGGCCCCGAACACTCAATCTGCAATTGGTAAGAGCTGGTGTGAAGAAATCAACTGTGGGAGTAATTATTAGAAAATAGAAGACATACAAGACCACTGATAATCTCCCTCGATTTCCAAATACTTATTTTCCACCATAATTTGCAAATAATTTCTTTAAAAATCAGACAATGTGATTTTCTGCAGGTTTTTTTTCTCATTCTGTCTCTTAGCTGAAGTGAACCTATGATGAAAATTACACGTCTCTCTCATCTTTTTAAGTGGGAAAACTTACACAATTGGTGGCTGAATAAATACTTTTTTGCCCCACTGTTTGATCAAAATTGAAGAAGCAGCTTGAATGAGCCGCCAAATGTCTTCACTCCTGCGACGTTTTGTCCAGTTGACAGATTTTATTTTTCTTTTGTGATGGATCAGACCTGGACGACTGAGGAATTACACAGAAGACATTAACAACCACACTGCTACCTCCACACGTCCCTAGTTAAAACGCATGGCACACAGCTCTATTATTTCCCCCGTAAAAAGCTCATTGAGGTGAGGTCTGGTGTCATAGGTTTCATACCTGCAGGAACATTGGTGTCAAACACAGTCCCGTCCTCCAGAGTCCCCGTGTACCAGCAGCTCACTGTGTCACCCTTCTTTGGAAAGTTGGTCTTGTCTCCTTTCTTTAAAGTGGACTTGGTGAACTTCGGAGGGCCCTGGAATGAGGAATTTCATGCATGAGACATTAAACATTCATATTCCGATCGCAGAGGGGGGCAGGGTTTAAATGCAAGTTCAACATTACGGATTCATACCTCGTCCACCACTTCTGTTTTGATTTCTTTCGGCTTTTCCTCAAGTTTTACGGCTTTGACTTGTTCCGTGGCCTCCTCGACTGGATCTGTGCCTTTAAATTTCTGCAAAAACAGGTTATGTTCACTTTTAGGTCTTAATAATACAGCTGTGTTATATGAGAAAAACATGGAACAGCCAAAAGAGAAGTGGAATCTGAGTCTTGAATAACTTTTGTGATGTTTTTAATGTAACTTCAACTGTCTATTACCATTAGATCTATCTGTATATTCAGTATTTTTGTTGAATATTGTCATTTCTGTGATTATTTTGATTTGAGTTTGACGTTTTCAATCCTGCAAATTCAACTAAACCTAAATTACTGATTGGTTCAAGTCCACAAGGCAGATCAATTCAAGTTTATTTCGATATCACATTTAAGATTACATGGGCTGACCAAAGCCTTCACATAAAAGTCAACACAAAACAAACATACAGAATAAGACAACAACAAACCACCGACATATCCATGTTCCATATTCTGAGCGCTGCCACAGAAAAGGCTCTGTCTCCTCTGGTTTTTCTGGGTGGAGTACAGGGCTGCTCTAAGTCCCTCAAATAAAGAGGACCCACAGAGTGAAGACATTTAAACACAATCCCGAACACTTTGAATTGACCCAATATGAAACAGGAGCCAGAGCAGGTCACACAGGCCTGATGTATCTCATCTCTGAGTTTTTAAGACTAAAATTAGACTTTTAGAGAATAATTAGAGTTATGAGAACTTTGTGCATCAATTCCTTTAAAATGGGTGAGTCAAAAGAGAGGGAACTTGCCAAATGTAAATTTATTAGGACTTAAACAATATAATTACTGTGTTTAGAGACCTTAAATAAAATAGTGAGTATTATCATTTTGCCTTTAAGTGCAGCCCAAGTCTTAACGAATGAATGCAGAAATACTTTGAACACTTACTTTGCTCTGAAACAGCTGGTTGTAGGCATCAATCAGATGTTCTTTCTTGGCAGTTTTAGCAACGTTCTTGATATTTCCCAGCAACTTGTGTTCATTAAGAAACTGTAATAAAGAAAAACACTGGTTAGATCAAGTAATTAGTAAAGAATGTTTATGAAATATCTTTAATCGGGGCAAGCCAACCTCCTTCTGTTTAACTCGCAGTATTTTTCAAACTTCCAATTTATTATTATTCCTAAACTTTTCCCATTAAGTTTCACAGGATTTTACAACAACTGGACATATTTTAGCACACATTATCACATTGTCAAAGTAATCTAATGATTTAGTAAATATGAAAACATAAACTTAATGACAAAGATGAGACAGTATGGGCAAACCTGCATTATGTCCCTGTCCATAACTTAAAACACTATACCAACGTGAAATATACAAACTGAAAGTCTTATATGGAATAATACTGACGGGGAACATCCAATAGTTTATGAGTTTTGGCTGATTTATTAAAGCAAAGGGAGATTGTTCATTCATTCATCCATATGTGTACATACAGTCTATGGTAAACACACTAGCACTGCACCATATATTACCCAACGTTTTAAAGCTTTACGGGGATATTTACGCTAAAACACACATCGATTTAAACACACTCAAAGCCCAATCTCTGCTCTGAAACATACCGATTGAGCAGCATTATCCTGGAGAAACTTTATAATGTCTTTTTTGGGCAAATCATCACTTTTGAGCTGCTCATCGCTCCATTCTTGCGCTGGTTCAGCCGCCATTTTGAAAAGCGAATATCTGAACTTTGACCCTCACGGGGAGTAGTAGTGTCTCATTTATTTTAAAATAAAATAAATGTATACTTTAATTCTACGTTTTGTGACTTGAATTCGTCCATAAAATATTAAATCATAAAAAAAATGTTTTTACTAGGCATAGCTGTTCAAAAACGCGCCAACATAACAAATTATTAAAACTTTTTGTAATTTAAGCTAAAACTGAAAACGTTATTAGCTATAGCTGTTCAAACATGATAAAACATATTAATATTTAATTTAATTCCACTTTTTTGCAACTTTAATGAGCCCCTAGAAAACCGTATGTATGCTAGTTTGACTATTCTATTTCAGCTAAAGCTAAAAAGGTCCAAAATGTTTCTAAAATACCCACTTTTATTTATATTTCCTTTAATAATTATGCCACGTCGATTTTTTTTTTTCATGAACCAAAACAAAATGTGTAGTTTATAATAAAACGCACAATTATGAGACTAAACTTCACCTTGCAGTTCGTACTTCCATCCACCAGGTGTCACTATGCCCCCATCAATTTCCCATGTGTACTTTCAAGATTGATCTTTCCCATTTAAAAGGTCCACAAAGCAGTTTGACAGAAGGGAAAATGAGCAGGACTTATTGTGTAAAGGCCTATATAACAATAATGAATACTCCACAAAGCACATATATGACAGGCGCCAGTGATGGAGACGGATTGGGCTGTTGTTTGGTGTAAAAACACTGGGTCCTGCAGGAAAGGTGTTAAATTAGTGTTTATCATTGTATTTCCCAGTGGGGCTCGGGCCGTATAGAGGTGCAAACGCAGGGGTTTCACTGCAGTAACAAGCTGATGTTTGTAAAAGTGTCGTAAGAAAGTTATTTATTTGCAATTATAGTTACAATGGAAAAGGCTGCGCGAAGGAGAGGACCTGTGTGATAATGAAAAAAGTTACATACAGATACTATTGTGAAAAGTTAGATAAAATGAAGATTCGTTTTAACTTATTCGTTTTTTTTAATGTGCGATATACTGAAGAAATAAATATAGACGATAAATGATAATATTGAAACTCTTTATACCACAAAACACAAAAACCCTGATGTAAATTTAGAATTGTTTATGGGGATAATTGTACAATATTGTCAAAAATCATGAATAAACAGCAAAATGAGACACTTAAGTTCTTAGTTTGTATCTGTAATGAGTCAGTGATTTATTCAACAGCCCAAATCTGATCATAGAGCCAAAAAATAACCCAAAATGTTCCAGTAGAGCAAAGAAAATGTCCAGAAATAATGGCCCAATCAGACCGGACCACTAAACCAATGATGTTTATGTTGAGAGCAGGATTCAAACTGGCAACCTTCAGGTCAGTGGGTAAACGCTCTACAAACTGAGCCACTGTCGCCCAAAACTTAACCCATGTAATACTGTCAGATTGTCACTTTACAGTCATTATTATCATGTTTTATTGGCTTCATTTTCATTTTTAACGCTCTGAGTCTCTCCCTTCCCTTTGCTCTCTGTGCTAAGTCCCTCCCCCTTCAGAGCACTGTCACAACACAATCAGCTGCATCGCACTGATGAAACTCCTGCACATCACACCAGGTTTGTGAAGTCGTAGTGCACAGTTTTGTATCATGTTTTTGTATATTTATGGAGAATTGTTGTGTGGCGCGTGGGTGATGTGGGCTTGTGGGCGGAGCCTCGTACGGAATCTTACAGTTAACCATAAGGAGAGTTTGAGAAGGGCCTGGGAGAGATCTCTAGATTACTTAAACATGCATGGATGACGTCGGACACCTCTTCAGGAGTGTTTTTGTCGCATATTAATCCATTTATACATTTTTTTTTTCTTTTGTTCATTTATTGTTTTATCAATTGTAATCACCTGGATAACAACCTTAATGGTTTTGACGAGGAACAGAGCAGAGCTGAGACGATTTGTCCAGTGCAGACCCAAGTTTATTACCAACACCGAAGAATATTTACAAAAATAACAAGAAAATTTAAGACAAGCATGACAATAACAATAACAGCCTGAACACACAGCACCTCCTCTGAGCAGAATGAGGTTTGCTCCTTTTTATAGGCCCCTCCCTTAATCTCTCACTCCCGTCTGCACAGGTGAGTCTCAACAAATCCAACAATATCGTTAAAAGTTTTCTTTAGTCAAACAGTGATAATCCCTTTTTTCATCAAACCTGTTAGCAATAAAAACAAACTGTAGAAGTAAATACTAAAATATCTGGCCCCTCCTCCTCAGCTCACAGCGCTCTGCCCCGGAACCTTCTTAAGCTGCTCTGGCTCCCGGGGACTCATTTGGCCGGAACACCCAAAATGGCCGACAGCACAGGTGAGAAGAAATTCAAAACCATTAATTTGTGACCGATCAGCTGATGCACTTATCCTCATGTTTTGTCACAGGACACTTTAACTGCAACTATTTTAATTAACAAACATTTTAAACTTTTTTGTGTTTTGTCATTTTTACCTGTTGTCTTTAAGTTTAGGTTTGTGCCATGGACGAGCTTCATTACTTTAATATTTGGTTTTATAGTGATTATGATTTTAAAAAGTGCATTTAGTAAACAGTTCATTTCATCATTATTCTTGACCTCAGACCTCGTTGCGATTGGGATTTTGACTTTCATTTTGATTATTGTTGTTGTTTAACTTCTCCGGCGCTGCCAGAGGAAGCTCAGTGTTGTTCTAATGAGTCCTGAGTCGTACAGAGACTTAAAGACACGGAGAAAATACAACTCTCTGCAGCGGCGCTTTTGCATTATTCAATATGAGACCTATCTTTGCTTTTGAAACTTCCACTGTTTTAATGTGACCCCAAAGAAAACGGGCTCTGAAGCTGATGAAGTGCACAGATTAGAACGCTTTAACTGGAATGTTCTACAGTGCGGCTTTAAACATCTCTATCTCCATGGAGACAACCAGGTCAAGAGTTAGGTCAGATCATAGACTGTATATATACATGGACATGGCTAATCTGCTAGCAGCTGCCACGTTCCAAACAGGAAGTGATCATAGACGCACTTCCTGATCCTTCGACTCTGGCTCCAATTCACTTTCTATGTAAAATCTGTCCCCTCTCTCTGTCTCTGCTGCTTCAGACTCATTTTGGTCTTAAATGTTCGTATTAACCCTCTACATGATCCTGGAGTTTTTATTTCACTGTTGTGTTTGTAGATCAAGATACCTTCAACAGCCTCTCTCCTGATTGGCTCTTTGGTTGCTATGATACGGAATTTCAGATGTGGAAGTGTATCCGGGTCAGACATGTGGAGGAGTGACCCCGGCTCACAGGAAAAATACGTGTTTTTGACGGTAAATTTGAGCAATAAAAACACCTTAAATGAATAAATACACGTTAGATAAGTTTAATGCTATACTGTGGGACATTCCAGAAAGTAAAGCATCAAGACCTCCACACCAACCGACCCCAGAGAGTGACCTTGTTCAGCTTTAACTTGTCATTTAAATTTGACTGGAGCAGTGAGCAAACGCAGACTTCACTTCAGGCCTCACCTCAGACCTCAGACCTCACCTGGACTGAACCTGGACCTCACCTCAGACCTCATCTCAGACCTCAGACCTCACCTGGACTGAACCTGGACCTCACCTCAGACCTCACCTCAGACCTCAGACTTCATCTCAGACCTCACCTGGACTGAACCTGGACCTCATTTCAGCCCTCAGACCTCACCTGGACTGAACCTGGACCTCACCTCAGACTTCACCTCAGACCTCACCTGGACTGAACCTGGACCTCATCTCAGACCTCATCTCAGACCTCAGACCTCACCTGGACTGAACCTGGACCTCACCTCAGACTTCATCTCAGACCTCACCTGGACTGAACCTGGACCTCACCTCAGACCTCACCTCAGACCTCAGACCTCACCTGGACTGAACCTGGACCTCACCTCAGACCTCACCTGGACCTCACCTGGACTGAACCTGGACCTCACCTCAGCCCTCACCTGGACCTCACCTCAGACTTCACCTCAGACCTCACCTGGACTGAACCTGGACCTCATCTCAGCCCTCAGACCTCATCTCAGCCCTCAGACCTCACCTGGACTGAACCTGGCCCTCACCTGGACTGAACCTGAACCTCACCTGGCCTGACCCTGGTGCTGGGCCTCATGCAGGGCCTCGTGCTGGGCCTCGTGCAGGGCCTCGTGCACATATGCTGCAGCTGTAGTTAATCCCTCACTCTCAGTGCGAGCGCTGCCTGCAGGGCGCTGTGTGGAACCAACTCAGCATTTATTAAGTACGGACGTTTTGCAATAAAAACCCAACAAGAGAAAAGGGCAGTTTGTAGAGATGGTTTCAGTTTAGATTTCTGCAAAAAAAAACTGCTCAGTGATGAGAAAAATGTATCACTGAGAGATTATAGCAGCTAATTATCAATATGACTTTGTACAGAACTGAAATCACAAGTTTTAAAGAAGTTTATTAAATGTGTTTTGCAGCGAGAGCCGTAAATCAGCAAGATTAAAGAGGGGATATTTTACTTCTATGGGGTATTAATTGCTAACAAAACATTTAGATCACCATGTTTCTTTTTACTGTTTTTGCTCTATTGAGATCTATGTTTGATGTCAGTTCTACTAAAACACTTGAGGATAATTTCGTGTCCTTTTCTAACTCATACGTGACAAATGCGTCTGAAACATGACCAGGACAAACACGGCGGGCGCAGACAGTGAGGGGGATACACCAGAGCTCACTGTGTTTTTGAATTCGGTCCAGACCACAAAGCGGAGCATATGTGCGCTCCACGTGTGTCGAGCGGCGCCATCTCCTCACTGTGAGCTAAATGTAACCAGAGCATCATGCTAATGCTACACGAGGCCCGGGGAGGAGTGTCAGGGCTCCTCTGGGTGTTTGAATCTGAACACACGGCGCTGGAAAACTACACTTTAAATGACTTGAATTCTTACTAGTGTTTTCAAACTTTTTTAAAATGGACTAGTTTAACGTTTTTAAAAGGGTAAAAATCAGGTACAGCGTCTTTAAGGTTGAAGCATAGACTGTGTAAATGTGGACTGAGAGTGTCATAGCAACCAAAGACCCAATCAGGAGCGAGGCTGTTGAAGGTAAAGGTTTAGCAGGGAGCAGGCGCTTAGCAACGCTGTCAATCAAACCTGTTGCTAACGCTAACAGGAGCGACCTCAAGGGAAAGAAGGCGCTTGATTTGTCTGTTATTAATGTTCATATCTTGATTTATGGACAAAATGGCAAAATAACAATACGAAGATCATGTAGAGGGTTAATACGAACATTTAATACGAAAATGACGAGTCTGACGGCAGCAGATACAGAGAGAGGACACAGTTTTTACGATAGAAAGCGAATTGGAGCCAGATTTGGAGTTAGGAACACGCACATGATCACTTTCTGTTTGGTACGCGGCGGCTAACAGGTTAGCTATGTCCATTTATATAAATAGTCTATGTGTCGCAGCTAAAAACATGAGTTCACAATGAAAACCCAACCAGACGCAGAAAGAGCTAAAGCGCGGATACAAGAGGAGATTTTACATTTTTTTTCATATACATTTCATTTTTTCAAGTTCACAGCCACGAACAAAAGACACATGGATGTATTTTGCTCAAAGGCACATAAACTGTACATCAGATCAAACATTTTTACATTCAGACCTGCACCACTATGAAAATACAAGCCTATCATAAAAAAACCCCATATATTTAAACAAAATACGCAGCCCTGTTTTCATAGTGTTTGCTGTTTGGACTCATTTGAATTACAGTTTTGAATAATATGCTTAAGTTGTTTTGACAAGTTTGGATTTATTCATTTATTTCCTCACCGAGAGAACACAGGAGGCTGTACATTTCAGGCGTGTGGATTCCTTCCTGGCAGTGGTCCTTGGTTTTGTCAAAGCGATAACACAATTCAGAATATTATATCGTTCGATCGGGAAAAGGTTTTCTCAAAATCTTTTAACTCAGGACGAGATCATTTGTCTGAAACATAAGACGCAAACTGCAACTCGAACATTTCCCTGTGAAATAAACCGGTCCAGTGAATTTAAACTGCTCCAAAATAATTATTCGTTATTTTATCTTGGATTTCTTATGTGTAGAGTTACGTAAAAATGTTCAGTATTGTAGTTTTCTGGTGGAAGGAAACATTCACGTAAATTCTCCTGGTTGTTTATTTCCTGAACACAAGCGTTACTGTCGGCCGTAACCCAGCAACAACAACAACAACAAAAAGCAAAACCACAGTCGTCTAAACTCACCAGAGCCGTTCTCCTAAACTGACCAATAACTGACCAATGGGACCTTCACGTCAACGTATCGCCATAGCAACAAAGTGTCACATATAGAAGCAATAAAATTAAATGAGATCGACAGAAATTTGGGAAAGAAAACTCCCGGAGCAACAGACCCGTGTGTCCCCCTCCTGTCGACGCCTCTGCATTAACAACAAAATATAAACGGTTACGAAAACAACAAAATGTGTGAACCCTGAACTAAACACAGAACACAGATCATTACAGTTTTGTGCCTATTATAACGCGGCGGTACAGTTAAACAGCGTCTTGTGTCTGCGCTCTACCTCAGGCTCTCGCTTTGTAGCTTTAAAAAGAAACAGAAACACGCGAAACGATCGACCCGGCGTCCTGTGACTGCGGGTCAAAACATAAAATACTTTTTTATATGTGAAGAATACACAGGAAAATATTCATAATCACAGAGGCCTCATTACCCGTGTCTCATAAAGTGTTCTAACTTTAGTGCATCAACAAACACGAAGATGGGAACAAGTACTCCATACTCTGTTGTATTTGTACTTATCTGGGTAGTTTTTACTCCTACTTGAGTTATATATTGTACAGTGTGTGATCCCTCAGTCGTCCAGGTCTGATTCAGAGCAAAAGACGAAGTTTGAATCTGTCAACTGGACAAATCGTTGTAGGAGTGAAGACGTTTCTCTGCTCGTCCAAGTCTCGTCTTCAGTTCTGGTCAGATTCCTGCTGGACACTGCCTTATATCTGTCTGAAGGAGGCGCTAACGACACTGAAACTGTAAACGGCTATTGTACACAGCTTCCTAGTAGCCTAATATGCTAATAGGTGTGAAATCACTCATTAGGGGCTTGACTGACACTTAGGAAAGCACAACAGACCTAAACTACAAACAGAAATATGTGGAAAATATTGAACTTAGCTCCAGATTAGCCGCTATAACTGTTAGCCTCGACGAGCTTCACTTGACTGGAGCTGAACGCTGTGGGGTCACTTCTTATATATTATACAATCTAAGGATGAGACGCAGCAAGGACCAAGCAAGACCGATGTTTATGAATAGTGTGTGAAGGGGCGTTACCTTCAACAGCCTCGCTCCTGATTGGCTCTTTGGTTGCTATGATACTCGAGGTCAGAAATATGGAAAATTTTATTAGAATATTTTCGTTCGATCAAACTATGACCTAGATAAATATGAACCCTTCAGCAGGTCTCAAACAATAACGACAAATACTTTTACTTTATATCCACTGTAATGTACAGATCCATACTTTACTACTTTTACTTTGTTCCTTCGCTGAGTTTAACACTATAGATCGACACTTGTTCTATATTTCTCGTCGTGGTCAGTGATCTCCAGCCTGAACCCACTTCTATTAACACTAAACCAAAACTCCACTCCTCCAGCCCACTCTCCCAGCCCTCCAGTCATCATTCCAGCTCATTCCTTCAGCCCACTCCTCCGGCCCACACCCCTGGCCACTCCTTCAGCCCACTAATCTGACCCACTCCCCTGGCCCAGTTCACCGGCTCACTTCCCTAGCCCTCCAGTCCACTCCTCTGACCCACTCCTCTGACCCTCTCCCCCAGCCCACTCTCCCAGCCGTCCACTCCACTCCTCTGGCCCATTCCCCAGCCTCCCTTTGCCACTCCTTCAGCCCACTCCCCCATCCTCCAGCTCACTCCTCTGACCCACTCCCCTAGCCCTTCTGGCCCACTCCCCTGGCCCAGCCCTTCTGGCCCACTCCCCTAACCCACTCCTCCGGCCCACTCCTCTGACCCACTCCCCCAGCCCCTCCGGCCCACTTCTCTGGCCCAGCCCACTCCCCCGGCCCACTCCTCTGACCCACTCCCCTAGCACTTCCGGCCCACTTCTCTGGCCCAGCCCTTCCAGCCCACTCCCCCGGCCCACTCCTGCCGGCCCACTCCCCCGGCCCACTCCCCGGGCCCACTCCCCTGGCCCACTCCTCTGACCCACTCCCCTGACCCACTCCCCTAGCCCCTCCGGCCCACTCCCCCGGCCCACTCCCCGGCCCACTCCTCCAGCCCTTATAAAACACAGTGATAACGCTCGTTCTTCTCTCTCTGGTGAAAATGGACGCCGTACCTGGCCTTATCACGGTGTCGGGTAAAAACAGCAATTTCGCCTCTACTTACACTAAACAAAATGTGTCCCAAACTCAGGGGATGTAACAAGTTTGCTGTGCGTTTGTTCAAAGATTGGATTGGGTTTTTAAAGTCGTCTCTTTCTCTTACAACCAGGATATGAAATGGGCAGAGGAGCGAGCGGCGGCTAGCTGAGGGATTTTTGTGAAATTGAAAATGGTTTGGTTGAGTAGATGGTGTTTTTCGGTTCTATCAGCGCCGTGAAGGGAGCCAGAGTGAAAAATATTATTAAAAGAGGACAGAAGGGGCCGATGATACGAGGACGCAATTCTTAAACTAATATATATGTTACTAAAGAGGTTTTTCCGAGCGCTCAGCCAGAACAAAAGCCAAGCACTGCCGCAAAATGACTGGAATTCATGAGATTAAAAGCGCCGCACTCTGGTTTTATCGTCTTAAAAACGGGAAAAAATGGAACTATTTCATTTTAAATGGTTTGTAATGGTCCAAAGTTATTCCTCACTGACCTTATGCATCCAGAACATCCTAAATCCTCACCAAGATGAGTTTATAAGAGCTTTAAGAGTGAAGTTTTGCAATGACGGTTATGCTAACAACAACTAGCATGCTAACACGGACTTCCTGATTATAATTAGATGAGGACTGCATGGCTCAAAATCGTGACTTGTCTAGTTTAGGGGTTATTTGACGTGTTTAAAATTTTATTGTGCAGTTTTTCTGATGGAGAAACTTCCACCTGCTTGTCTCCATGGAGATGTAGCTTTGCCTGGAATGTTTCACAGTCTGGCATTGTATTTATCCATCTCCAAGCTACAGTTCAGATCTGTGGAGATGCGATCCCAGTCACCGTGCTTAAAAAAAAATGTCGGTTTTTCAAGGTGTTTTTTTATTAATAAAAACATTTGGTGAGTTTAATGCCATACTGTGTGACATTCCAGGCAAAGCAAACCCACCACCAGAAAAGTTACACATTGAAAGTTTAAATTATTATACATTTCTCATTCAAATACCTTTCAACAGCAGTTTTTTGTTTTGTTTTTGGTTGCATGAAATGGAAATAAATGGTGCGTTTCGAGTGTCCGGCCTTGAACCGTCCCATGGGCTCGTGTGTCTTTGAAAGCACCTGAAACGCCGGCGGTGCGTTCGAGGACAAGGTGTTGTGTGGTAAATATGAGCTCGCGCCTGTGTTTGTGAACGGCCCACACCTGCTGCTGTTCACGCCCTTTAGAGCACTTCACAGAGATGAGTCCAGTTTTCGTTTGTCCTCTGCTGCAGCTGATCTTGAATGCAACACCAAACACTCACACGCCGTTCTGCACACGAACGCCTCAAACGTATAGAGCTTTGAACTCTTGATGTATTTTTATTTACCTTTGTGTTTGGCCAAGTGTAAAATCCACGGCAGATGGGATCAATTACACATATGTTTTAGTGGAAATGACACGGACACGGGGAGAACATGCAAACTCCATACAAAAGGTCCAATCGAATCCAGGAAACTAACCCGTCCTTCTTGCCGAGATGTTGTTTTTTGAGCTCACACCATAGACGGTTTATATAAATATGGACATAGCTAATCTGCTAACCGCCGCGTTCCAAACAGGAAGTGAGTATGGGCGCATTTCTGGCTCCATTTACTCTGGCTCCAATTCACTTTCTATTAAAAGCTGTGCCCCCTCTCTCTGTCTCTGCTGCTGTCAGACTCATCATTTTGGTCTTAAATGTTCGTATTAACCCTCTACATGATCCTTGGGTTTTTATTTATTTATTTTTTTGAAATTTTTTTTGTTATTTTGACTTTTTTTTTCTTGTTTTTTTGTAATTTTGAGGGGGTTTTTTTTGTTTGTTTTTTTTTTTTTGTTATTTTGAGTTAATTTTATATTTATTTTTATTTATTTTTTGTTATTTTGAGTTTATTTTAAATTTTTTGTGTCCTCTCTCTGTACCTGCTGCTCAGACTCGTCATTTTGGTCTTAAATGTTCGTATTAACCCTCTACATGATCCTGGGGTTTTTATTTATTTATTTATTTATTTTAGTTAGTCTTTTTTTTTTTTTTTAATTTTGAGGGTTTTTTTGTTTGTTTTTTTGTTTGTTTGTTTTTTTTAGTTAATTTTTTATTTATATATTTATTTTTGTTATTTTGAGTTTATTTTTAATTTTTTGTGTCCTCTCTCTGTCTCTGCTGCTTCAGACTCATTTTGGTCTTAAATGTTCGTATTAACCCTCTACATGATCCTGGGGTTTTTATTTCACTATTGTGTCTGTAAATCAAGATCTGAACATTAATAACAGACAAATCAGGCGCCTTCTTTCCCTGAGGTCGCTCCTGTTAGCGTTAGCAACAGGTTTGATTGACAGTGTTGCTAAGCGCCCGCTCCCTGCTAAATCAGAGGTGTGGGCAGGAAGAGGCGTTACCTTCAACAGCCTCTTTCCTGATTGGCTCTTTGGTTGCTATGATACTCGCGGTCAGATTTCCAAAAAACGAAACTTGGCTCCAAATTAGCCGTTATAACTGCTAGCCTCCATGCGCTTCATTTGGTCCACACTGACACTTCACGCTCACTTAGTCCACATCTTTATAAATGTTTCTTTATTTTTGGGTATACTCCCTTTTAAGTCCTGGTTTAAATCTGGTTTAGTTCTAGTTTAGGGTCTGGTCTTGTCCTTAAATGACAGAACAGGTAGGTACTTTTCCATTCGTACCCCCTCCCTCCGTCCTCCATTTCCCCTCCTCCTCCCTCCCTCCATCTCGTGATCTTACCTTCTTATCCCGGCAGAAGTCAGATTGATGTTTGCAGCCTCTGAGTGGAGTTCCACACATCCATCTGGAACACGCTTACCTCTGCACGTTAACAAAATTGTCTGGATTTCTGCCAGAATTTCTTTACATCCATCGGCGACGCCATCTTTGTTTTATTCGTTCGGGCGCTTCACCTTTGGCTTCCTCCCAAACTAAAACACTCCTCTGGGGCTGGATTGGTGGGGGGTGAGTCCAGTGACAGAAGCTGAAGTTGTCCAAGATTCTCATGAGTTTGGGAAGTAACAAATATCACAAATATCAACGCAGCAGCAGAACCATGAGCCTCCTCAGCCTGTCCATCTCCTCCTCTTCATCAGCAGCATCACTACAGCTTCACCTCTTCATTTTTTTTCCAACTTTACAAGATTTTAATGCAACATATAGAAAGATTTAAAAAAAAAAAAAAAAAATCTAAATCCAGGTTTGATTTATTTCAGTTTTAACCCCAAAAAATGATGCGAAATTTGGATTTTTAGGCAATTTTTCAGTTAGATCTCGTTTACTCAAACACTAAATTAAATCCAAAATCGCCTCTGTGTATTTTTATTATCTGATATGACAGAAAGAAGCAAGAAATTTAAACTTTGCTCCATCTATTTTTGAGATTCCTGTTCAAAAAGTTGTAAATTTTGTTCGTTTTTACACATAAAATGCCTTATTCTTTCTTACATCTATGTGAGTTTTTCCCATTCAGCTTCAGCGTCCGGCCTTAACCGAACACGGGCATTAACGTTCCATTTACCCCCGGAACATTCTAACGATTTGATCCACTTCACCTTTGCGTGGTCGTATTATAACGGCCGATCTCTGCCTTGTATTTTCGCGTTAGCAGAAGGTCAGACGGTGCCAAGACAAAACCCCATTAACCGAAAGCGTCCCGCGGCTCCGACGGGCTCCGAGCTCATAAGTCGTACAGTGCGCCCGGTCGCTGTGTCCCCCGTCGCCCATAACAACCGCCGCCGCCGCCATTACCCGTCGCCGTGGCGATCTGACATCTTCTGCGGGGATCATTCTGGCAAGCGTTCCCCCAATGATACGTTTTATGGCTCGGATCGTCAATTGTTTTCTGAGATTTTCACTTAAGGCATTAGTCACCAGCTGGCCACGAGACAGAGGTAATTTGGGAGATGATAGGGTACGGGAGCGTTCTGACATGGCCTGCCTCCAGATAAAGACGGGAGAATTGACATATCACTCGCACATGTGGCTGTCGCGGGGGTAATGGAAACTGCCATGAGCTACAAACATCACTGCGCTTTGAACCAGGCCAGTTGTTGTTGTTGTTGTTGTTGTTATCTAAATAGAACTGAGCAGTAGCTGACACTCGCTTTGGAGGTTAAAGGCAGAACTATTTATTTTTAAACGCCACGGTGTAATTTTTCTGCTCTTGTCTCTCTGTAGATGTAAAAGCCTCACCCGGAATGTTCCACAATATGGCATTAAGCTTATAGATGTAGACGTAGACGGAAAGAACGCATCAAACACGAGATGCTAGAAACTGGTGATATAAGCCCATCTGTAGACCTGGTTTAGTCCTGGTTTAGACCTGGTTTAGACCTGGTTTAGACCTGGTTTAGACCTGGTTTAGACCTGGTTTAGACCTGGTTTAGTCCTGGTTTAGTCCTGGCTTAGACCTGGTTTAGACCTGGTTTAGACCTGGTTTAGTCCTGGTTTAGACCTGGTTTAGACCTGGTTTAGACCTGGTTTAGACCTGGTTTAGTCCTGGTTTAGTCCTGGCTTAGACCTGGTTTAGACCTGGTTTAGACCTGGTTTAGTCCTGGTTTAGTCCTGGTTTAGACCTGGTTTAGACCTGGTTTAGACCTGGTTTAGACCTGGTTTAGACCTGGTTTAGACCTGGTTTAGACCTGGTTTAGTCCTGGTTTAGTCCAGGTTTAGTCCTGGTTTATTTAGATTCTAATGCCAAACTGTGGAAGTAAAGACGTGTTGTTCTGATCCCATTTTTCAATCTGATCTGATACCGATACTCGGCCTTTGTGCACTCACTGATACCGATACCATTTCGATACCACACAGTGTGAAGAAACTACAGCTACTCAATTTTGTAAGAGCATAAGAGCAAAAAATAACTCCAGTAAAGGCTATCGCGAAAGAACATCTGCAAGAATAAATGAGATTTTGGGGTTGCCAGGTTCATCGTTTTCCCGTAAAATTGGGCTGGCGTTTTAAGAGCTGCCTCAGGTGAAAAATGTTGTTGCGTTTGGTCAGAGCTGTTTTCCATGTAAAATGTATTGATTTTAGAATAATCCTATGGAAAGTCCTGCGTTTCAGTGAGAAATCTTCCTACATAAAGCCTTTAGCTGTCACTGGAGGAGCCGCTTTCATAAACACAGTGGAAAATCCAGCAGTGCCATACGGTTCCTGGGGTTTTGGACGTTTTTTTCAGATACTCTTGTGCAGGTTGGGTCCATGAAACTTGGCAACCCTGACGTGAACCCTCGAGACACTGTGACAGGGTTGTCCGTTCCAGTCTAGTGCAGTCCAGTCTGGCTATGCTTCTGTTGTAGGGAGTATTATACCTCTGACACAGGACTGAGCTGGCAGTGAGTGTTTTTGGTACGTCACAGCAGAACAATTTTGTGATTATTAGGTGAGTTTAAACCAGGCCTGAACCAGCTCAAAACCTGGACTAAACATAGACCAGAGAAAAACTAAGACACCGTGCAGGACTAAACTCGGACTAAACTCGGACTAAACCAGATCTGAACCAGAACTAAACTAGATTAACCCGGTCTAAAATAAATCAAAACTAGGACAAAATCGGAGTTAAACCAGGTCTAAACCAGGTCTAAACCAGGTCTAAACCAGGTCTAAACCAGGTCTAAACCAGGTCTAAACCAGGTCTAAACCAGGTCTAAACCAGGTCTAAACCAGGTCTAAACCAGGTCTACACTAGAACTCAACCAGATCTGAACCATAACTAAACCAGATTTAAACCCAGTCTAAAATAAATCAAAACCAGGACTGAACCAGGACTGAACCAGGACTGAACCAGGACTGAACCAGGACTAAACCAGGACTAAACCAGGACTAAACCAGGACTAAACCAGGGCTAAACCAGGGCTAAACCAGGGCTAAACCAGGACTAAACCAGGACTAAACCAGGACTAAACCAGGACTAAACCAGGTCTCAACCAGGTCTCAACCAGGTCTCAACCAGGTCTCAACCAGAACTAAACCAGAACTAAACCAGAACTAAACCAGATTTAAACCCAGTCTAAAATAAATCAAAACCAGGTCTAAAATGAGGACTGAACCAGGACTGAACCAGGACTGAACCAGGACTGAACCAGGGCTAAACCAGGACTAAACCAGGTCTCAACCAGGTCTCAACCAGAACTAAACCAGAACTAAACCAGAACTAAACCAGAACTAAACCAGATTTAAACCCAGTCTAAAATAAATCAAAACCAGGACTAAACCAGGACTAAACCAGGACTAAACCAGGACTAAACCAGGACTAAACCAGATCTTATTTATTTAAAATGTTTTAAATTGCACTTTAGACTGAACTGACTAAGACATTAATATTGTCATCTGAATAAGTACAAATAAATATGACTAAATAAACAAGTAATGTGTTAAAAACGTCCTAAAATGACATATATACTATAAATATACTTTTATCAGTTAAAATTGCATCTTATAGTTAAAACATTACAAGCCAACTAAAGGTTTTGTCAATTTTATTTAATACAGTTCATTTTGTTTTGCAGCAAGTTTGCTAGTAGTGTACAATGACCTAACTTTATTTCATGTCAATCTTTTGTTTTCTGTAATTTAATTGGTTGATGCTAGAGTGATGTCCAATCAGTGAAGAGTGGGCGTGTCCCAATGGCGTACACGTAAAACACCTTGATCCGGCGTCACTGGGCTGAAAGGAAACAGATGATAACTGTCCAGGCAATAAAAAGTGACAAAACTAAACGTGGAGGCAGAGTTTACGGAATTTACAGTCCGCGTGTGTTCTATGAGACTGTTGTAATCTGTTGTTAAGTGAGTATTGAATGTATTTATTTTGGTTTGTACAAAGAAAGGTGAAATGCTAATGCGAGTTAGCGACTTAGCATGCTATCGCTAAAGCTAGCCTTATAGTCCATTCTGTGTGAATTGTGCTTAGTGTAGACATTTCATTTTGATAAACATGCTGAAGAGAGACTTTGTACTGCACAGAGGACAGGCCTGTCTCTTTGGCTCCTGCTGTGGACGTGAGTGTCTCTGTCCCGCGGTGCTGCTCCTGAAGCTTAAACCTGCAGATCCAGACTCAGCCGCCATTGACCTCATGGACCCGGACACGTGCGCAGCCTCAGCACCTGCAGCACCGACTCAAGCCAAGGTTTGTGAGCACCATTAAAAACAGTACACGTGCTTTATTTAGGCTTGTTGTATAAGTGAAGTGGCCGTTCTCATGTGTTTAAGGTCCAGTTTTAGGCTGTATTTACACGTGGACGTAGCTTTCCTGTTAGACGCTGTGTAACAAACAAGAAGTGATCACTGGCACGATTCAGCTCCATCAACATCATTTTGGTCTTAAATGTGCGTATTAACCTGCTCCACATGATCCTGGGGTTTTTATTTCACTATTGTGGCCGTAAATCAAGATATGAACATTAATAACTGAATCAGGCGCCTTCTTTCGTTAGCGACAGGTTTGATTGGACTATTTCGTTTTACATTTGTCAAAGTTGCATTGTTTCACATGGAGATAAAAAACAAACTCATTCAAATTCATGTATTCTTAGTGCGTTTATAAAAATTGTAATTTACAAATTGCTGCCAAGTGGAGGCAGCATCAACAAAAGTGTCTCCTGTTTACCAAGGTTTATTATTTTAAAGTAAGTACACAAGACCCCAAGCATCGTACTACCACCAAATTAACAAAGAGCTAACACTTTAGTGACATGGGATATGGACTGAACCAGGACTGAACCAGGACTGAACCAGGACTGAACCAGGACTGAACCAGGACTGAACCAGGACTGAACCAGGACTGAACCAGATTTAAGCCAAGATGAAACCAAACTGGACACTTTATAAAACCGACCACTTTAATGAGCCACGTTTGCACTGTTGTTCTGATGCTGCTGTTGTATACATTCTCTACTTCAAAGTATTTTATTTTTAAGCATATCTTTTTTAACTTTGTGCGTGCCCTTATTTGTATTTATTCAGTGTTTTTATGTTGCACTTTATCACCAAAGTAAGTTCCTAGACTATGAGCTGTGTTCACTGACAATAGCAATAAGTCTTCTGATTCTGAAGACTAAACCAAGACTAAACCAGGTCCAGACCAGATCTAAACCAGGTCCAGACCAGATCTAAACCAGGTCCAGACCAGATCTAAACCAGGTCCAGACCAGATCTAAACCAGGTCCAGACCAGATCTAAACCAGGTCCAGACCAGATCTAAACCAGGTCCAGACCAGATCTAAACCAGGTCCAGACCAGTTCTAAACCAGGTCCAGACCAGATCTAAACCAGGTCCAAACCAAGAGTAAACCAGATTTTAACTCAGTTTAGTCTTGGTCTAAACTAGAATTGAAACAGTCTAAACCGGGTCTAAACCGGGTCTAAACCGGGTCTAAACCGGGTCTAAACCGGGTCTAAACCGGGTCTAAACCGGGTCTAAACCCGTTCGTCTAAACCCGGACTACACACGATTTACGGCCAGTCTAAATTAGGATTGAAACGAGACTAAACTAAACACGGTTTAAACTAGTTCGTCTAAACCCGGTCTAAACCCGGTCTAAACCCGGTCTAAACCCGGTCTAAACCCGGTCTAAACCCGGTCTAAACCCGGTCTAAACCCGGTCTAAACCCGGTCTAAACCCGGTCTAAACCCGGTCTAAACCCGGTCTAAACCCGGTCTAAACCCGGTCTAAACCCGGTCTAAACCCGGTCTAAACCCGGTCTAAACCCGGTCTAAACCCGGTCTAAACCCGGTCTTCTAAACCACTGGCACACACTAAAGCAGAGGTGTGATTCTGAGCATGTCTCTGTATAAGCAGATGGGTCAGTGTGGGCAGATAGACTTCATTAGCACACGCACGTCGGAGCACAGCCTAATCTCCATTTTAACCTCACCTTTAGTGGAGCCAGTGATAAAGCACCCGCAGCGCACCGCCAGAATACTGATTATTCCTACCATTGTTATCGCCAGTGAAGGCACCACGGCGCTCTTTTCCCCATATCTCCGGCTCGGTCCATCCTTCCTCCTCTCGTGAGCGGAGCGCAGGAGCCCGGGGCCCTTATAAAACAAGAGGAGGGCGTAACTGTTTTGATAAGTATCGATATCAATCTTACAAATCTATATTTAATGACCTACTTTGCCTGGACCGAAGGAGATTTGTCACAGCGCGCTCATATGGGAAGTAAAGCTAAGTTATTGTAAATGAGCTAATGCAATATGGACAATGGACCTACTGTAAGAGAGCCAGAGGAAAGAGGAGAATAATTCACCAGGAGCGAAAACCAGCCAAAGAATGTACTCGAGTAAGAGTACTGTTACTTCAACATGTTTTATTCCAGTAGAAGTAAAAATAAATGGTAAATGGTCATGGTTTTATATAGCACTTTTTCATTCACCTTTAAGTCACTCAAAGCACTTTACATGAAGGACACACACGCACCCCCCCCACGCACCCCCCCCCCCCCCACACACACACGCACACAGACACTGGGGCTGAGGTGGGTTAAGCGTCTTGCCCAAGGACACAACAACAGTGTGCCTCTGTGGGAGCTAAAATCGCACCACCAACTTTTACTCCTCTCCCTCATTTCTCCTTCTCTCTCTCTGCCTCTCTTTCCCCTCCTCTTCTTCTCCTCTGTATCCAGTGATGATGGCTCTCTCCCTCTCTTCTCCTCTTCTCCTCTGTATCCTGTGTGATGTTTCTCCCCCTCTCTTCTCCTGTTTTGCCTCCTCTTCTCTCTATCCCATGTGATGATGGTTCTCTCTCTCTTCTCCTCCTCTTCCTCTCCTCTGTATCCCATGTGATGATGTTTTATCTCTCCCCCTCTTCTCCTCCTTTCTCCTCCTCTTCTTTGTATCCCATGTGGTGATGGTTCTCTCCCTCTCCTCTTTCTTTCTCCTCCTCCTCTTCTGTATACCGTATGATGATGGTTCTCCCTCTCTTCTCCTCCTTTCTCCCCCTCTTCCTCTGCTCTGTATGCCATGCTATGTTTCTCTCCCTCCCCCTCGCTCCCTCTTCTTTCTCCTCCTCTTCTGCTCTGTATGCCGTGTAATGATGGTTCTCTCCCTCTCTTCTCCTTTCTCTTCCTCTCCCCTGTATCCCGTATGATGATGTTCTCTCCCCCCCTCTTCTCCTTTCTCCTCCTCTTCTCCTCTGTATACCATGTGATGATGTTTCTCTCCCTCTCTTCTCCTCCTCTTTCTCCTCTTCCTCTCCTGTATCCCATGTGATGTTTCTCTCCCTCACCCTCTCTTCTCCTTTCTCCTTCTCTTCTCTGTATCCAGTGTGATGTTTCTCTCCTTCTCTTCTCCTCTTTCTCCTCTTCCGCTCCTCTGTGTCCTGTGTGATGATGCTTCTCTCCCTCTCTTCTCCTCTTCCTCTCCTCTGTATCCCCTGTGTTGATGCTTCTCTCCCTCTCTTCTCCTCCTTTCTCCTCTTCCTCTCCTCTGTATCCCCTGTGTTGATGCTTCTCCCTCTCTTCTCCTCCTCTTTCTCCTCTTCCTCTCCTCTGTATCCCCTGCGTTGATGCTTCTCTCCCTCTCTTCTCCTCCTCTTTCTCCTCTTCCTCTCCTCTGTATCCCGTGTGATGATGGATCGTCCCATCAGAGTCAGATAATTAGAGGAGCTGTAGTCTTGTCTGTGTGATGCTCTATCTCCACGGAGACGAGCCAGGCCCTTTAAAGCTGCACTCTGCACTTTACACTCCCACGTCCTCAGCGTCTGAGTACATCACACCACTTCATTCTACAAGAACAAGATGAAAGCCCCACTGCGTAACATCTCAACCAGAAACTCAAATAAAAGCAACTAGTTTATTACAGGTTTCAAAAATACCTTGATAAACATGTGTGAACAGACTCGCCACTCCACAGACCTGACTTGGCCATTAAGTCAAATTTGTAAAAATAATTAAGGGAAAGTATATTTTAAAGGGCCCATGCTACACTATTCTCTGATCTGTTTATCACACAAACTCTGCAGATTTAGGTCGAGTTCTTCTTCTCTCAAACTGAAAACACTCTGTTCCACCTTGTGATGTCATCATGTGGTGATACAGGAAGTGCTCCACTGTGTTTTTAAACTCCACACACCTTCATTTATAGAATCATTTGGATCATTTCAGCCGCTGGAGTTTTATTTGTATTTATTTATCTTTATTTATACAGGGGGGCCCAATGAGAGCACCAGTTGCCACATCTCTATTGAACTAAAGGTAAAAGGAGCTGTTCACTTTGAAAACTACCACTTGATGACATCACAAGGTGGAACAGAGCGTTTTGATCTTTGTAGATGTTACAGACTAATAATAAAGTGTGACTCAAACATGTGTGAATGAAACAAAACAACTCCAGATCTGTTTTTGAGGAGGAGATTGCATTAGAACATGGCTTGTTGTTTAAAGAGGCTTTTAATGCATGTTTGAGTAATCTAGCGATCTCTCCTGGGCCCAGTTCAAAACCTTGTTATGTTTAGCAGTACAGTTCTGTACAAGGCTCCGCCCACGAGCTTACATCACCCATGCTCTCACACGACAACTCTCGATAAATACACAAAAACATGATACAAAACTATACACTACAACTTCACAAACCTGATGTGATGTGAAGTAGTTTCATTAGTGGGATGCAGCTGATTGTGTTGTGCTCTGAAGGGGGAGCCTTCTACTACCCCATAAAAGTAAATACCTCCTCTTTAATACCCTATAAAAGTAAATACCTCCTCTTTAATACCCTATAAAAGTAAATGCCTCCTCTTTAATACCCCATAAAAGTAAATGCCTCCTCTTTAATACCCCATAAAAGTAAATGCCTCCTCTTTAATACCCCATAAAAGTAAATGCCTCCTCTTTAATACCCCATAAAAGTAAATACCTCCTCTTTAATACCCCATAAAAGTAAATACCTCCTCTTTAATACCCCATAAAAGTAAATACCTCCTCTTTAATACCCCATAAAAGTAAATGCCTCCTCTTTAATACCCCATAAAAGTAAATGCCTCCTCTTTAATACCCCATAAAAGTACATACCTCTTTAATACTCCATAAAAGTAAATGCCTCCTCTTTAATACCCCATAAAAGTAAATGCCTCCTCTTTAATACCCCATAAAAGTAAATGCCTCCTCTTTAATACCCCATAAAAGTAAATGCCTCCTCTTTAATACCCCATAAAAGTAAATGCCTCCTCTTTAATACCCCATAAAAGTAAATGCCTCCTCTTTAATACCCCATAAAAGTAAATGCCTCCTCTTTAATACCCCATAAAAGTAAATGCCTCCTCTTTAATACCCCATAAAAGTAAATGCCTCCTCTTTAATACCCCATAAAAGTAAATGCCTCCTCTTTAATACCCCATAAAAGTAAATACCTCCTCCTCTAAGGTTAAAATCCCCAATTACTCACAATCTCCACAAGTTTAATAAATGAATTAAACCCACTCGACACATGAATATTCTTAATTCAAATGATGGTGTAGAAATTCATTTTTTTCTTCTGTGGCGTCTCACATTCAGACGCATCACTCAGCGCTCATGAGATAACGTTTCGACAGAGTTTGTATAGGCTGTGCCACTGTCTGAATGATGCTATCTCTGCAGGCCTGTAGGCTAGCTCCGCACGCACACACACAAACACACACCAACACACACACCCCCACACACACAAACACACACACCCCCACACACACACATCGATCATTAAGAGGACGCTGCAGATGCGTTCAAAGACTGCGGGCCAAATGGGATATCTATCAATCCGTTGTCAAACCCACGCGGCGCTCCGGTTTATTAAATGCTGCCGTATCTTTACAATGAGAAAGTGTGAACCGGAGTTTGGAGAATCGGTAATAAGTCTGAACGTGAAGTTTAAGCGAACACTGGGACAGATAAGTGCTTTTAGATTTTTGATATGAGGGAAATAATATAATGGCATTTGAAATATTAGTAACAGTTTTGATATTTCATTTGTGTAAAACTGATGGCTGTGTCTCCATGACGATGAGATGGTGATTAAAGGGGCCATAAAACGGCTCATTTTAACTTTAGTTCAGTCGATAAGTGGAAACTCCAGAACTGAAATGATCCAGATGGTTCTAGAAATGAATGTGTGGAGTTTAAAAACACAGTGGAGCACCTCCTTGGCCTGGAATGTTCCACAGTTTGGCATTAAATGTCTACCTCCAAGGAGATGAGATAGTTATAGGTTAGATCTATGGAGAGGCGAACTCTGTCCCTCCTTTGGCTGCTCTCCCTGTTGCCTCCTCTCTCCTTTCTCCTGCGGCCTGCCTCCTCTCTCCTTTCTCCTGCGGCCTGCCTCCTCTCTCCTTTCTCCTGCGGCCTGCCTCCTCCCTCTTCACTCCTGCCTCTGCCTCCTGCCTCACTCCCTCCTGCCTCCTCTCTCCTGCCTTCCTCCTGCCTCCCTCTTCTCTCCTCCTCCTGCCTTTCTCCTCTCTCCTCCTCCCTCCTGCCCTTTCCCCCCCTCTCTCCTCCCTCATCCCCCCTCTCTCCTGCCTTCCTCCTGCCTCCCTCCTCTCTCCTGCCCTCCCCCCCTCTCCTGCCTCCTCTCTCCTCCCTCCTCCCTCCCCCCCTCTCTCCTGCCTCCTCCCTCCTCCTCTCCTCCCGCCTCCCTCCTCTCTCCTCCTCCCTCCTGCCCTTTTCCCCCCTCTCTCCTCCTCACTCCTGCCTCCCTCCTCTCTCCTTCTCACTCCTGCCCCTCCTCCCTCCTCTCTCCTCTCTCCTCTCTCCTGCCCCCTCTCTCCTGCCTCCTCTCTCCTCCCTCCTGCCCCCCCTCCCTCCTCCCTCCTGCCCTTTTCCCTCCTCTCTCCTCCCTCCCTCCTTCCTCCCTCCTCTCTCCTCTCTCCTCTCTCCTCCCTCCTCTCTCCTCTCCCCTCCCTCCTCTCCCCTCCCTCCTCTCCCCTCCCTCCTCTCCCCTCCCTCCTCTCCCCTCCCTCCTCCCTCCTCCCTCCTCCCTCCTCCCTCCTCCCTCCTCCCTCCTCTCTCCTCTCTCCCCTCTCCTCTCTCCTCCTTCCTCCCTCCTCTCTGGGCCCAGGACCTGTTTGATTTGTGCTGTAATCTCAGGAGCACATCAGTGGAGAGATTACACCGAGCAGAGGAGCAGATACGAGTGAACAAAGCTCATGGAGAACTCTCTTTGATTCAGCCACACTCAGTATCACACTACAAATCATTAAAATATCATTAAAATACACATTAAAATACACGTTTCATTACATTTACCTTAAGACAGTTCATCATTAACATTAGCAGAAAAATACAATAAATGCAATGTTTTCTACAGTTCAAACTATATAAAAAATCAGTTCTGTGAAGGTTTTTACAGTGAAACAGATGAACCAGACTGACACTTTCAAATTTCTAGTAAAATTATTCAGTTATTCCCATTTTATTTTATTTATTAGCATTTTCCCACCTGACAAATCCTGTGTCTCACCTGCAGCCGCCTCCCTCATTTACACAGATTCAGCTCCTCGTGGTGTCTGTGTGTATTTGTGTCGCTTGTGTCTAACTTTGTGTGTGCGATACTAGTTTAGTTTTGTCTTATTTTGTCACTCGATTCTGTTTGCAGTCTGACTCATGGTTTGTTTTTCTTTAGTTTTTCACTCATTTTTAGTCGGCCGCGTGACCAGTTTTCTAAGACACGAAACAATTTAAGCGTGTTATTTTTGGTTTCTTCATTTAGGTTCTTTTGTTTTATACATTTACGTACATATTTTTAGTCCACTTTTCTTACTTTGCCCTTTTACAACCCTGTACATTAAATCACGTCTTTATTTCCCCATTTTTCCATCTTGTTTTTTGGACGCGCTTGGTCATAACAGTTCCATAGTGCATCTTTAAGTTTAGAAACTACCATAACGACGAGAAACGGTAAAACACATCTAATCTTTTGTTCTAAAAACTTCACTTCAGCTGAAAGACTTTAAACATCTTCATCACCAAACCCCAGACAAAGCCTCTTCCTCACCTCTCCTCGTGTTTGTGCTCAGAATCGAAAAAACACAGTCGAAGCTGCGTCTCGGCTCCGCGACTCTCCAGATCGTGCTTTTTCAATTTGGTGTGGACTTAACTCCAGCAGATCTGTCCTCGCCGGCGCCGGAGTCAGCCATTACCACGGCAGGCGCCTTCACATTTCCCATTTCACATTCACTTGGCCTGAAAACTAAAGCCAAATATGTGTGAACGCGTTTAACAGCACCGTATCAGGACTATTCTTCCATACGAGTTTCACAGCGCGCCGCATCTGTCTCTGCAAACTCAAACTGCAGGAGAAGATTCTGAATTAACCATATAGAGAATACTGCACCAGATTAAAGGCGCTGTACCTGATTTTTACATTTTTAGTTCATTTTAAACTGTTTGCAGTTTGCTCGAAAAGTTATTCCTCGCTTATCTGATGCATTCAGAACATCCTAATTATTCACAGCAATGAGTTTATAAGCACTTTTCATAACATTGAGAGGCCAGATGGGAGTTTAGCATCACAGATAACAAGGCTAACAGCAGCTAGCATGCTAATTCTGCACAATAAAAGAAGATAATTGGATGCAAACAGTACACAGCAGACTTGTATTGATATTTTGACCTGAAGAGCTGCTTATACAATGAGACACATTTTGGTCAAATGGGAAAAAATGAAGAAATGTTTATTTGTGCAGCCAGTAGGTGTCACTGTTTTATTTGTATAGCCTGAAAATATCTATATGACCCATTCTGCTTAAATACATGGGGAAAAAATGTAATCTTTATTTGTGCAGCCAGTATGTGCCACTGTTTTATTTGTATAATCTGAAAATCTTTATATGGAACACAATTTGCTCAAATGAAAAAAAAGAGTTCTGTTCTGAACTGAAGAAGCGAAACGTCTTCACTCCTAAAAGATTTGTCCAGTTGACAGATTTAACTTTGTTTGCTCTGGATCAGACCTGGACGACTGAGGGTCTACACAGACAAAAAAAAGATGTTTATTTGTACAGCCAGTAGGTGTCACTGTTCTAAATGTGTAGCCTGAAAATATCTATACGAGACACATTTTTTGTAAATACATGTGGGGAAAAAAACTAAATGTTTATTTGTACAACCAGTAGGTGTCACTTTTTTATTTCTATAGCCTGAAAATATCCATACGAGACACATTTTGCTCAAATACATGGTGAAAATGATATAAAATCTTTATTTGTCACTGTTCTATTTGTATAGGCTCATTGTAGTTGGAGTGAAGATGTTTCGCTGCAGATGACAGATTTGACATCCAGGTGTGATCCATAGTAAAAATTCTGAGGGGTTACACACATGTATAGGGTCATCGTACAGTAAAGTGGTTGAGGCCTGTTGAAAATCCACATGATCTTGTGCTTTAAAGGAGCATTCAGTTTGCCTTGGATCCAGGAAACACACTTCAACACTTTCTGAAGATGTGTGGTCACAGGTGCATCTCCCTGTTTGTTTCAGATGGCCGTGATTGACCGGCGCGGTCCGTCCGTATCGGAAATAATAGTACAAATATCTCGCAGAGGCTGAAAAACATTGCGGATTTCTGTAGAATCAATGAGCGACGCACTAAACTGTTAATCTGAGGTGACAGAAATGTGATTTTATTTATAAATCACAGGCGACCAATGAGCTCCTTCGTTTCACATTTGTCACAGAAATAAACAAATCTGACCGGGCTTGAGATGAAACAGGAAGTGATGACCAGACTGAGCTCAATATTTACAAAAATATAGAGAGACATGAGTCCACATTTACCAGGAAAGCGTTGCGTAACATTCCTGGTGTAATTTGGGACTAATAATCTGGAATATCTTTTATGATCTCCATCTTTAGTCCTACACGGTTCTGCTTTTCCGCACTCAGTCTGTGGAGGCAGCACTCAAAACTCCAGCGTCTCATTACTGTGAAGGGCTAATGATCTTGTGCCTATAGTTTATAATTATAAATGAAGCCTCCGTGACGTCTCCCTCACACCTTAAACCGAGCTGTAGTCTGTGATTACAGCGGTGACGCACGATTCCAAGTGGAAGCATGAATAACTCCCGGACAATTAAACCAAGACGAGCTAATGTTACATATTAGATTTAAATGGCCTTTACCCACCTTCACTTCTCATCTCATCAACACACATAATTATAATTTACATTTTCCTAAAGGTTTTCCCTGAGTTTGACCCTGAAGGTTAAAGAGCCCAAATTACATCATTTTCTGATCTGTTCTAATGTTTCCTCATCACAAACAGACGTGGAGTTGTGTTTTGTTTCATTCACACGTTTAACGCACAAACACAGCTGCATATTTAGGCTGAGATCTTCCTCTCTCAAACTGAAAACACTCTGTTCCATCTTGTGATGTCATCGTGTGGTGATACAGGAAGTGCTCCACTGTGGTTTTTAAACTCCACACACCTTCATTTCTAGAATCATTTAGATCATTTCAGCTTCTGGAATTATTGCCAATCTCTTTTGAACTAAAGGTAAAAGGAGCTGTTAACTTGGAAAAACTACCACTTCATGACATCACAAGGTGGAAAAGGGCAGTTTGAGCTTCGAAGATGTTAGACTAATAATAAAACACAACTCCAGGTCTGTTTTTGAGGAGAAAATGGCATTATAACGCTCCCAAGAGTCAGTTTTGTGTAATATCGGCCCTTTAAAGTACTTTATTGGGATATTTGACCTCTGCATTTGACCCATCCTTCAATGCCACTGGGGCAGCTCATCAGTGCTACCTCAGCTGAAGCATTTGACCCATTGTGCATGTTTTGTGTTGACAGGTGAAACCGAAGTGCCCAGAATAAACCCACCCAGACACAAGAACATCCAAACTGTGCAACCCGGGAATCAAACCCAGAACTTTCTTGCTGTGAAGCTTCGAGTGCGAGCCCCGTAGAGGTAATTCTGGTGCTGTTACCTAGCAACCGCACTGTAAATGCAGATTGCAGAGCTCGATAGAATATTATTGACCTCATTCTGCCCCGCACACTTTCGCCTCTAAATGCTAAGTAGCACTTTGGTTGTTTCGTTCGGTTTAAGCAGAAATCCCTTTAATTTAAAAGAAGAATTTGAGAAAAGTTTTTTCCGATCTGATAAAGTAGTTTAGCTTGTGTAAAATGTTTAATGTTCATACGGCCAACAGGTCAACGCTGAAACAGTCTGGAGGCTTTAAACGGCCCTGTGGTCTGGGTAGAATTTATTTGCTGTCATGCAAATTAAAACGATCATCTAGCACTGTTTCTCAAAGCTAACACTCACTTTTATTAAAATCAGAAAACAAAAAATAAACAACCTATTAAACGTCAAATTAATTAAAAGGATTACCCATTTTTTAATATGTAGAATACTGCAGTTTGTAGTGTTTTAATATTTATCATGCCTCAGAGTTAACATTAGCATTGAGACAAACATCTCGAGTCCTGTGAAGTCTTCATTTTATTTGTGTAGTGTTTAACATGATGTCAGACCCTAACCTCTGACCCCTGACCCCTAACCCACCTGCAGCTCCCTGTCCACTGTCTGACCCTAACCTCTGACCCCTGACCTACCCGTAGCTCCCTGTCCACTGTCTGACCCTAACCCCCTAACCATCATAGCAACCAAAGAGTGAATCCAAACTGAGGCTGTTGAATGTAACGCCCCTTCCCGCCTGCACCACTGGTTTAGCAGGGAGCAGGTCCTTAGCGTTAGCAACCCTGCCAGTCAAACCTGTTGCTAACGCTAACAGGAGCGACCTCGGGGAAAGAAGGCGCTTGATTTGTCTGTTATTAATGTTCAAATCTTGATTTACAGACACAATAGTGAAATAAAAACCCCAGGATCATGTAGAGGGTTAATACGAACATTTAAGACCAAAATGAGGAATCTGAGGGTGGCTAGCAGGTTAGCTACATCCGTGTATATATACAGTGGTGACGTGGCCAAAAACCTCATAAAGATACAATTGGGCAGGAAGTAATGAAGCTAACAGTCAAGTTACCGAGCACTACGATGGCGACGCCCATGGCAACTTCCAGAATAAGGTGAATTACGTAATGTTATACTGGAAATATTAAACTGGGAATAAAGTGCTCATGAAAATCTGAGATATTGATTCATCTGTTTTAATTTGAGTGAAAACCAGAGTCTCCGTTGAGGCCTTTGGATCCAGGGAGACGTCTATTTCCACCGTTTAACCCTCACACTTACCTCATTGGCTTTATCTCCTCATTGGTTCATTCATGCACATTATTAGGTTTTAAATAGAAACCGACTGTCCTTTGCTTCGCCGTGGTCCCGCGGTAAACTGACAGGCACCACAGGGGAATTCTGGGTAGGCGATGTCATCCCTGGAGAGGCTGAGTCAGATATTATTAAACGTTAATTATGATTCTGGTTTGAGCTAACGAGGCTTTAAACATGGAGGATATGGTAATGTTAGCATGCAGGGACACACCGCCCACTCGCGTTCAGGCTAACGGGGCTCTCACCTCAGAACGCGGAGAGTTTACAAAAAAAATAACACCGCAAACTGAACCGGCAAAACACTAGGAGGAAAATAACAACCACTATAATACAAGAATTAATGTTTTACAAGTACTCTATAATTATTAATGCTCTAATTTGCAGCTACACAGTGAACCTTGACATGCACACGCGTTTAACGTTCCCTTGGGTTAATGAAAAACTCCCAAACTTGAACAGAAAGTTACGTTTTATCAGTGAACCGCAGCACAATAGACTTGTCCCTGTACCGTCATGCTAACACACAAAGACGCTAGCATAATTGAACCCGGATATAGCATGTTTTGTAATATTACTTTTGATTTATTGCTACGCTGCCGCAATCTGTCGCTCCGCTATGCTAGCTTCAGTTTTGTGTGCGTGCCCTCCCGCGTTCCAAGCAATCAGACCCAACCGGTGAAAATAATTGTAGATTTTGACTCTATCATTGCAGAAAATAGGAGTCATTTTTCACAGTCACACGGGTGGTATTGGCTCAGACGTGGCTCGCTGTCGGAGCGCGTACAGCTAGCATGTGTTAAGTTCTTCGGGTAACGTGGTTTTCTCGTTCTTAGCTTCAGCCTTATTAAAAATGACACATCTATGGCCTTGAAACTAGCACCTCTGCATTGAAGTGTCTCCCTGATGTCCCTGACTGAAGCTGGAGCAGTTATAATGAGGTTAAATGCACAGCGCTGTCAGATGTATGGACGCTAATTTGTTCATTCCCGCTGCTGTTCATTCTCTAAACTATAGACTAGTGTAATTATGGAAGAAATGTGACGATTATATGTAATTATGACTTCAGACTGTATAAAGAAGCGGGACTGAGTGAGTGTGACGTCGCCCACGGCATTTAGCTCCAGTCAAATGAAGCTCATCGAGGCTAGCAGTTATAGCGGCTAATTTGGGAGCCATATTTAGAACCGCGAGTATCATAGCAACTAAAAAGCCAATCAGGAGTGAGGTTGTTAAAGGGTAACGCCCCTTCCCACTCGCACCGCTGGTTTAGCAGGGACCGGGCACATGGCAACGCTGTCAATCAAACCTGTTGCTAACGCTAGCGGGAGTGACCTCGGGGAAAGAAAGCGCCGGATGTGTCTGTTATTAATGTTCATATCTTGATTTACAGACACAATAGTGAAATAAAACCCCAGGATCTGTTAATACAAACATTTAAGACCAAAATTACGAGTCTAACAGCAGCAGTCGATGGAGCAGGAAGTGCGCCCATGATCACTTCCTGTTTGTAACGCGGCAGTTAGCAGGTTAGCCTGTGCTTTAAAGTTGCGCTGTTTAATTCTTTCTGTTTTTTTGCTTGTCTGCATTGAGATTTTATGATGATATTCCACAGTAGAATGTTCCACAGTATGGCATTAAACATGGATATTTGCCTAGAATATTCTACAGGGTATTTAATTACGACAAATATTTTTATGGCTCAAAACACTCTAGAAAAAAAACGACATTCTTACTGTGAGACATGACTCTTCTGGTTTGTCTTTATGGAGATACAAACATTTAACGACGTAAAGTGGAAGTTTTTCTATTTATGTCAAGAGCAGGATTTGAGCCGCCAACCTTCAGATCAGTGGACAAACGCTCTACCAACTGAGCCACTGTGACGCTTTTAAACATTTAATTTAATCCACAGAACAATGAGTTTACAGTTTACAAAAAAGACATGGATAAAATAATTTCTCATCTTAAATCTTGATGCCGCAGTTTGGAACTTTAACCGTTAAAACTAAAATAAAATAAAATTGCACTGACATAAAACAGACCAATGTCACCACAGATGTTTTCCTGTAACATGTATCTCCATGGAGACAAGCAAGTGACACCACCAGGCGTAGTTACACCTCAGATCTGTGGAGAGGTGAACCCGCTCATAGCATCATGCTCATGTTTTCAAGGTATTTTTGAGCCATAAAAACAACTTTAACTGTTTACTAAATGCAAAATAGATTCTACTGTATGTTTAATGCTATATTGTGGGACATTCCAGGCAAAGCAACTGGCTCCATGGACCAGAAAATGGTCAGTGGTTCAATCCCCGCTCGGACCAGACACTGTTTTTGTGTCCTTGAATGAATCAAAACACAACTCCAGGTCTGTTTGTGTAAAATTGGACTCTTTAAGTTTAACAAGGAGTGAATAATCCATTGCTTTCCTAAATTAAAATCTACAAAACATAATCCAAACTACTCAACATAATCCCTCTGAAGTAATTTGAACTCGAGCTTTGTAAAACACACCGTTTGCTGTCGGGAGTCTGACTTTCGGACATGTATTTGAATCGCTCGAGTGTTCCATACGAGCCCCAAAATTAGCTATGTGTCCACGTGCGGTTGCCATGGCGAATATCGTTGGTTTGTTTGCGTTTGTTAGTGGCGTAAATCCCTCCGGCTGTGATGAAAGCTGAGAGGAGAGCGACGGTGCATCTCGATGTCTTTGTTCAGAGTACTTTTGTTATAGCCACAGCAATAAGTCTCTGTTCTGTTCCTCTGTACCTGCCGGAGGGAAAATGGTCTCCTTCAGACTGATGGCGTTTTGGGCAGCATTGTTGTTTTGCTGTCGTCTAAACCACCTTTTATCTCGTCTCTTTTGCTAAGTCTGATTTTGATCACTGTATTTTCTCAAGCCTTTGTTGCAAAAGCCAAAATCCCACCACGAAAACAGCCAGATATAAAACAGTGAGATTTTCCAGTTTGGTGCAGGAGAAGTATTTTGTGGCAAGTGAAGCTGCTGGTTCAACAAGTCTGTTACTCCGCACTGTGAGGTAGTGTTCTTCACATCCCGGTTTAAAAGATTTGATCCGATACTGATACTTGTCTTTATTGTACTCGCCAATACCGATACCAGTCTGGTACCACAGTGTGAAGTAGAAGAAAGCAAGCTGTGTTCAGACCAGGGTGTCAAAAATGTGTTGGACACGTCTAGTTGGACACCTTGGTATTTGAGGCAGACGCCACGGAAACGTCCAGGGCGTCTGTTGTCCAGGGCGTCTGTTGTCCAGGGCGTCTGTTGTCCAGGGCATCTGTTGTCCAGGGCGTCTGTTGTCCAGGGCGTCTGTTGTCCAGGGCGTCTGTTGTCCAGGGCGTCTGTTGTCCAGGGCGTCTGTTGTCCAGGGCGTCTGTTGTCCAGGGCGTCCGTTGTCCAGGGCGCCCGTTGTCCAGGGCGCCCGTTGTCCAGGGCGCCCGTTGCCCAGGGCGCCCGTTGCGGTCTCTGCGAGTGCGTTTAGATGTTTTTTTTTCACTGTCTTTGTGAACGCTGCAGACCAGGTTGAGAGAGTGACTTTAGTAGATTTATTACATAAAACTCATCACTGGAGGCGATCGGTGCCTTGTCTGGGTCCCTCACTAGCCTTTATGCTAACTGGGGCACTCAGCAAAATTAAGTTGCCACTAGTTTGTCTCGCAGAGGAAACAAATGCCTTTTCTGTCATTATTAGTGTGTTAAGTGTCTGTGTCCACACTCTGCATTTAACCTGCTCTGGACATTAGCATTAGCATTAGCCACAGATGTGAGCAGCAGCAGCGCTCGCATCTACAGGTCCTGATTCTGGAAAATACAAAGCGGTTTCGGATCTGTGATTTGGTCTGAGTACTCGCTGATACGATACCTGAAAAATGTGCTGTATTGAAGCTTTTGCCAATTAAAACAACCGACTTTTAGGTATCGAGGAGTTGATGATCCTAAAAACTGCTGCTCTTTTGGAGGGAATATGCTCAAAGAGGAAGCACTGAAGCCCAGTATGTTTCCTGATTGATCAACTGATATTATAAAAATCTAACATATTATAATGTTCGTGTTTGTGTGTGTGTATATATATATATATATATTTTTTTATCGAATGCAATCAAGTCGTAATGTTGAAATACTGTGATAATACTTTGATAAGACTATTACAACACTATGGCTCTGTTTTCTGATGCTTTCCTTGGAATGGCAGTACAGAATTCATTCAGTTACAGATGTTTTCATGTCAAAAACCTGCACTCTTATAGTGAACAGGCTCGCCTCTCCACAGAACTCACGTGTAATTGTTCCTGTTTGCGTCACCTGTCTCCATGTACGTAGATAAATTACTGTGGAACTTTCAAAGTGATGGTAAATGGTCACGTTTTTATACGACTACTGAGCTTCTGTCGCCCCCTGTAACATCTTCATGGTGACAGGTGACAGACCAGAAAAGGTACATAGTGTACCTTTTTATACATTTAATAAATCCAACATAGTGAGAGGTGATTGGTTGAAAATAAAGACGGCAGGCTGCGATTGGCTGACGGTGACAGGAAACGGGAGCAAAGACATGAAACAGTCTGATTGGATTTACAGCTCAACTTCTCCTTTTAAAGACGTCACTACAGCAGCTCTGTACTTCACTGTAGGCTCTTTAGAACATCCAGTGTCCTTTCCATCCTCCCTGTACCTCTGTTATCTCCTCTCCTCTGTCCCGAAGGCTTCTGTGTGTGTCTGTGTGTGTCTGTGTGTGTCGGGGTGTGTCTGTGTGTGTGTATACTTGTGTGTATGTGTGTGTGATAGCATCCACTGTAGAAGGATGAGCTTGTCACTGTGTAAACCATCTGCATTCATCATGGCTTATCTCGGGCCCCTGCAGCAGCCTTCACCATCAACGCGGAGATGACGACTTTGGGCCCGCGGCGGGAGGGTCAAGGTCTGAAGCAATACACAAACGGCACAACGAGAGTGTTATTTTTGTCCATTTTCCTGAGTTGTTTTTTATAGTACAACACCAGAACAAAGTATTGCTTAGTTACATTAATACTAGTGTAATCACGAACTTGATATGGGTCATTTTAATTCTGCTCGTTGGGGTGTGGAGGTTGGGGTTAGAGCCAGGTTTGTGGAGATGCAAGCACACAGTAAGGACACTGAAATAAAAAGACATGCTTGTATTTGTTTGCTAGCTAATACATATTTAAAGGCAATGAATAATAATAAAAAAACAAACCTTTCCACTTGTGTGATTAGTGACATGTACGGCCCAAAGCGGCAATAAAACAAAGTGGAAAGACATTGGAAGTGCTGATTGAATTGAATAATATGGGTTTTTGAGGCATCGCTGTGGCAACACTATGCAAAATACAAACTTCATACAATACAAACCAATCAGACTTCGTGTGCACAAACGGGAGCACATTTTGACATTTGAAAATTGAAAAAATTCCGATGGAATTTTATGGCTTCGCCTGACAAACCTGATAAGTGTCAAAATAAATTGGATAACTTCGAGACAACTGTTGTTGTGATTTTGGGCGTTACAAAAATAAAATGAATTGAACTGAAGTTTGATGCCTCACTTGTCCAGATGATGTACAGTGATTTTCAGCCCTGCCAGTGAAGCCCCCTCAGGGTTGATTAAATTGATCCCTCTACTCAAATATTCCAAATTAAATAAATATAATTTCAACAGATCAAGTTAAAATCTAAATTATTCACTTTAATTAAATGGAAAAAGGTGAAGGTAAAATATATTTTTTGAGTGTAGCCCAATAAACTCAAAATAAATATTCTGAATTAACATAATTTGAACAGCTCACGTTAAAATCTAAATTATTCACTTTAATTAAATGGAATAAGGTGAAGGTAAAATATATTTTGGAGTGTAGCCTGATCAACTTAAAACGTATTAAAACATATAATTACAGTAATTTAAACTCTTTTTCACGTGTCTGAGTTTGTTTGGGGCAGAGCAGGATTTCAGATAAGTCTATTTTTCCTGTTTGTCCAGAGACGCTTCACTGACCAAGCACGTCCCCCTCCTTTGAATTTTAATTTAAAAGAGAGTGCACCGCGCCAACAGCCATCTGCCGGGATAACGGGATAACGGCAAATTAAACCCAAACATAAACAGGTTTAAGTGCCTTGCTCAAGGGCTCATGGTAATTAATTGTTGAGATGAGAGCAGAGAGGAAGTGGCTTAATCATGTTTTGGGCTCGCGGTGCTCGACACAAATGTGCTCGGAATATTAAAACATTATAGCACCGGGACCACGTGTGGCCCTGGATTTGAGTTTAGGCCAAAACCAGAACTAAAACCAGGACTATAGTTTAGTCCCGGTTTAAACCCAGTTTAGCCCTATAGTACTGTACTTCGGCCCCGTACTCCTCTACTTCGGCCCCGTACTCCTCTACTTCGGCCCCGTACTCCTCTACTTCGGCCCCGTACTCCTCTACTTCGGCCCCGTACTCCTCTACTTCGGCCCCGTACTCCTCTACTTAGGCCCTCTACTTCTCTACTTTAGCCCTGTTCTTCAGCCCTGTACTTCGGCCCTCTACTTCTCTACTTCGGCCCTCTACTTCTCTACTTCGGCCCTCTACTTCTCTACTTCGGCCCTCTACTTCTCTACTTTGGCCCTGTACTTCGGCCCTGTACTCCTGTACTTCAGCCCTGTACTCCTGTACTTCAGCCCTGTACTTGTGTACTTCCTCTGCTGGTTCCTTTGGCTGGTTTTAAACTTCTACTTGAGAGTCGCGTGGCGTTCTTACACACTCCAGAGGAAGCATGTTTTTCCATCACTCCGCTGCATGAGCGCGCTGAGGCGGGATCTGTTTTTTCTGATGCAAGAATACATTTGAAAGTGTCTGCGCCGAGGCTGCGCTGTGCAGGTGCAGAGCGAACATTCATGAGACGTTTGGCTCGAACAAAATGAGCCATACGAACCAGAGAAGTCACTTTACCAGCGCCGTCTTCCTCCATTTGGGACCTGCATATTTCATGAAGTACTAGAAATACTTTTTAACCAATCAGCCAGATTCACAACAGCTTTGAGTGTTTTCCAAACAACAATATGATTAAAAATTTATTTCCTCTTTTGTTGCAATAAAGACAGAATAGACCAGTAAACGGCAGGACTGAGAGGAAACTGACTTTGAAATTTTAGTATCGTGACATTTTTTTGTTGAGTTTGATACCAAGGAATAGATTTGATACTAAAACACAATTATGATACCTCGATGATGGTAATAATAAAAAAACCTCTTTCTTTAGACAGTATACTGTGATATTCCACATTAAATGGAAGGACTTTTTCTATTCCCATGTGGCCTTATATTTGTGTGTAGTAAATTGCGGACTGTTGAGCCGCACCAGCTAAATGTGAAAAGAAAATACATTTTGTCCATATATAAGCCGCACCTGAATATAAGCTGCAGGATTTTATTTTGTAACATGAAAGATTCACAAAAAATTTGTGTACTGTGTTTCTGTGCAAGTTTTAGTTTAAGACGCACTTTTTTTCAAACTGTGCCGGAAAATCATCACCACATACCTGCAGGTTTAGAAAATAAAACTGTACCAACGTGGGCCATCTGCTTTTATTTCCTCTGAAAGCTTTGGTCGTCTTTTACATTGACTAAGTTCTTCCGTGCAGTGGCTCCATTTCCTTCTTTTGAGGTCAGATCCATTGCCTTTATCTTAAAAACTACTCAGTGTTGTGAGCCGAGTGTCGGAATTTCTCTGTTAATGAGCGTCTATAGAGCCCTTAAAGAGTCACTGTGGAGTGAGTGAGGGCTCAAGGGCCGGGGGCCACACTTGGACACACCTGTAATTACATAAAATGTCCCTTTCCACTTCCTGAATCAGTCCGTCCATGTCCCACAGTGTTCAGCCACTTCTCCCTCTCTTTTCTACAGTTTGAGGCGGTCGTCGTGGTTACAACAGAACGGCAGATATCGATCCCGGCATTCAAATGAACAGTTGAGATGAGAGCGGAGAGGAAGTGGTTTAATCAGGGTTTGGGCTCGCGGTGCTCGCCACAAATGTGCTCAGAATATTAAAACCATTATAGCGTTAGCACTTGTAGTCCTGGATTGTACATGATTTAGACCTGGTTTTAGACCTGGTTTTAGACCTGGTTTTAGACCTGGTTTTAGACCTGGTTTTAGTCCTGCTTTAGTCCCTGCTTTAGTCCCAGTTCAGTCCCTGCTTTAGTCCCCGCTTTAGTCCCCGCTTTAGTCCCCGCTTTAGTCCCTGCTTTAGTCCTGTGGTTTATCCGTCACAGTAAAGAAAAATAGCTCTGATATTTGAGCAGTTTGTACATATTTACTCTGGAGTTTGAGTTTGTTTGCCATAGCAACAGATACAATATGGCCGCCGGTGGTGATGTTGTCACACGTCTGGCAAAAAAAAACAGTACGGCATTAACTTCATACTGTATTAAAGGGCCCATATGACACTGTTTTCTGATCTGTTCTAATGTTTCCTCATCACAAACAGAGCTGGAGTTGTGTTTCTTTGTTTTATTCACACATGTTTAACACACAAACTCTGCACATTTAGGCTGAGTTCTTCTCTCAAACTGAAAACACTCTGTTCCACCTTGTGATGTCATCATGTGGTAATACAGGAAGTGCTCCACTGTGTTTTTAAACTCCACACACCTTCATTTCTAGAATCATTTGGATCATTTCAGCTCCTGGAGTTGCCACTTATCTCGACTGAACTAAAGGTAAAAGGAGCTGTGAACTTGAAAACTACCACTTGATGACATCACAAGGTGGAACAGAGCGTTTTGAGCTTTGGAGATGTTACAGACTAATAATAAAGTGTGACTCAAACGTGTGAATGAAACAAAACACAACTCCAGGTCTGTTTTTGAGGAGATAACATTATAACATGACTTAACGCTCAGAAGAGTCAGTTTTGTGTAATACTGGCTCTTTTACACTTGAAAAATCTATTGTATGTTACTTTCTGGCTGATATGTGAATATTCTCAGCTTGTCTACATGCTCTATGCCATTATATTGACAGACTCCGGTTGCAGTACTTGTCGATACCAGCGGGACGAGTATCTCACACAGTCCCAACATGGAGTATTGACACATGTTGATACGGCGGCCGGCCTTTAAACAGACTTACACATGAATCTTTAACAAAGGAATCCATCACTCTATGATCTATTATTCAGGCCTGTTTGATAATGCATTCTGTGTATCTCCCTTTTTCATACAACTGCCTCTTTAATATATTCATGGGAGAGTTGAAAAGTGCAATCATTTGGAAAAAGGCTGAGCATAAGCGAAGTGTGGGCAGAAGAGAGTGGGTTTTTAAAGGACCCATATGACGCTTTTCTCTGATCTCTGTTCTAATGTTGTTTTCTCATCACAAACAGAGCTGGAGTTGTGTTTCGTTTAATTCACACGTTTAACACACAGACGCTGCTGATTTAAGTGTATGGGAAATATTTATCACAGTTTTACATCGGTGAAGTGACAGTAGAAGAAGAAAAGTACAAAAATACAGGAAGTGGCTCTGAATTCTAAAATGGCCGCCGGAAATTCCATTGAAAATGACAAAAAGACCAGTGTGGCAGTTTAAACCTTCATTTAAAAAAACAAAAATTACACGTTTTGGCCCTTACGGTTGCTATAGGTAACAGCTACAGCCAGCCCTCCACCAGAAAAGTTACGTAATGCATCTTTAAGTCTTTGTTTTTAATAGTTAAAGAGGCTGTATTGTACTATTTTCTGATCTCTGTTCTAATGTAAACCTTCATTTAACAAAACAAAGGTGTTGTCATGTATTTTTATTAGTCTAATCATAGCATTTGTGGAATTTAGATGAGTTTTGGTCCTTGTTAACGTTATGGTTGCTAGGGGTAACAGCGCTGACCTGCCCTGAATCGGAAAAGTTACGCAGTGTAGCTTTATGTCTTTATTCTCGATAGTTAAAAAGGCCATATTACTCTATTTTCTGATCTCTGTTCTAATGTTTCCTCGTCACAAACAGACCTGGAGTTGTGTTTTGTTTCATTCACGCATGTTCTCTCAAGCTGAAAACGCTCTGTTCCACCTTGTGATGTCATCATGTGGTGATACAGGAAGTGCTCCACTGTGTTTTTAAACTCCACACACCTTCATTTATAGAATCATTTGGATCATTTCAGCTTCTGGAATTCCCTCTTATCTCGACTGAACTAAAGATAAAAGGAGCTGTTCACTTAAACTACCACTTTATGACATCACAAGGTGGAACAGAGCGTTTTGAGCTTTGGAGATGTTACAGACTAATAATAAAGGCTCAGATTCAAACTCCAGGTCTGTTTTTGAGGAAGAAACGGCATTAGAACTCACAATAATCCATTTTGTGTAATATAGGACTTTTAAAGGTACAATATGTAACTTTTTCCTGTTGACATGTCCACCAAGTGTGTGTCTCTATGGATATGTTATAGCTTTGATAGATTAAACCCATACTGTGAAACATTAGACAATCTCCTGAGTGGCATCACAAGTAGTGCCACCCAGCCAAATCATAGGTCAGATCTGTGGAGAGGCCAGCCCGCTCGCAATAAGAATGTTCTATAAGTTATTTTAACAGCTTCATAGAATAAATGTAAGATAAATAAACTTAATGTCATTATGTGGGCCATGGAGATAAGCAGATGGCCAACGTCCTGTACCAGAAGAAGTTCCACAGTGGATCTTTACACACACCATGCACAGAGATGTTGGCCCTTCTGTTTCGTCATAGAAATAAATTTGAACTTGAGTCTGACACATCTTCAGGAGTGAGCTGTAATGAATAGTTTATTGAATAGACAATGTCCTGCTGGAGGCGCTGTCTAGTGTCTGTGCTTTTGTAACACATGAGAAACACCCAGAGGTGTCTGGGGAGGTGGAAGCAGGAGGTGTACTTTGTCCTGTGCATGGCCCTCAGCCCTTTGAGACGAGGGATGGAAATAAATCTTCAGCTACAATTTGTCGTCTTCTTTACACAGTCTATGATTTAAGCACAAAGGCCGAACTCACACCTGCACGACGGAACAACCGAACCCTCACACCTGCACAACGGAACAGCCGAACCCTCACACCTGCACAACGGAACAACCGAACCCTCACACCTGCACAACGGAACAGCCGAACCCTCACAACCAAACACACACTTGCACCACCATATGAGCCTCGGTCCGATGACGTCATCACTCGGCGCAGTTTGTTTACATGTGGAGCAGCAAAGCTAATGGTTAAGCAGAGAAAATAAGACCAGGGCCATGAAATATGTCTGAAACAGTGGAGGACGAGGAGACGAGGAGGACGGGAGACGAGGAGGAGGGAGTTCATTCAGTTTTTCTCCCCGGTCGTCTTCACTACAACACAGGCTCAGAAATATAAATGATGCGTGTACATGATCATCTGGGCCCTGCCCACCTCCTCCAACCGGGCCAAAGTCCTCTTGGGGTGTACTCACACGAGCGCACCCCGAGGCGCTTAGCAACGCTGTCAATCAAACCTATTGCTAACGCTAGCGGGAGCGACCTCAGGGAAAGAAGGCGCCTGGTTTGTCTGTTGTTAATGTTCATATCTTTATTTACAGACAATAGTGAAATAAACACAAACACTGTTTTCTACCTCTCTACCTTGTGATGTCATCATGTGGTAATACAGGAAGTGCTCCCCATGTTTTTAAACTCCACACACCTTCACTACAATCATTTGGATCATTTCAGCTTCTGGAGTTGCCAATCTCTACTGAACTAAAGGTAAAAGGAGCTGTTAACTAAAACTACCACATCGTGACCTCGCAAGGTGGAACAGAGCGTTTTGAGCTTTGTAGATGTTACAGATTAATAATAAAGTGTGACTCAAACATGTGTGAATGAAACAAAACACAACTCCAGGTCTGTTTTTGAGGAGGGAACAGTGTTAGAACATGGATTAAAGCTACAAAAGTCCATTACACAAGTACATTTTAAACTGATGCTGAAGCAAATTTCATGTGATACTTGAGAAACCTTTTACCTCTGTATCTGTACTTTTACTTGAATAACAAAATGGAGTACTTCCTGCACGGCTGCTCTATTTAAATAAAAACAAAAGTAAAACCCACACTCCACAAATCAGTGTTGTATTCTGGCTCTTCTGACTGAATTATACATAAAGGCGTTGGAGTGTAGCAGCGGCGCAGGCTCATCTGGAGGCTCTGGTCTGAATGCGTCTGTCTTTTGTTGCATGTTTGGTTTTATTATTCAAAGGGAATGGCTAAAGGAGTTTTTCTTTCTACCGTCCAGTCTGTGACTCATATGTTTGTTTATACACACTTTTGGTACAACTTTATAATGTTTAATACAGAAGGAGTGAGATATCATAGAGAGAAGTGATCCAAACACACCGCCAGCAACGTTTTAATACTTCAACAATTCTACAAATGAAAACAGGAGGGAAAACAATGTCACGTTCATTCTTGCATTCATTTCGATATTAGAGGGAGGTTTTCTAGAACATGGTAAGTAATCACGTTTTTATACAGCGCTTTTCCACTTTCAAAGCATTTTACATCAAGGAACCACTCACACCTTCGCACCAGAGACAGTACATACATAAATGGACATAGCTAACCTGCTAGCTGCCATGTTCTATTCAATTCAATTCAATTCATTTATTTTTGTAACGCCCAAAATCACAACAACAGTTGTCTCGAAGGGCGTTCATGTTTTGGTTGATGGGGGAAACCGGAGTACCCGGAGGAAACCCATCCAGACACGGGGAGAAACATGAAAAACTCCACACAGAAAGGCCTGGTGACCCGGGGATCGAACCAACCTTCTTGCTGTGAGACATGAGTGATGGCACTCAGTCACCGTGCCGCCAAGACACAAAAAACAAAACAACAGGAAGAATCAGACACAACAGGAAAAATCAGACACAACAGGAAAAATCAGACACAACAGGAAAAATCAGACAACATAAGAAATCGGCCAGGAGACCAGACGAGGAGGAGGAGAGCCGGGCGAGGAGGAGGAGAGCCAGGCAAGGAGGAGGTCCAACTGTCATCGGGGCATCTGAAAGAGATACACTCCACAGGGGGAGTGGGACAGGGGACAACATGTGAATAGCATTGCTGATGAGAAAATAGGGCAAAGTAGAGGATAGTGCTCAGGTTGCCATACTTCCCCCAGCTAGTTACTCCTACTGCAGCTTATCTTATCCCGGGTTTTAATAACCCTAACTCCCTCACTAAGTAACCTGGTCATACGCTATACCGAAGAGGAAGGTTTTAAGCCTGGTCTTAAATACAGAGACTGTGGGGGCCTGTTTAACATCAGCAGGGAGTTGATTCCATAGCACAGGAGCTTGGTAACTGAATGCTCTCCCTCCCACTGTACTTTTGGACACTCTAGGAACCACTAATAGTCCTGCATTCTGAGAGCGGAGTGCTCTGTTTGGCTGGTACGGGACAATAGCATCTTGCAGATAGGATGGGGCCATACCGTTTAGGGCTTTGTATGTCAGGAGGAGGACTTTGAATTTGATTCTAAGCTCGACAGGAAGCCAGTGCAGATATTTTAGTACAGGACTGATGTGGTCTCTTCTTTTAGTTCCTGTTAGGACTCTGGCCGCTGCATTTTGGACCAACTGGAGGCTCCTTATAGTACTTTATAGTACTTTATAGTACTTTTGGGGCAGGCGGCAAGCAGGGAATTACAGTAATCAAGTCTGGAAGTAACAAATGCATGGATGAGTTTTTCAGCATCGTTTTTAGGTAAAATATTTCTAATTTTAGTTATATTTCGCAGGTGAAAGTATGCGGTTTTACAAGCTAGGTTTATATGGGCTGTGAATGAGAGATTTTGATCAAATAGGACTCCAAGATTTTTTACAGTAGGGCTAGAAGCTATATTCACATTGTCGAGTGAGAATATCTGGTCTGACAGAGAATCTCTTTGACCTTTGGGACCAACGACAATGACCTCTGTTTTTTCAGGATTTAAGAGCAGGTAATTCAAGGTCATCCAGGTTTTGATGTCCTTCACACAGGCACTGAGTTTATCTATTTGATCAGTCTGATTTGGTTTCATTGATAAGTACAGCTGAGTGTCATCAGCGTAGCAGTGAAAATTAATGCCATGTTTTCTGATAATGTTACCCAATGGCAACATATACAGAGTAAATAGGATTGGACCAAGCACAGATCCTTGTGGAACACCACAGGCTACTTTAGAACAGGGAGAGGTGCTCTGGTTTATACTAACAAACTGGTACCTATCTGATAGATAGGATTTAAACCATTTGAGGGCGGTCCCTCTGATTCCAATGTCACATTCTAACCTCTGCAGTAGAATGTTGTGATCAATGGTGTCAAACGCTGCACTGAGGTCCAGTAGGACCAGGACTGAAGCCAGCCCGTTATCAGCAGCTAGTAGTAAATCATTTGTTACTTTAAGCAGTGCAGTCTCTGTGCTGTGGTGAGCTCTGAATCCAGATTGAAATTTTTCAAATATATTATTGTCCTGCAGGTGGCGGCAGAGCTGTTTCACCACAACTCGTTCTAGAATTTTTGAGAGGAAGGGAAGATTAGAGATAGGTCTATAGTTGACTAATTCATCAGGATTTAGGTTAGGTTTTTTCAAAAGGGGTTTAATCACAGCATACTTAAAGGACTGAGGAACGTAGCCATTTTCTAACGACATATTTAATATGTTATGGATGGAATCTATTATTAGGGGGAGGGCTTCTTTGAGGAGTCTGATTGGAATAGGGTCGAGCAAACAGGCTGATGGTTTTGACGACATGATGACTGAGGTAATCTCCACCTCATCAACAGGAGTAAATTTATCTAATATTATTAGAGGGTCCATATGGGATATTGGCATTACAGACTGGATTTGCTCAGAGCTGATTTTTGGAGTAGCTTTGTTAATTTTGTCTCTAATGGTTGTGATTTTGTAATCAAAGAAGTGAAGAAAGTCATCACAACTAATGTTGGAGGGGATAAGAGACTCATTGGCAGTGTGGGAGTTTGTCAGCCTGGCTACAGTGCTGAACAGAAATCTGGGGTTATTTTTGTTTACTTCTATTAGATTTGAATAGTATCTAGTTCGGGCTTTCCGCAGAGCGGCCTTATAAGTGAGCAGGCAGAGCTTCCATGCCTTCAGAGACTGCTCAGAGCGCGAGCGGCGCCAAAGCTTCTCTGTGCGTCTTACATGTTGTTTGAGTGTCCTGAGCTGTAACGTGTACCATGGAGCCGGAGGTCTTGGTTTAATGTTTTTCTGTTTTAGCGGAGCTACAACATCGAGAGCAGATTTTAAGGTGAGCATTGTTCTGTCAACCAATCGATCAGTGACAATTGGATTAAAATTATTGCCATTGTCACATGACATATCTTTCAGTAATGGCTCAATAATTTCTTTAAACTCTGTAACCGATTTATCTGATAATGTTCTTTTCATTATAGTTTTTTTCTGTGGGGCTGGATAGTCTTTTAGTATAAATTGAAAGGTAATTAAGAAATGGTCAGAGAGTATAGGGTTTTGAGGAAGGACAATTAGATCATTAATCTCAATACCATAGGTTAGAACGAGATCTAGAGTGTGATTGTGACAGTGAGTCGGCTTATTCACACTCTGGGTGAAACCGATCCCATCCAGGAGTGCACCAAAAGCATCACTGAGGCAATCACTGCCGTTATCTACATGAATGTTGAAATCTCCGACTATAACAATCCTTTCCCAGTTCAAGACTAAACTTGAGATGAAATCAGAAAACTCTGTCAGGAAGTCGGCATATGGACCAGGAGGTCGATAAATTATTATAAATATAACAGCTTTTTGGTTTTTCCAATTGGGGCACGTAATGGAGAGTGCGAGGCTTTCAAAGGAGAGGTAAGTATAGTTGGGTTTGGGGCTGAGAATTAGACTAGAATGAGAGATGACGGCCACACCACCACCTCGACCTGTGCTCCGGGCACTCTGAAAGTTCATGTGACTTGATGGTGTAGATTCGTTTAGTCTAACATAATCATTTTCCTGAAGCCATGTTTCAGTTAGGGCTAACAGATCAATATTAAGGTCGCCAATTAGTTCATTTATTAAAAGAGATTTGGAGGAAAGAGACCTGATGTTTAGCAGTCCACATTTTACACACTTATCATTTTGTTTATTCGCGGCACATTTATTTATTTTTGTTAAGTTATGAGATCTGACAGCTTCCTTGTCAGAGTTTAGGGGTGTTTTATTTGTGCTTTTTGTACGTGGGGCACACACAGTCTCTGTCTGTTTGGAGCTGTTCCCTCTGACTGAGTTGTGCTTCACTGGTCTAAACTGCTCCCTAACGTCACTATCACTGTCACTGTGCTTCCCTGAGCTATTCTGCGTGCTAGTCTTACCTGGTCAATCTAGACTAGCAATCATATTCTGAGCTAACAGGGCGGAGCCAGCCTGCGTGGGATGGATGCCGTCTCTACGTATAAGCCTAGGCTTCCCCTCAAATGCCCTCCAATTATCTATGAAGACGACACCATTCTGCGGGCACCAATTGGTCAACCACTGGTTGACTGCTGAAAAGCGGCTGTACATTTCACAATTGGTATAGGTTGGGAGGGGGCCAGAGAATAGGCAAGGCACGTTTATTTGTATAACACAATTCGTACACAGGTAATTCAAAGTGCTTTACAGAATAAGAAAGACATTAAAATCACACAAATCAAAACGTCATCACAAATAATCATCATAAAATTAACATTAAAAGAGAAGAGTGCAGAATAAAAACCTTTCAGTCGTATGCACAGCTGAACAGAACTGTTTTGAGCCTGGATTTAAACATTGTCAAAGTCGAGGCCTGTCTCACATCTTCAGGAAGAATGTTCCAAGTTTTAGCTGCATAAAACTTAAACGCTGATTCCCCATGTTTAGTCCTGACTCTGGGCACCAGCAGGAGGCCGGTCCCTGAAGTCCTCAGAGTGTGAGATGGTTCATGTGACACTAACATGTCGGAGATGAACTTTAGACCTAGGCCATGGAGAGACTTATACAAGCAGAGCTGATTTAAAGTCTAATCTTTGAGCTACAGGAGCCAGTGCAGAGACCTGAGCACAGGACTTATGTGTGAAGTACTTCCTGGTTTTAGTCAGGACCCGAGCAGCAGCGTTCGGTAGGAAGTGGACGTGCTTCCGCCTCCAATTCATTTAGAAAACTGTGTCCCCTCTAACTGCTGCTGTCAGACTCGTCATTTTGGTTTTGATAGTGAAAGAAAAAACCCAGGATCATGTAGAGCGGGTTAATACGAACATTTGTGTCTGTAAATCAAGATATGAACATTTACCCTATAGCACCGGATGCTATCGTCGATGACAGAGCGCGGTTGCGGACTTTCCATTACTGTAACTCCACAACCAATCGTGCTCTCATGTAAATTCAAACGACATCTCAAAGCAGAGACATGGGGCTCTTTAAATATTTTACTGTCATTACGGAAATCTGCCCCTATTGTCCCTTGAAGGTGACGAATGAGAGCGCAGGCACCGCAGGGATTTTCCCAGTCACTTATTCAATGTGTCAAAGAAAATAGAGGTAGTTGTGTGAAAAAATGCGATTTATTCTGATACTTCCCTTTAAAATGAGTTTTATGGCTAAAAAAAGAAAGTCCAGGCGAGCTGTAATTGTCTAATGTGCTCAGTCCTTGGAGGGTTAATAGACAAATCAGGCGCCTTCTTTCCTCAAGGTCACTCCTGTTAGCGTTAGCAACAGGTTTGATTGACAGCGTTGCTTTGCACCCGCTCCCTGCTAAACCAGCAGTGGGGCCGGGAAGGGGCGTTACCTTCAACAGCCTCACTCCTGCTTGGAGTTTTGGTTGCTATGATACTTGTGGTACTCCAAATATGAAACTCTGCTCCAAATTAGCTGCTATAACTGTTAGCCTTGATGAGCTTCGATTGACTGGAGCCGAACGCAGTGGGCGACATGGCAAAGGCGAAGTTTAAATCTGTCAACTGGACAAAACGTTGTTGTAGTGAAGACGTTTGGCTCCTCGTCCAAGCCACTTCTTCAGTTCTGGTCAGATTACTTCTGGACACTGCCTTATATCTGTCTGAAGGGAGGAGCTACCGACACTGAAACTGGACATTAGCTTTTGTCTCCAGTTTCAGATGAAAGTACCCTATTGAACCCTGCTTTTCTCTTTGTTTGGGTCTGAGGATGGAGTTACAGATGGGGGAGTGATGATGTCGTCTCAGGCCCCCATTCCTGTTTAAGGAAGGATTGTCTTTCCAAACAAAAGTAGCTTCTTTAACTCCCCTCTCAAACCATTTGCTGTGGGTGACGTCACACTCACTCAATCCACTTCTTTACACAGTCTGATTCACACACACATTCATACACCAGTGCACACAGACACTGGGGGTAAGGTGGGTTAAGTGTCTTGCCCAAGGACACAACAACAGTATTCATCTGTGGGAGCTAGAATCGCACCGCCAACCTTCAGATTAGTGGACAAACGCTCTACCAACTGAGCCGCTGTCACTTAACCAGAGACTGAAGCACAAAAATCCAACTCTGTAACAAACCAAACCCAAGCTGTGCACCACACGCCCAAAATAAAAATATTTTCCATTTCAATAAACCTGTTTTTTCAAATGGTAGTTCCACAATAGAGAACAAATTGAATCGTTTCATTCCTCAGAACAGTGCAGCACGACGCCCACTCGAGCCACCGCCGCCGCCGCCTCCTCGTCTCCACCGCTGTTGATAAAGTTATCCCAAAAAAAAAGGAAAAAATAAAAAAAATAAACCTCCAGGATTACGCCTTCTTCTCCAGTAAAAACCTTGTACAAGACTAGCATAACCGAAAGCTTAGAAATCACTTTTCTCGCTGCGACTTTCCCTCGAGCTTATGCGGCGAACTTGCAATAGAAGCAAATCAATTTCACCCCCTTCTCCCCATTTAGCCACTTCCACGTCTGAACGAAATGCCACCTCACTGCAGGGAGCCGTGGAAAAAGGGGAGAGCTGATTTATTTCCGATCGGGGATAGAACAATTAAAATTCATTTTGCAGTAATTATGGCAAATTAAATTAACACGGCGCTCCGAGGGAAGTATGAAGCATGTATGTAATTGAAATATTCAGAATGGTAATGGCTCTTACAATTAAATGTGCATTAGTGAGGTCCTCCGATCGATCTGGGCTAATCTGTTTCAGCGCTGACGAATCTCGCGCTGGAACACCACGTTTGGCCGGTGTTGAAATTTCACAGACAGAAATTATGGCCCCGACCGATTTCAAAAAGCGTGTAATCAAATGAAAAACAAATTATTTAAATTTTATTCTGAAAAAATACAGGAGCTTGTTCTGCCCCGAAAAACCAGCGCAAACCACTCATCTACAATGCAAAAGATTCAAGACTTGGGTAGATGAATACAGAATATTAATGTGAAGGATAAATGAAATGAGGAAAGGCTCACCGCTCCACAGATCTGATTAGTGACCAGTCTGTGTGAGAATGCGTGAGTTGTTCCTTGATGTAAAACAATTTGAGTGACTAGAAGGTGAAAAAGCGTTATGTAAAAATATGACCGTTTACTTCAGTTCTGGTTAAACTTTGGGCGTCTCTGGTGAAGCGTTCGCCCACAAACCAGTAGCTTGCCGGTTCACTGTTGTTGTTTTGAGTGATGATGCTGAATGTGAAAAGCTTTTAAAAATGGCTGCCACGATTCATCACAATAATGGTGAAAGGCTGACGGTGTCCAGGTGGTGGAGGGGGTGGAGGGTCTCGGGGTTTTGTTCATGAGTGAGCGGAGGATGGAGCGTGAGATTGACAAGTGGATCGGTCAGTCTATGTTCCTACTGTCACCTATGGTCCCTGGTTCAGTCCTGGTTTAGTCCTGGTTTAAGTCCTCTGTTTCTACCCTCCACTGTGGTCCTGGTTCAGTCCTTGTTTAAATCTGTTTCTACTCTCAACTATGAGTCCTGGTTCAGACCTGGTTTAGATCTGTTTCTACTCTCAACTATGGTCCCTGGTTCAGACCTGGTTCAGACCTGGTTCAGACCTGGTTTAGATCTGTTTCTACCCTCAACTATGGTCCCTGGTTCAGACCTGGTTCAGACCTGGTTCAGACCTGGTTCAGACCTGGTTCAGACCTGGTTCAGACCTGGTTTAGATCTGTTTCTACCCTCAACTATGGTCCCTGGTTCAGACCTGGTTCGGTCCTGGTTTAGACCTGGTTTAGATCTGTTTCTACCCTCAACTATGGTCCCTGGTTCAGACCTGGTTCAGACCTGGTTCAGACCTGGTTCAGACCTGGTTTAGATCTGTTTCTACCCTCAACTATGGTCCCTGGTTCAGTCCTGGTTCAGTCCTGGTTCAGACCTGGTTCAGTCCTGGTTTAGATCTGTTTCTACCCTCAACTATGGTCCTTGGTTCAGTCCTAGTTTAGTCCTGGTTTAGATCTGTTTCTACCCTCAACTATGGTCCCTGGTTCAGACCTGGTTCAGTCCTGGTTCAGACCTGGTTCAGTCCTGGTTTAGATCTGTTTCTACCCTCAACTATGGTCCTTGGTTCAGTCCTAGTTTAGTCCTGGTTTAGATCTGTTTCTACCCTCAACTATGGTCCCTGGTTCAGACCTGGTTCAGTCCTGGTTCAGTCCTGGTTCAGTCCCGGTTCAGTCCTGGTTTAAACCTGTTCTAGATCTCTCTTCCCACTCATCTTTGCTCATGAGTTTTGGGTAATGACCAAAAGCACAAAATGGCGGATACAAGTGTTTAAATGAGTTTCCTCCCTTAGAGAGAGGGGGCGGAGCTCAGTCACACGAGAGGAGCTCGGAGTAGAGCCGCTGCTCCTCCACCCAGGACACACTGGGGAGGGACTATGGCTCTGAGGCTTGTGTCAGATGCCCTCCCTGTGTGTCAGACCCAGGGCACACTCGAGGGACCATGTCTCTCATCTGGCCTGGGAACGCCTCAGGAGCTGCCCCGGAAACGCTGGAGGAAGTTTGTTTGGAAAGTGAAGTCTGCAATCTTCATTAACCAATGTAAGCAGCTTGCCATTCTACAGATCTGACCTGTAACTTGGCCTGGTGGTGCTTGTCCCTGCAGGAATAGAAGAGTTTAACATTCCAGGCAAAGTAAAGTAATCATATCTGTGTGGAGATAATCAGGCGGTGCACCCTGATGAGAAAAGTTCCATCACGCAGCTTTAATGACAAACTCAGAAATAAAAAGTCAGTAGCACCTTTACTGAAGCTCTCTGGAGGATGAGGGCTGAGGATGTGAACGGATCAGGGGGTGTGAGGTGTTATTTTCCTCTTTAAAGTTTACACAGACGTCACAGCCTCAGCATCCCAGTGTAAAGCTCCACTTATGTCACATGACTCACCGCGCTCAGGAGTGTTTGGAGTGATTCACATGTTTGAGCTACTTATGTTACTTATGTGTGTTCTATAGTGGTAATAATCTATAGCATTAAATACTCAAACACAAAGCTTAAAGTGGAACTAAACACTAAATCCACTTTTTTCACTACTTAAGTGTGTATGTGGTGTTTTCTTTATATTATTCCTTTCTTTTATGTTTATTTTTACAGGGAAAGTCAATGAGAGCAATGAGGTTCTGTTTTTCATGGGCGTCCCGTTCAAAAATACAAAACAAACAGAACAGAAAAACATAACACATAAGTCCATATAAAACATTAAACAGAAGCAGATGTGAGTGTAAAAGTTCATTATCAGATTATTAAATTGCGATTGTGTCACTTAACATGTCCAGTTTTGCTTTTCCTTGAAGTATCTTCCATTTTATTTTAGGCAGGGTTGCGGTTCGTTCTTAGCCTTATGCAGTCATGTGATCTGGGAGGAGCTTGGACGTTACCTAAATGTTAACAAAAAACAAACAAAACTCATATACTTAGGTTTTTTTTATATTAACAGTGTAAGATTTATCAGGGAATTTTGGATTTAATTAAAATCTTGTTGCAGTTTTAAAAGCGCCTCACCAGAGAAATGCATGTTAAATTGCAACCAATGGAATAAATAAATATAGTGAAAAGTAGCGGGCCTAAAATTGAGCCTTGGGGCACTCCTTTACTTAAAGTTAGAGAATCTGATTTAAACCTGCTGCCTGGGTTCTGTTTGAAAGATCATTTTGGAACCAATCACATGCAGCATTGTCAAATCTGCTTCAGACGCTTCAAGAAGACTCCACGATCCACTGAATCAAAATCTTGAGTTAAACAAGTTTGTGTATCTCTGTTTATTGATTTATCACGGGCTGAGAAAATGTTATTTACACCTTTTTAAAAGCCTCATCTACTGTTCCAAGTCATGTGTTTGGGAACTTTAATTTAAAGTCTGTAAATTAGCTGCCTTTCATTTAAGTTTGTGCTGCCTCCAGTGTCCTCTGCAATTTCAAGTAGTTAGTGACATCACAAAACACTGTCCTGATTGCAGCCAGCAGTCTCTAACTGTGGCTACCTGTTAGACCAGTCACACTGTTCCTTATGGACACATGGAAATAAAGTTGCCTGAGATCCAGAACACACACTTCTTCAATACTTTATGAAGATGTGAGTCACCTGTGAATCTCCCAGAGTTCAAATGGGCGTGATTGACAGGTGGATGAGCCAATCAGAGACGTGCATGAGCCACCTGTAACAAAACAAATATGGCTGCTTATGAGGAAAATAAAAATGTCACAGAAGGCTGAAAAACATGGTGGATTTCTGCAGATTGATTCTGTGAAGTGAAGCACAAAACTGTGAGTCCGAGGTGTTTGTGTTCAAAATAATGAGTGACCAATGAGCTCCTGTGTTTCACATTTGTCACTGATATAAACAAATCTGATTGGTCGATCATATTTGGTTCTGGCTCAAGGCGTGATGGAGGAAGTAGTGACCAGACTGATCTCCCTCTTTATAGAATCTACAGAAATACCATTTAAATAAGGTGTTTTGTTCATCTAAAGCCAAAGGAGTTAAATATGTGATGAGGCGCGTGGCAAATGACAGTCATTATAAAACGCATTTGTAAAAGCGGCATCCATTTTGTCTCATAGTCACATGATCACTTCATCACAGCGTTTGTCATTCTATACATCCAACACATTTGTCAAAAGCATTACTGCAATTATGCTAACATCTGCTCCGTCTTTACAACAACAAAAAGTAATTTGTACCAATGATCCTTGGTAGAAACTTTGGAAATTTAAAGGTGCACTGTGCAGCTTTTCTGGCGAAGGGCTCGTCACCGGCTCGTCTCCATGGAGATTGTTGCTTTGTCTGGAATGTTCCACTCTACGGCATTAAACTGATCTATTTTCATGTTCACGTTCAAGAACCAGATGATGCTTCCAGTTACAGGTCAGATTTATGGAGATGCGACTCACTGTAAAAATGCATGTTTTTCGAGGTTTATTTGAGCAGTAACACCTGAAATCGATTAAACACATGTCAGATAAGTTTAATCCCATACTGTGGAACATTCCAGGCAAAGCTATAACATCAAACAGACTCTTAGTGATGTGTTTAGTGTTGTTGTGTACATAGAGTGGTACTGATATTAACCTTTTATCCCATTCAATGTAAAATAAAAACATTAATTTTTACATTTGTAGACAGTGCAGTGGTTCTTGTTTATGTTTGTCACATTTGTCAACGAGTCACAGGCGACAGGTTTCTAAGTTGCATGTGCAGGATTTGTAGTCCTTGATGAAACATAGACTATATATGTAAATGGACATAGCTAACCTACCGGAAGACAGGAAGTGAGCACAACCTCGCTTTCGGTTCCATTGACTCTGGCTCCATTTCACTTTCTATTGGAAAGCTGTGTCCTCTCTCTGTCTCTGCTGCTTCAGACTCATTTTGGTCTTAAATGTTCGTATTAACCCTCTACATGATCCTGGGTTTTTTATTTCACTATTGTGTCTGTAAATCAAGATATGAACATTAATAACGGACAAATCAGACACCTTCTTTCCGCTAGTGTTAGCAACAGGTTTGATTGACAGCATTGCTAAGCGTCCGCTCCACCAATGGTGCGTGTGGTAAGGGGCGTTACATTCAACAGCCTCTTTCCTGATTGGCTCGTGGTTGGATTTCTGAAGCTAAAACTCATCTCCAAATTAGCCGCTATAACTGCTAGCCTCGATGAGCTTCATTTGACTGGAGCTGAATGCTGTGGGCGACGTCACACTTGCTTAGTCCACTTATTTATACAGTTTATGTGATGAAACAAAACAAAATATGACCCCATTATTGTCCAGCATAAAGTTAGACTTATGTGTTTATCTTGTGTAGCAAAAGGAGAAGTTTAAATCTGTCAACTGGACAAATCGTTGTAGGAGTGAAGATGTTTCGCTGCTCGTCCAAGCCGCTTCTTCAGTTCTGGTCAGATTACTGCTGGACACTGCGTTATATCTGTCTGAAGGGAGGAGCTAACGATACTGAAACTGTAAACACCTATTGTCTCCAGTTTCAGTAGAAAGTACCCTATTCAACCTTTAATGACCCTGCTATTGTTTTTTGTTTTGGGTCTGAGAATGAGTTATGTCTCAGTCCCCCATTCCTGTTTATTATGTGGTTGTTAGCATGTAAGCTAATTGTGATGCTAATCGCTAATGTTAATAATCTAACTCCAGAACCTTGTCAGAAAATATTGTTTTGAATACTCTCGTGTGGTTGTGGTGTGGCCCTGGTGTTTAACGGTTTCTGATGTTTGGAGGCTAACGCTAACTCTCCCATAGGAAATGTATTGAAGCTAATTTACCAGCCTTTAGAACGCGCAGGTATCTGTTTACAAACACGCGGAGGGTCTATAGGAAAGTTCCACAGTTCATCTTTAAAACCCATTATGCACGTCCATGCCTCCTTACCCCCGTCTCCCTCCGCCGCTCGCTGACTGGCTCCTTCTCTTGGATTCTAGCAGGTTTTTCTGGTCGGAGGATGATTTTCTCCCCTCATCATAATTAGATTTGCTGTGTGTGGCGCCGCTCCTTCTGCCATCTAATCTATTCATGCATTGCTTGGTTGAGATTGCATCGTCTTGTGTTCGCGCCTGTCAAACCGACTTCTTTGCTTGGCTATTTTAGGCCCATTTCAGCCGAGGAGATGGTCTATGATTGCTCGCCGGTGTCGTCACAAATGCAGTGTGCTGGAACCTAAGAGGCGTCTGCTTTTAGAATGGCATCCTCTGTGCAGGTGTTCAGCAGAGAATCAGTTTAGAGGCCAGTGTGTGTCAAATGTTAGAATATGAAGATACAGCTGAATCTTAAAGGGGCCATACCACACTATTCTCTGATCTGTTTTAATGTCGTTTCCTCGTCACAAACAGACCTGGAATTGTGTTGGGTTTTTTTTGTTTCAATCACACGTTTAACACACAAACCATGCAAATTTAGGCTGAGTTCTTCTCTGACTGAAAAAAAAAAAACACTGTTCCACCTTGTGATGTCATCATGTGGTAATTCAGGAAGTGCTCCACTGTGTTTTTAAACTCCACACACCTTCACTAGAATCATTTGGATCATTTCAGCTCCGGAGTTGCCAGTTTCTACTGAGCTAAAGGTAAAAGGAGCTGTTCACTTGAAAACTAAAACATTTGTTGCAGTTTTAAAATTGCATGACCAGCAGAGGGAGCACTTGCATATAAAACAGCATCATTGGCATAGAAATGTATGTGACTTTTTAAAAATTGCAACCACTGGATTTAATAAATATAGTAAAAAGTAGTGGGCCCAAAATTGAGCCTTGGGGCACTCCATTACTTAAAATTCGAAAATCTAATTTAAGAAAGTCTGCTACTGCCTGGATTCTGTTTGAAAGGTAATTTTGGAACCAATCACATGTATCATTGTCAAATCCAATCTGCTTCAGACGTTCCACTGAATCAAAATCTTGAAAACTACCACTTCATGACATCACAAGGTGGAACGTCGCATTTTGAGCTTTTGAGATGTTACAGACTAATAATAAAGTGTGACTCAATCATGTGTGAATGAAACAAAACACAACTCCAGGTCTGTTTTTGAGGAGAGAACATTAGAACATGACTTAAAGCTGCTATGCACTATAGAACCTTTCTGGGGGAGGGTCAGCTACCAGCGTTGCCTAGAATGTTGCACCATATGGCATTAATTAAAATTCAGTAGCTTTTATTCATATGCACGTAATGTGTTTTGAGAGCAGTATATGTCAGATACAACCATCAGAATCTTATTAACGTTGTATCTAGATCCAAAATAGTAAAGAAAGTTAAGGTCTAAAGCTGCAATATGTAATTTTTGGAGATGTATCAGAACAACCTTAGATAAAAAGGTGCATGTTCTACTGCTGTTACCTCCTCAAAAACAGACCTAGAGTTGTTTTGTTTCATTCACACATGTTTGAGTCACACTTTATTATTAGTCTGTGACATCTCCAAAGCTCAAAACGCGACGTTCCACCTTGTGATGTCATCAAGTGGTAGTTTTCAAGTGAACAGCTCCTTTTACCTTTAGTTCAGTCGAGATAAGTGACAACTCCAGGACTGAAATGATCCAAATGATTCTAGAAATGAAGGTGTGTGGAGTTTAAAAACACAGTGGAGCACTTCCTGTATCACCACATGATGACATCACAAGGTGAAACAGAGTGTTTTCAGTTTGAGAATGAAACAAAACATAACTCCAGGTCAGTTTGTGATGAGGAAATTACGTTATGACAGACCAGAACATGGAGTAATATGAACCCTTTAAGATTACGTTGAGGTCGCGGTCGGGAATTTTGAATCTAGTTCCAAAAACGTCTTTTAAATGTGAGAAACGCGGACGTGCGTGAACATATAAATCGTATAAATCCCATGTGTGTGAGCGAACATCACACCACTGAATAACTGAGCGATGACACCGCATGATACAAAGCCTCATCAATCCTAATCCGGCGTCTGTGCTCCCGTCATTAGCGGAGCCGTGTTGTCCTCGTCTGAAACGTGTCCCAACCCGTTTTCATTTAGCGTCTGACACCTTCCTAATGCTCCTGTGCGCCGTAATTGGATAATATTGTGTTAGCTATCTGGCGCCCCTTCGCCCTGGCGCCGCGCTCTAAGTGAGTGCAGTGTATCAGCAGCGCCTCCACCGTGATATATGACTGACTATTGATTTGGCAAAGCTAGCGTTAGCATTCAAAGCAGGGATCCAGAGGTGTTCTATAAATAGGGAGATAACAGAGTGCCCGCACGGCGTTATCGGACTGATGTACTCCTGTACCCACAATGCACTGCTCTTACAAGAAACTAGGGCATCTGTAGAAGATAAGGGGCTATTGTAAATGTGTTGTATATCGTGGGTTGCAGCATTACGAGCACAAAATGGCCGACATGGTACTTACAAGAACGCTAAAGGGGGTAATTCAGAACAATCCGATGATGGATGGCATTAGATGTTCAGTATTTTATAGACTAAAACGCCGTATAAAGTTATTTAAAGGTGCGATTTGTAACTTTGGAGATGGAGTTATTGCTTTGGCTGTAGAGTTCCACAGTATGCCGGTATATATCTCCATGGAGACGAGCAGGTGGCACCTCCAAGTCTCAAGATCTGTGGTAAAGGGAACCCAATCACTGTCAGAATGTGTGAAACCTGTAGGGGAATTCGATAAATAAGTTTAAAGAGATACTGTGGAGCATTTCAGGGAACGCGCTAACATCACTAGCGTCAGAAAAGCGACACATTACATCTTTAAGTGATTTCATATGGAATTTTACTTATAGGTGTATCAAAAGGAGGTAATTGAAATACAGAAACGTGCTGACAGGACTATGAACCGGGACGAGGGGGCTTTTTCACTCACACACAACTGCGATATTGTCCTGAGTAAGTCGGACTGCAGGTGGCGCTGTCGTCCTCCCTCCACTGGTAGGAAGACAGCACCAAAACCTCTGAGGCGCTAGTGAGCCGTCCAAACTACACATTTTTTTTAATCAAAAACTGGGACACCTCCAGGTTGAGTTGTTTGAAAATGAAAAAAAAAAATCTGTCACTACAATTGAAAATTACCAAAACACACACAAAAATTCTCAAGTATGTTTTTCTGTATTTTGGTGGAATGGTTTGGTGGAAAATGACAATATACTCCCATTTTTTATTGTTTAGTTGGTCAAAAATATTTCTTGTATAAAAATAAAAAACAAATCAATGGTTTTAGAAAAATCCACTGGGACAGAGACACCGGCTCAAAACTGGGACTGTACCAGGTCAAAAGGGACGTGTGGTCACCCTAGTCAAAAAAGAATAATCTGTTTGAGTAGATTATCAGAGGATAAATAAGACTCACTGGACTATAACTGATACTTTGCAGCTAACTGGAGGCACTACTCTGTCTGAAGCGCTGTTACTCAGGTTACTTTCATCAGAGCTTTGTTTTAACACAATCTGACCAGAAAAACCTGATTTAGCTGAACTGATTTGTGCTGTTAAACAAGTCCCTCTCAAACAACGTCACCAGTTAGGTCGCGTTAGCATTAGCATTAGCATTAGCCAACAGTTTTTCAGTTAGTCACTCTCACTTTTTTTTGTTTTTTTGCTGAAAATCCAACATCTAAACAGCACCATGAGCACCAGGCTGTGTGTTTGCCAGCGTGCGCATTGTGTCGCCGTGGTAACTGCTAAACATTCCTCCATAGACATCCATGCAGTATCCCCCTCCCCAGCGCGATGTCACTACAAAGCACTGGCGTCCTTTGCTCATTATGTCGCTCGTATTGGCACGCGCAGGACAGACTTGTATTACTTTGTGTCGGCGCCAAAGCCGTCGCACGGACTGGCATCGTCCCCAGAACGCCAGGACAAACGGTACAATTACCCCGATAACGACAACAACCGGCGCCTCACCTGACAATCCGCGAGCCTTTTATCAGCCCGCACCTGACACGCACCTGACACCGTCTCGCAATCCAAACAAATCAGGCCGGAGTGAGAGCGCCATCTGCTTTGAAGGGCAAACACGACAGATACTCGAGGAAGGACTTTAAAGCAGACGTATCCAGTCCGGTTATGCTAATGTGAGTGACACGGGAAGGGCATCCAGGGTAAAATCTCCTCTGGTATCAGTTGGAGCGATGGCACAGAAAATCCCAAAGTCTCTCAGGGTTTTAATGAGCGTTTCAGACGAGCAGATGAGCAGAAAAGCACATCCTAAAGTTGTAAAGACGCGATAATCGATGTTTAAGTTCTTTGAGTTGGTCTCTTCTTCGATATTGTGATATTTAACTCGCCCTTCAGTCGGCTGCTTATGTAACGGGGAATTAGGGAATAAGAAAATTAAACTAAAATGAACTTGTAACATTAAAGATTCAAACTTTAGCCCGAGAAACATGAAACGTTTTATTGGGAGGAAGTTTTGAGTCGTGTAAAGGAGCGAAAGCAAATCATAAATGAATAAATATACAAAGTGTACACTGGTGTGTGAAAGAGAGGAAGGGAGGAGGAAGGAAGGAGGAATGAAGGAGAGGGGGAGGGAAGGAAGGAAGGAGAGGGAGAGAGAGGGAAGGAAGGAGAGGGGAGAGAGGGAAGGAAGGAGAGGGGAGAGAGGGAAGGAAGGAGAGGGATAGAGAGGGAAGGAAGGAGAGGGATAGAGAGGGTAGGAAGGAGAGGGATAGAGAGGGAAGGAGCGAGAGGGAAGGAAGGAAGGAAGGAGAGAGGGAAGGAAGGAAGGAGAGGGAAAGAAGGAAGGAAGGAGAGGGAAGGAAGGAAGGAGAGGGAAGGAAGGAGAGGGAAGGAAGGGGGAAGGAAGGAAAGAGGGAAGGAAAGGAGAGAAGGAAGGAGAGAGAGGGAGAGGTAACACTGGAGAGGAGAGAGTGAGGAAGAAAGAAGGGAGAGAGGAAGAGGTAGTAACACTGAAGGAGAGGAGAGAGTGGAGGAGAGGAAGAGAGGGATATGAGAGGAGGATTAAGAGAGGGAGAGGTAACACTGAAGGAGAGGGGAGAGATGGAGATCAGAGAGGAAGAAAGAAGAGAGGGAGAGGTAGTAACATTGAAGGAAAGGAGAATGAGTGTAGGAGAGAAAAAGGAAGAGGGTAAGATGAGAGAGAGAGACAGACTGAGAGAAGAGAGAAAGGAGAGGGAGAGGTAGTAACACTGAGGGGAGGAGAGTGGAGGAGAGAGAACGGAAGAGAGCGATGAGAGAGGAGGGAGGATTGAAAGAGACGAGAGAGTGAGAGACAGACAGATAGGGGAAGAGAGATGGAGAAGAGGGGAGAGAGGAGGTTGGAGGATAGAGGGAGAGAGAGAGACAAAGACTGAAAGAGGGGAGGAGAGAGATGGAGATGAGGAGAGAGTGGAAGAGAGAAAAAGAGCAAGACAGAGATAGAGGAAGAGAGGCGGGTGAATGTGTGTTAATGAACATGGAATTTTAATCTTAAAGAGGAAAAAAAAACTAGTTCAAACACTGAATATGTGTGTGTTTTATATATTTGTGTGTGTTGTATATATTTGTGTGTGTTGTATATATTTGTGTGCGTGTTGTATTTATTTGTGTGCGTGTTGTATTTATTTGTGTGTGTGTTGTATATATTTGTGTGTGTGTTGTATATATTTGTGTGTGTGTTGTATATATTTGTGTGTGTGTTGTATATATTTGTGTGTGTTGTATATATTTGTGTGTGTTGTATATATTTGTAAATGTTTGTGTAATTTTCAGAGCTCAACTTGTTCTTCTGTTTCTCTTTTGTTGGTGAAGTGATTGTGACACTCGTCTGTTGCAGCGGTTTGATCAGAGCTTCTACAGAGAGAATGATAATGAGAGAGGGAGAGAGGGGGAGAGATGGAGCGAGGAAGATGGAGAGTAACACTGAAGGGAGAGGAGAGAGGGACATGAGAGACGAAGAGATGGACAGAAGGAGCGATGGTAACACTGAAGGGAGAAGAGGGGAGAGAAAGACGAGAGAGGGAGAATAAAGGGAAAGGAGAAAGAGGGGGAGGAAAAGATGAGGGGGTAGCGAGAGAATAGAAGAAAGGGTGAGATACTAACTCTGTAGGGGAGAGAGAAAAAGAAGGAAAGGTGGGAGAGAAAGAAAGGAGAGCGAAGGGAAAGGAGAAAGAGGAGGAGAGAGATAAAGTGAGAGGAACAGAGAGAAATGGAGGAAGAGAGATGGAGACGAGGAAGAGAGAAAGAGGGAGAGGAGGGAGTAAGGACAAGAGGAGGTGTATGGTGCTGTTTGTCTCGCTGTAGGCCTCAGTTTACACCAGCACAGACTTAAAGATTCACTATGTCACCTTTTCTAGTGAAGGGCCTGACGCTCGCTTGTCTCTATGGAGATGTTACTGCTTTGCCTGGAATGTTCCACAGTATGACATTAAAACAATCTGTCTCCAAAAAGGCGAGCAGATCTTCTCGCAGTAAGAATCCATGTGTTTTTCAAGGCTTTTTTTTCTAGATGGATGGAAATGGATACAATTACTGTATTTTTTTGAACTATAAGTGTCAGTTTTTTCATAGTTTGTCTGGGGGTGTGACTTATGCTCAGATGTGACTGTGACATGGGAAATTATTTAAATATACTCTAGGCTTGTACCGGTGTTACAGCCACGACGCTTCATCTTCCTCTGGAGTGGGTGGAGTTGTTCAGAAGCGACAGAGGATGAAGATTTCAGTGGATTTATTGATTTGAAGTGAGATCCAGAGTAAACATGTTGTTTTTTCTGCTTTATTTATCTGATTAACTGTTTATATCTTACGTTAACAAACCAGACACGTGTTCAGTTCTGTCTGTGCTTCATGTCGCTGAATAAATATAAATGTGTTACGTTAGCGTGATGTACTGATATTCAGCCTGTTGTTCCACATTTTATTATTATTATTATAACTTGACTTTAAAGATAAAATGTCTGTTCTTGGTCTCGGATTTTGTAAAATAAATTTCCCCCAAAAATGTGACTTATAGTCCAGTGCGACTTATATGTTTTTTTCTTCATTACTTCGGAGCTACGTATAGTCCAGCAAATACGGTAATGCCATATTGTGGAACATTGACAAGTGTTTCTCAAACTGTGGTACGCTACTTCCTTCAGGTACTCAGACAAAACCCCAAACTGAAGAGCCGCCTGAGTTAAAAGTTCATTTTGTCTTGTTTGGATTCCTTCTTGTTTAGAACTACAAAGGAATGCTGTGCACTTGTCCCTCGCTGCATCATGGCTCCCCTTTCATGGTCTCGCTGTTTCGCAGATTTTTTTAGTGCAGTTTCACCTGCTCTTTTACAGCATTTGAACATGCATTGTGTCGTGCGTCCTGATTGGCTGTTGGACTGTAGACCATTGTGTCGTGCGTCCTGATTGGCTGTTGGACTGTAGACCATTGTGTCGTGCGTCCTGATTGGCTGTTGGACTGTAGACCATTGTCCATCAGTCTCCTCCGTGCCGTGTCTCCTGTCCAGTGCAGAATGTGTTCAGACAAATTTACATAAACGTTGGATCTCAGTGTGACTCTGAAGTGCTGTACGTTTGCATTTTTTCTCCACCGACAAAACCCACAATGTCGATGAAACGTTCTGCACCGACAAAGACGCCTACGAAGGTTTGAACTTTGAGAGAGTTTAAACGAGAGAGAAATGTGAGAAAATGTTAACGCCTGTGTGAGAAAAGTGTATAAAGTGTGTGGTGAGGGGTTTGACAGACAAAAACAGAGAGATAATGTAAAAAATAAAGCTGATACTTCGCGGATTTCGCCTGTTGTGGGTTATTTTTAGAACGTGACCCCCGCGATAAATGAGGGACCAGTGTAGTCGAATTTTAGACCTGGTTTAGTCTTGGAATAGTCCCGTTTATAGACTTGTTTTAGATCTGGTTGTGCTCACAAAGCTAAATCTTGTCTTTGGTGGTAAAGTTTGAGAGCCACCGACCGAGAGAAACATGTGAAGGAACCCCACTTCCTACAAGAAAAGATACACAATGTGGCTTTAAAATAACAGGGCACATTTTTCTAAGGCTTGTCTCCTTTCTCCCCTGAACCTTACGTAACGCTGTAAAGGGTACGAGTATTTTTGCCACACCTGACTGCTCCGATAGCTTCTAATTTTAGTCCGATCCTCGTCTTAAAATGGCGTCTGATATTTAAACAGGAGCAAACATGGCTGTGGAGGAGGCGTTTCCGTGCTCGCTGGTGCGCACTACAGGCTGGAGAGCGCCTTTGATTTATCGACGTCGCCGTGGGATCGTGCCGTAATAATTCTTCTGAAATGGTTTGCAATCTCGTGACCCTCAGCCGAGCCCAAAGCGGCAGCGAGTCGTAAAGTCGCCGGTGTAAAAATAAACCCTCAAATGAGACGCAACGCTCAGATACAGAAATAACACAACATGGCTTCACCTTTTTCGCTTCAACTTGGGAAAAAATAGGACAAAACGGGTTAAAAACGATTAAAGAGAGTCGTTATTGTGCATTGGCGCGTTTTGAAATCTGGGAACGTTATTTTTGTGTTTCATCTTTAAAAAATCCATTGAAATCAGTCAAATTAAATTAAACGTCAACTGTAGAATTCAAGTGATTTTATTTAAGAATCATAAATGAGTTTTGCAGCTCCTGAACTTTTCTCCAAATCTTACGGAAACACATGGAGGCAAGGCTGTGAAGTGTCTTGCCCAAGGACACGATGTCAATATGCACAATAGGAGTGGGAACCAACAACCTTTTTATTCGTATATATTTCTACCTTTCAATGTTCTCAAAGCTCTTTACATCAAAGAACCACTCACACATTTATAAATCAGTTCACACAGACACTGGGGGCGAGGTGGGTTTAAGTGTCATGCCCAAGGACACAGCAACAGCGTTTGTCTGTGGGAGCTGGAATCGCACCACCAACATGTGAGTTTTACTGCCGTCAAAAACATTTGCAGTTGTCCAAAGTTATTCCTCACTATCCTAATGAAATCCAAGCATCACTGTGCTCAGTTTATGAGCGACTCCCATAGGTGATGCTAACAACAACCAGCATGCAAACAACACACTTTCTGATTCCTTTCTTCATGAAGAAGTAAAAATGAAAAAGATTATGCAAAACTAACTTTTTTAGTGTCATCAAAAACTTATGAATACGAAGTGGAGCAGGCACTTAGCAACGCTGTCAATCAAACCTGTTGCTAACGCTAGCGGGAGTGACCTCGGGGAAAGAAGGCGCCTGATTCGTCTGTTATTAATGTTCATATTTTGATTTACAGACACAATAGTGAAATAAAACCCCCAGGATCATGTAGAGGGTTAATACCAACATGTCTTTACACAGACTATGGCATTTCCTCACAATAATTTATCATCATCATGGCAATATTTAAAATAAAACTCCATCTGTGAGGTGGTGTAATCAGACGTGTGTGTTGTGGAAAGTCTCCACGTTGGCGTCAGTTTCACCACAGGCCTGTAGCAGCACAGTGGGTGGGGGGTCGACCATGTTGGCTGATTGCTGCACCCACGGGACCCTCCCTCGCCCGCGGCACTGTCATTCTTCATTGATCAGAGGCGAGAGGCTAACAAGGTCTCCGGGCTCCACGCTGCCCCCTGTCTGTCACTGCTACAACGACAGCTGCTCCGTCTCCCCTCTGTCTCCCCGTGTCTTACCTAAAGGCGCTGTGTTTTTACTGTGTTTGAGAATAATCTACCTGTTTATGTTTTTAGGTAGTCTTCCTCACTGACCTTATGCATTCTGAGCATGCCCCAATAGCCCCAGTGCACTGCGGCGCGCTAACTAGCTCACTGTTTCTCAAGGCTAACTGTCACTTTTATTAAAATCTGAAAAATCAAAATAAACAGCCTATTAAAATTCATTAAATAAAGACTACACGATTGTTTTTATATGTAGAATACTTCAGTTTGTGGTGTTTTAATATTTATTATACCTCAAAGTTAGCATTAACGTAGCATTGAGACACAAAGATGTATTTTTCTAAACGCAGAATGTTGTCAGATGCTGTGTAGCCTCCGTGGACCGCAAAGGCCGTGCTGAAATGGGACAGTCCTTCTAAAGACACTTAATCAGGCTAAACTAATCTGGGACCGTAGAAATAAACCGAAGGGTCTTCTGTTTGCTCGTATAAACGCAGTCTGCTGTCCGAGCGTGAGCAACTGGATCACATATTAAGTGACTCAAACGTAGACATTTTAGAACTATCGGAGACCTGGCCCACAAGCTCTTCTCCTGATTCTGGCGTTATCTTCGCAAACTACAAGGTGATTAGAAGGGACGGCGTCGGGGGGAAAGGAGGGGGCGTCTTTTATGTAAAAAATCATTTAGAGTGCTCTCAACTTAGTGTGCCAAATGAGATCGAAATAGAGAACGTCTCAGTAAAAATCTCTCTCTCTCCGGAGGTGATTTTTACTCTGATTTGTCTGTATCGTCCTCCCTCAGCAAAAATTAACTTTTATGAACAACTGCAGGCACTAATCAAGCACCACACTATACAAAACAAGTCCAACGAAATAATTGTAATTGGTGATTTTAATGTAAACTGGGACTGTAAGAAGGACAGAAAAACACTTAAGCAGACTATGGACACAACCGACAAGAATCACAAGACATTCAAAAACCAAAACAGATTTGCTTTTTACTAACAAGCCTGAACAGATAATCAAGTCGTATAAGTTTCTGACTGGTATTTCAGACCACAACGTTATATTATTTTCTAGGAAACTCACCAGGTCAAGGATCACTAATGATTTTATTAGTCCATCCAATAACAGATCTCTACATGAATTTATACCCAGGAATCAACGACAAAATGTAGCTGAGGCTTTATCATCAGTCGACTGGGAATTAATCCTGTCCAGAGATGATCCTCAACTTTGTAGCAGTCAATTTAACAATACAGTTAAAGATGTTATATCTGCCTTCTCCACTAGGAGGAAGTGTAAAATAAAGACATAATTTGCCATGGCTGGACAAAGAATGTTGGAATCTGATGAAAACTAGAGACCAGTTGCTGAAACAATTCCTGAAAACAGGTGTGAACACAGAGATTTACTCATATGTGAAATAAAGTAACTACAAGTCTAAGACAGGCCAAAGCTAACTTCTTTATAAATGTAATAGAAAATGCAAAAGGCAATGGTAAATTAATTTGACACCTAAACAAACTGCTTGGCCGTCAGTCAAACAAAAATAACAAGACATGTAAATAACTTCATTGTTAAAGAACCTATTTACTTAGCTACTCATTTAAACAACTTTTTCATAACCTCTGTAAAGGAGATCACCCAACACTTCACTCCACCCGCTTACACTGATGATTTTTTTTTTTTTTTTTTACCTTTATTTAACCAGGAAGGTCCCATTGAGATTAAAAACCTCTTTTTCAAGGGAGTCCTGGCCAAGAGGCAGCACATTTCAGTGATCCTGATCAGACTCCGTTCAGGATCACTGGCGCTTGATGCAACTGGTCTAAATACAAATTTTTTAAGGATTTAAGGATCCCCTTGTACGACCAATCACCCATCTTCTGAATATGTCCTTCCAACATTCTTTTGTCCCAGCTGCTTGGAAAGTAGCTGCAGTAACACCAATTTTCAAATCAGGTGCTAAAACAGACATGGCTAATTATCGACCTATAAACATACTTCCTGTTATATCGAAAATAGCTGAGAAGTGGGTGGTCAAACTTCTCACTGCTCACCTAGAAAACACCAAACCCTCATTACATCGACTACAGTTTGGCTTTCATACCCATCACTCCACAGACACTGCCCTGTGTGTGTTAACAGAAAACAAAGAGCTTGCTGGAGAGGAGTCCCTGTGTTGGGGCTGTCCTCTTAGACTTGAAGAAAGACCTCGACTCTGTAAACCACCAGATCTTGCTTCAGTTTAACATCTTCAGTCCAGCTCTTCAATGGTTTACATCGTATCTGTCCCACAGGAAACAGTATGTGGTATTTGATGGTGTAAAATCTTGTTTAGACAGTGATGGTGGGGTCCCACAGGGGTCAATCCTTGGGCCAGTTTTATTCTCCCTCTTTATCAATAACTTACCAAATGCTTGTCCAAATATATTCTCACAGATGTATGCGGATGATGCAGTCATATACACTCACGCCAAAAACGTCCAGCAAGCTGCTGATGACCTCACAGCTGCTGATGACCTCACAGCATGTGCAACCATGGGAACTGTGCAGTGAATGTAATGTAGTGCTTAATTTTTAACTTGACCCTTTTGTGACCCCAGCCCCTGGGACAACAGATGGAAATTAGCCTTTGGCTCTAATCTGGCATGTTTACATTTATGTTGAATCATGTCTGTTCATCAATATGCATTATGCAATATACGCCACGGAGCGTACGTCAACCACTGTCTGTGCGCTTACGTTACGTCACCTAGCAACCATGACGGCTGCTGACTAATGAGCAAAACTTTTAAAATGGACACTGAAATGATTACATTATTAATTTTATTTCATAGAAGAAGAGTCAAGGTGTCGTTGTCGCAGCCGTTTATTTCCGTTTAGATTGAATGAAGTCAGGAATTAATGTTTGTCTTTGAATATCAACACACAAATATAATGTTCCAGGTGATGTTTTTTTCCCCAATTGTAGCGAGTATCACATAACTTTAATAAAATATACCTTCTTTCTCTCATAGAAATGACGCGCGGTGCATGATGCGATACAGAAGTCTGTTCAGATGCTTCGTTCATGGCCGATCTCCATGGAAACGCTGGAAACACAGGGGCACATTCGTCGTCCGCATTCGACAGGCCTCGTCGCACCGGAAGTGACGTAAGTGCTTTTTAATGCAGCCGACGAATTGAGACACAAAAGACATCCATCCACCTGCAGCTCCCTGTGCACTGTCTGACCCCGACCCCCTGACCTCTGACCTCTGACCCACCTGCAGCTCCCTGTCCACTGCCTCATCGTTAAATATTTCTTCATTTTAACGTGACGCTGCAAAAACCTCATAAGATAAAAGTGGAAAACTGGGCAGGAAGTAGCACTAACAGACGCTAACAGTGAGGCAGAGGATAAGTTTCCAGAAAATCTTAAGAACGTAGCAGATTATCACAGCTTTTCAGGGGCTGTCAAAAACTGGCTTCTTGACCATCAGTCCTGCTCACACTAACTATACCAGACGGGTGTTCGGCCATCAGATGTTCCCCTCGTGGGCACCATCTGATGGCCACTAGATTACCAGATCATGAGTGTTATTGTACTGTCTTAGTGTCATATTACTGTCTTGTTTACATTTATAATTCCAATAAGGTACAGAGCGATCAGATGTTTCCCTCATGAGTATAATCTAATAGCGACTACCCCGTATTTATTCTGATATCTGTTGCATATGTCTCGCACTTTAATATCTTGTAGTTTGCACTATGTATTGAAAATTTTGCACACTTATATGTGAATTGTTTTTTTGTTTTTTTTTTATATTTGTGACACCAAGAACTACAGATGGAAATGAGCGTTTTGCCAAATCTGGTGCAGCCATCTTTTTAATGTATCTGCACACTGTCCTTCAAATAAATAAATAAATAAAAAAGTACTCATCATCATTACTGTGACGGCACGATATCAGCAACTAGCATGCTGACTGTGCTCTTCCTGATTCTCTAATAATAAAATGCCTCGGTTGCAGACGGCACGCAGCAGACGCAGCTCCTTATTCAGTCGATCTGCACCAGGACGAGGCACATTTAGCTCAAACACATGGGGAAAACATTGAGTACAGCCACTTTAAAGCGGACTTCTTATTCACCGCTCGCTCCTGTCACTCTGTCCAAACTCAGGAGTGTTTTTGGGGGGTTGGAAATTAAAGTGAAATTGTCCTTGATGCTAAATGGCCATGTGGGGCAGCAGAGAGGGAATTGGATTTTGTCTGTTGGGTAAAGGGGAGGGGGTGAAAATAGAGCTCTGTCAGTCTGTTTACCTGTCTGCCTCCCTGTCTGAAAACTATTTTAAAACGAGTGGAAACACGACTGGGACGAGAAAAACAAATGGAATAAAAATAAAACATGATATTGAATTGTCAGGGGTGAGACGTGAGCGTTAAATCAGCCCCATTGAGCTTGTGTCTCTATGGTTCTCATCTCTGTGGATCATCGTGTTATAATTTACACGTTTTAAATCACAATATTCACCTAAAATGACTTGGAAGAATGAAGAAACAAGTCCCAGTGGAGCTGACGTCGCCGTAAACGTCATCATGACAAAGCTGCTGTCGGCGCCCCCTATGGACAGATGGACAGATGCACATCACACTAAAGCGCCTCATGCTGTAGCGCCCCCTATGGACAGATGCACATCACACTAAAGCGCCTCATGCTGTAGCGCCCCCTATGGACAGATGCACATCACACTAGAGCAGCACGTTTTTATACATTTGTACCAAAATGACGACACGACGCTGCAGAATCCTACGAGTATCAACGATTAAGAAAATAAAACTGGAGAAGGAAGAGCGGACGTCACAGTGGGCGTGACCTCTTCTTCTTCTTCTTCTTTCTCTTCTTCCTCTTCCTCTTCTTCCTTTTCTTCTTCTTCCTCCTCTTCTTCCTTTTCTTCTTCCTCCTCTTCTTCCTTTTCTTCTTCCTCCTCCTCTTCTTCTTTCTCCTCTTCCTCTTCTTGATCCTTCTCTTCTTCTTCCTCTTCTTCCTCCTCCTCTTCTTCTTTCTCCTCTTCCTCTTCTTGATCCTTCTCTTCTTCTTCCTCTTCTTCCTTCTCTTCTTCCTTCTCTTCTTCCTCCTCTTCTTCCTTTTCTTCTTCTTCCTCCTCCTCTTCCTCCTCTTCACACAGTGGGCGTGTCACAGTGGGGCGTGTCACAGTGGGCGTGTCACAGTGGGAGGTTAAACGGGGGTAATTCGCAAAATGGCATCTTGAAAATAGTCGATTTAAGATTCAAGCCAAACATGAATCACTCCAAATAAAACTTCAGAGGTTCAACGAGAAGAAACGACGAGATCATGGATAAAACTCTTAACAGAACAGTTTGAACAATTAGATTTGGTTTAAAGTTGCTATACGTAACTTTCTTGTGGCTTCATAACAAAAATACTCAGACTGTGACCTGCCACCTGCTTGTTTGGATGATTTTTTTTTTTTAAAGGTTTTGAAGTTTTTAATGGAAACAAATCTTTTTCTTTCTGATTTTATTTTTATGGGCAACACGACTGAGACCAAATATTAGGAATCAGAACAATCGTCTGTTTTTTTTGTTATTATTATTATTATAGTTTTTTATATTTGTATTTAAAGGGTAAAGACACTCCCACTCTCCAAATCTCACTCAGTCTGTGCCTTGGTCGTGTCTCTCTGTGATTAGTTTGTTTATTTATATGACAAAAGCCGAAGTGAGACTCATTTTTATCTACAAACAGTAAAAGAACTAAGTGTTTTGAACGGCTCTTTGAAAAGAAACGATCCAAAAGATTCATCACAAACAGACCTGGAGTCGTGTTTTTGTTTCATTCACATATGTTTAACACGCAAACCTACAGATTTAGGTTTCTTTAGATTTAGAGTTCTTCTCTCAAACCGAAAACACTCTGTTTCACCTTGTGATGTCATCATGTGGTGATACAGGAAGTGCTCCACTGTGTTTTTAAACTCCACACACCTTCATTTATAGAATCATTTGGATCATTTCAGCTTCTTTCAGCCACTTATCTCGACTGAGCTAAAGGTGAAAGGAGCTGTTCACTTGAAAACTACCACTTGATGACATCACAAGGTGGAACAGAGCTTTAAGTAACACTTTATTATTAGTCTGTAACATCTCCAAGCACGTGTGAATGAAACAAAACACAACTAGGGATGGGACGGTAAAAACAATAATATCGTTTATCGTGATAAAAAGGGTCGACAATAATCGTTCGTGGGACATTTTTTATAATCGCTACCAAAGATAATCACCAAAATGTGCAGGAAAAAAAAGGACTTGTCAACGGAGGGGACACAGGGGTCTGTGGTCCGGAGTCCCAAGGTCTTAGGGGCCCAGAATTGGACTCTCTTCCTATTAATTTGAATTACAGGGGGGGCCCATGTGAGACTTATTCCCCCGGGGCCTCCAAATTTCAGTGGACGGCCCTGCTCATCCAGAATATTCTGTTAAAGTTATAATTATTCATATCTACAACAACTTTGGTCATTATGGTGGTATAATTGTTAATCACAGTTATTTTGGACATGATAATCGTCGCACAAAATGTCAATATCATGTTTAAACACAACTCGAGGTTTATTTTTGAGGACGTTTCAACATTAGAACACGACTTAAAGCTCACGAGAGGACATTTTGTGTAATATAAGACCTTTGATAACTTAAAATAAAGTTTAAAATACTCGTTATATTCATAGTGTGGCTGTTTGTGTGTTTCAGTTGTGTGTACTTGTGGGCAGAAGTGTTTGACTGTTACATTAGACCAAATTGCAGGATACAGGAAGTGGAACTGTCTCATTACGAACACGAGACGACGAGCAGAGTGGGTCATTTGGTAAAGCTGTAATTTGGTTCATTCAGTTCACGTTGTTTTCCCCGCACCTCTCTGCTCTGACCCCGCCCCCTCAGTGACCCCCCCCCCCCCCCCGCTCAGTGACCACTCTGTCTGTAAACATCCATTAGACACGTCCGCTGTAGTGAGTCATTTACGCTCACCTACAGTCGCCATGGCGATAGAAGAGGGCCGGACCTATGCACTCGTATTTACAGTGAGTGTGAGGACGAAAACAGGTCTCACCCAGGACTAAACCAGGATCCAGACCACAGACTGTATATGTAAATGGTCATGGATAACCTGCTAGCTGCCGCCACGTTGCAAATGTGAAGTGATCGTGGCTCCAATTCACTTTCTATTGAAAAACCGTCTCCCCTCTCTCTGTACCTGCTGCTGTCGGACTCATCATTTTGTCTTAAATGTTCATATTAACCCTCTACATCAGTGGTCCCCAAACTACAGTCCCCAACCACATTTGGTCCGGCCCCCTGAACAATACCAGAGAGCATTTTGATTTTTTTTCATATTTGTATTTGATAATAAAGTTGGACTTTTGCAATAAAATGTTTTCATTAGTAACTATTTAGTTAGTAACCTTTTCACGCATGAAACTGCTGAAAACCCCAATGAGATCAACATTGACAGATGAACATCTGCATCAGTGTTTGAGACTGACAGTGACTAAAATGGAACCTGACATTCAACTTCTCACCAGCCAGATGCAGGCCCACAGTTCACACTGATGAACATACAAAGGTAAGCTCACTTTTCTGACTTTGATGAGTCATTCTGAGTATAAACAAATATAATCAAAATAAGATCTACTGGGATAAAATCCATCTCCACACCACACTGGTAGTGGTACTGGTTGTGCTGTGTCACTCAGTTCAGTTTTTCATCCTGTTTGCTGTGTGGTTTTCACAGGGAAGTTGATGAGAGAGAGCTGCAAACAGCAATGTCTACAAGCCTACTGGAACCTACGAAAGTATAAAGAAGGAACACAAGAACTTTGAGACACTGCTCATATGAGTAATTTAAGTAAAAGATTCTGCTCTGACAACTGAGCTGAACTTGGACCTGTTAAGATTGTGCACGGCACAACAGAAAGTTTATGTTGTGAAAGTTTATGTAAAGGACTTTTTTTCTGTGAAGAACCCAGGGAGGGTCATTTGATTATTATTTATTTAATTAATAGTGTTATTATTTATTTCCTGACTTTTGTTCTGTGAAGAATCCAGAAAGGGTCATTTGATTATGTGTGGCTTTCTGGAAAACAATACATTTTTACGTTTAGGCACTCCTGCAATTGTCGTACTTTTTCTGTTACAAACTGACCCCGGCCCCCCATCAGAGAAGAGAAAAGTTATGTGGCCCTCACAGGAAAAAGTTTGGGGACCCCTGCTCTACATGATCCTGGGGTTTTTATTTCACTATTGTGTCTGTAAATCAAGATATGAACATTAATAACAGACAAATCGGGCGCCTTCTCTCCCCGAGGTCGCTCTCTTAGTCCACTTCTTTATAAAGTCTATGTGACAGATCCTCAGCCACAAGTTACACTGCAACTTTAATATATTATTGACAGGAGAAGAATAACGATTCAACCTACAGCTGCATAGTAATGAGCACACCTCCCCTGCCCCTGACCCGGCCGTTTGCCCTCTCTCTCCTCCTCTCCTCTCTCTCCTCCTCCTCTCCATCTCAATGAGAAACATTAGTAATCCCTCTGTCTCCCTCCGCACTCCCTCCTCTCCTCATTTGCATGGAGGTACAAGCCGCACTCGTCTCAGTGACACATTTGATTTGTACAGTGGGGTGTGTTAGCTTAGCCGCCGTTTAGCTTTAGCGTCATGTATGTTAGCGGATCTGTGAAAGACGGAGAAAGGCACAGCTCACACCCACACACAGACACAATTACACACACACAGATGCACTGACACACACTGGAAAGCACTGAGACACACACAGATGCACTGAGACGCACTGACACACACACACACACACAGACGTACTGACACACACACAGATGCACCCCCACACACACAGACGCACTGAGACACACACACACACACAATGACACGCACTGAGACGCACTGACACACACACAGATGCACTGAGACACACACAGACACAATGAGACGCACTGACACACACACAGACGCACTGACACACACACTGACACAATGACACACACTGAGACGCACTGACACACACACACACGCACTGACACGCACTGAGACGCACTGACACACACACACACGCACTGACACGCACTGAGACGCACTGACACACACACAGATGCACTGACACACACGAGACGCACTGACACACACACTGAGATGCACTGACACACACTGAGACGCACTGACACACACGAGACGCACTGACACACACCGAGACGCACTGACACACACCGAGACGCACTGACACACACCGAGACGCACTGACACACACCGAGACGCACTGACACACACGAGACGCACTGACACACACCGAGACGCACTGACACACACAAAGACGCACCCCCACACACTGAGACGCACACACACACACACACACACACCCCCCCACACACACACACACACCCACACACACACACACTCTACTCCTCTGCTGCAGGACGAGACAGGCCAGAACGGAGATGTTTAAAGAACTTGACATTAGTGGAGACGGGTAGTACTCAAGTAACTTCTTAAAGAAATTATACTTCTATAGTACTTTTATAGCCGCATACTTTTACTGCTACCTGAGTAATATTTGTATTGAAGTAACAGTACTCCTATTCAAGTAAAAGTTGTACTTCCTCTTCCCACTGCGAGTAAATCTAAAGTGACTTGACGTTTATGTTTCTGGCTCCTTTAGATCTGATTCAGTTTGGCTCATTTTTGTGTTTTCTGTTTGAAAATATCACATTTGGAGGATTATTTCATGTTTTGTCCTCAATTTATACATCAGAAGTTACGTCCAGTTACTCTTTAAGTTATCCTTTGTACTTCTACTTGCGTTATTATGATTGTATAAGTAACTCTACTCTTACACAACATTAAGTTACAGAGAGAGGGGACACAGCTTTTCAATAGAAAGTGAATTGGAGCGCGGCGGCGGCTAGCAGGTTAGCCATGTCCCTTTATATAAACAGTATGATTCTAACTTTGTGTGATATAGAACCTTTTAACACAGGCTTATTTCTTGCATTCACACTGTGCTGTTTTTCCACATGTACGTTCTCGTTTGACGGTATAAGAGGAAACCCATTTTCTCGCAGATTAGAGACGACCTGTGAGTTTGCGTCTGCGTTTGTCTAAAAGCACTTTGTTCCATCTCCGAGCCGCGCGTCTGTGCTTCCTGTGAGTGCCCCATTTTCCGCTCAAGACGCCAGAGGACCGCGCTGACAGCTTTTGACGAGGCGCAGCTACACACAAAGAAGCCCGGACCACCTCGGAAATGAACGCCGCGGACCGGGCTTGTGCGTCGCCGGGTTACGGATGACATCGCAGGTTTCTATAGGGCAGTAATGTGTTTCATACAGACGGGGGCAGCACAAAAAATACAGCTGAAGTGCAGGTTTTTATCGTAAATGATGAAGGTAACTGGTCTAATCACTAATAGAAATCACCAAGTTCAATATTTGAGCAGGTCCGTCGACAGATATTTGGGGGCCCTGGGCAAGAAACCTCACATGGGCCCCCCTAATATGAATTATTATTATTATTTTTAACTTATTTATTTAATGCAATACAGATTTCGCTAGAGACCATTGTATTAAACTAGATTCACACATGGATTTAATAGAATCATTTGGAGCGTCCTGAGCGAAGTTTTGATCCGAAAAAACGCATCAAAACAAGCCACAAGTCAAACATTCAGAACTACCACAGTGACATTTATGTTTATTTTCTCTGTTTTACATGCGGTTTGGTTTCAGGAGGCGCCGTGTTGCGTAATGTTTTCAGATTTAAAAAAAAAAAAAAGAGCTCCAAGAAGAAAGAAAACCACTGGTCTAGAAAATTCATTATCGCAACATGAAACTCTGAGACCTTTTACTGTAGATTCAGAGAGAGACGCGCACACACACACACACACACACACACACACACACACACACACACACACACACTGGAGAGGGTCACAGCTGCTCTCTGCTAGCGTTAGCGGTGGTTCCCCTGCTGACAGCGTGGTACAGTAGCGCCACATGATGCTCTGCTCTGTGCCCTTTGTTCACTGATCTGTTCTGACTCCGAGTGTAAAACGCCAGAGCCAGTTTCATCTTTCTCCGCTTTATGTAACAACGCTCCCGAGGAGTGTGCGCCCGCAGACCTGCCGCCGAGCGCACCGCTAAAGACAACAACGCGCTAAAACGTCCGGGAAAATCACTTGAATTGGAAATAATAATTACGATTTGAGTTTTGTAGCGCCTAAATCGGTCGACAAATCTTACGCAAAAGCATAACAAGGCTGGGAAGTGTCTTGCCCATGGACATAATGTGAATATGCACAATACTGTAGGAGTGGGGATGGAACCGGCAACTTTTACTCACATTTATATAGCGTTTTTCTAGCTTTTAAGTCATTCGAAGCGCTTTACATCAAGGAACCGTTCACTCATTCACATACAGATACACACAGACACCGGGGGAGAGGTGGGTTAAGTGTCTTGCCCAAGGACACAGTGGCAGTATTCATCTGTGGGAGTTGGACAGACACTCTACGAACTGAGATACAGTCACTCCCATCTGCCAAACTTTAAAATTTTAAGTTTTAATTTGATGAAATGGGAGTAAACGAGATGTAGACTTGGTTTAGTCCAAGTTTAGTCCCAGTTTGTTTCAGAAATCTCCCCCTCTCTCCTGAAAGTATAAACAGATCTTTTTCTTCAAACATTTCCCCTCATTCTTTCTCTTTTTTCTTTGCGTTTGGGTCTGGGACACGCTCCTCTGCTCCTTCAAACCTCTCACATTTTGTACATTTTTTGTAATAAACCCATTATGTCTGAAGTGCATCAGAGATAAGTGGAGTTTGAACGGGCAGGTGGAGGAGGAGGAGTTTGAACGGGCAGGTGGAGGAGGAGGAGTTTGAACGGGCAGGTGGAGGTGTCTGGGGTGCTCTGCTCAGTGAACACATGTTGGTCTGACAAATGGAAAGAACAATTTTAGTTTATAGAGAAATAGAAATGACACAGATGCTCCGATACACGAGGAAGAACTGACCCCAGCTGTTTACTCCCTCCCTCTCTCCTTTCCTCTCTCCTCCCTCTCTACTCCCCCCCTCTCTCCTCCCTCTCTACTCCCCCCCTCTCTCCTTTCCTCTCTCCTCCCTCTCTTCTCTCCCATTTCCCCTCTCCTATCTCTCCTCTCCTTTCTCCTCTTTCTTCTCCTCTCTCCTCCCCCTCTCCTCTTTCCCCTCTCTCCTCTCCTCTCTCCCCCCCCTCTCTCCTTTCCTCCTCTCTCCTTTCCTCTCTCCTCCCTCTTTCCTCTCCCATTTCCCCTCTCCTTTCTTCTCCTCTCCTCTCTCCTCCCCCTCTCCTCTTTCCCCTCTCTCCTCTCCCATTTCCCCTCTCCTATCCTCTCCTTTCTCCTCTTTCTTCTCCTCTCTCCTCCCCCTCTCCTCTTTCCCCTCTCTCCTCTCCCACATCCTCTCTTTTGCTCTCACTCCTCTCCCCTTCCGGTTTTCCTCTGTATGTAGTATATATATGTATATGTAGTATGTGTGTCTGTGTACAGTGTGCAGTATATATATATCTGTGTATAGTGTGTGTGCTGTGTACAGTGTGTATATCTGTGTACTGTATATATATCTGTGTACAGTGTGTGCTTGTACTGGGCCTTGCTGACACTTTGAGGACCTCGGGGACACAGAGCCTGGAGGACAGAGCAGTGTCTCACAAACACGGAGCGAGTCTCTGGGGTCGGACTGAACAGGAGCTAAACAGTGTTACTGAGGTCAAAGGTCAGGTCTGCAGAGGGACCAGAGTGTGAAGGAAAGAGTGAGACGGAGGAATAACAGCGTGGAGTTAAATCAGCCAAAATATTATGAGAAAAAAACAGAAAAAAAATATTAACGTGGATCTATGGGGCTGTAACATTTAATTAAGGTTATTAAAATAAATCTTCACTATTTCAATAATTCATGTTTTTTTTTTTATATTTATTTTAGATTTGCAGACTTCAAAACACACGGCAAGACATTTTAATATAGAACTTTTCTACTCTCAAGTCACTCAAAGCGTTTTACATCAAGGAACTCGCTCGACTGTGTTTGTCTGTGGGAGCCGGAATCGCACCCCCAACCTGTGGATCAGTGATGTTTATGTTAAGAGTGGGATTCAAACCGCCAACCTTCAGATAAATGGACAAACGCTCTACCAACTGAGCCACTGCCGCTTCTCCAAATGGCTCCCCCTGTGACGTCCGCTCTTCCTTCTCCAGTTTTATTTTCTTAATCGTTGATACTCGTAGGATTCTGCAGCGTCGCCATTTTAGTACAAATAAAAAAAAACATGCTGCTCTAGTGTGATGTGCATCTGTCCATAGGGGGCGCTACAGCATGAGGCGCTTTAGTGTGACGATGTTTACGGCGACGTCAGCAAACACCAGAGGAAACCCGCACAAACCAGGACTAAACCCAAACCTGTAATACTGAACCTAAAGTAGCGTCTCTTGTGTAATGACATAATGGAGACGACGCCATGGAAACCAGATCTCAGCACCGTCACCTCCTCCTGCGTCTCCTCATATCAAACATGTAACAGAGTTATGTCACAACTGGACTCAGGGAGGAGCGTCTCAAAGCTCGTGTTTCATAACAATCTCTCCCTCAGCCTCCTCCTCTTCTCGTCCTCCCTCTCTCCTCTCTCTCCTCCTCTCCCTCAGCCTCCTCCTCTCCCTCTCTCCTCCTCTCCCTCAGCCTCCTCCTCTCCCTCAGCCGCCTCCTCTTCTCCTCCTCTCTCCTCCTCTCTCCTCTCATCTCCTCTGACTCTCTGCTCCTCTCCTCCTCTCCCTCTCTTCTCTGTCCTCTCTCTCTCCTCCTCTCCCTCTCTTCCTTTCTCCTCCTCTCTCCTCCTTTCTCCTCTCGCCTCCTCTCGCTCTCTTCTCCTCCCCTCCCTCTCTCCTCCTCTCACCTCCTCTCCCTCTCTTCTCTTCTCATCTCCTCCTCTTCCTCTCTTCTCCTCTGTCCTCTCTCTCTCCTCCTCTCCCTCTCTTTTCCTTTCTCCTCCTCTCTCCTCCTCTCTCCTCTCGCCTCCTCTCGCTCTCTTCTCCTCTCCTCCCCTCCCTCTCTCCTCCTCTCTCCTCTCACCTCACCTCCTCTCCCTCTCTTCTCCTCTCCTCCTCTCCCTCTCTCCTCCTCTATCCTCTCTCTCCTCCCCTCTCTTCCTCTCCCTCTCTCCTCCTCTCTCTCCTCCTCTCCCTCTCCTCCTCTCTCCTCCTCTCCCTCTCCTCCTCTCTCCTCCTCTCCTTCTCTCTTCTGTACTTTTATAATAAACACAAACATGTTCATTGTTGAAACTTTGCCATTTTAAGAAAATGAAGAAAAAAGACCAGATGCCCCGCCCCCTTTGGGTCTAAGCTCCGCCCACTCCCTGATGGTTCCTCAAACACGCTGCACGGACAAAAAGGAAAACTGGAGTAAAAATGTCCCGTTTCCTCGACATCTCATCTCCTAGTCACCTCCTCTCATCTCTTTGTCTCATTTCCTTCTCTCCTTGTCTCCTCCTTTCCTCTCCCCTTCTCATCTCATCTCCTCTCCTCATCTCCACTCCAGTCCTCTCCTCCTCATCTGGTTCACTCCTCTCCTCCACTCCTTTCCTCCTCATCTCCTTTTCTTCTCTCCTCATCTCCTCTTCTCATCTCTACTCCACTCCTCTCCTCATCTCCTCCTCCTCTCCTATCCTCCTCTCCTGCTCATCTCCTCCTCCTCTTATCTCCTCTTCTCCTATCCTCATCTCCTCCTCTTTTCCTCCTCCTCCTCTTTCTGTTGTCTCTTTGGACATTAGTTCATCACTGTGTCTAAACAGTTCGTGTTGTTTGAATAGAACGTGGTGAAAAACACTGATGTAATAAAATAAATCATCTGTTTCTGTGTAAAAAAGCAGCAGCTCCTCGTTCTCCCTGTCAGTTTTCCCTCCTCTCCTGCTCCTCTCCTCTTCTCCTTTCCTCCTCTCCTCCTCCTCCTCCTTGTTCTCTGTCAGAGTTTTCCCTCCTCTCCTCCTCTCCTCCTCCTCCTCGTTTTCCCTCCTCTCAGGCTCGTGTGCTACATCCACTGTTTCCTTATCAGAACATATCCAGTGTGTATATGAGTTTATGTTTAGACTGAGATAAGTGACATTTCCGTGCTCCGTGTTCTGAGCTCGTACACAGGACTCACGTTTATGTCCCTGTACTTTTCCTTTTTTGGTAGAAGTTCTGCTGATGTTCTGTAAGGTGAAAATGTCCTGCTCCAATTATTATTATTAGTGTTTTTCCTCCTCCCTGAGTCTCATATTCATAGACTCTTTATATAAATAGACGTAGCTAACCTGCTAACCGCCGCCGCGTTACAAACAGGAAGTGATCATGAGCACTTCCTGCTTTATCGACTCTGGCTCCAATTCACTTTCTATGTAAAAACTGTGTCTCTTCTCGGTGCGTTTCTTCCCGTTTCCTCCATCAAACCAAAACGTGTTCGATAGGTCAAATCCTCCAGTTGGTCCTGACGAAGACGGACTCAAGATCTGGAGCTGGGTCCCTGGGTCCTCCTGACGAGACCCAGCAGCTCCGAAGGACGGGTCAAATGCAGAGGACTAATTTACCCACAGGGACATTACAGTGAACCTTAACCTTAATGTACCTTGTAAAAATCCTCCTCTGGCGTAAAAGGAGTTCGATATTTTTACACATGTCAACATAAAACTTTAAGTGAAACTATTGGGGACATTAATGAACATGATTCTAATTCTGACTCTACAGTGTCGTCTGGAATATAATGATTTAATTCTGTGTTTCCACCATTTTCTTTTCTTTTGCTCATTTACAAGAAGAAAACTGGGGCGTGGAGTTTAAGTATTTGTCTTATTCTGCGTCGTCTCTGCTGGGACTCGCCGCCGTCCGTGGTCCCGACCCGCTGCTGTCCGTGCAGTAGTGGCAGAAGTAGTTGTACTAAGTATGTTCGTAGTAGCCTAGTAGGGATAGTACTAGTATCACAGTTTATCATAGTTTATATATACTATTATTAACTAGTACTCTGTTTCTGAGTGGCAGTAGTAGTGGTAGTAGTAATTTTAGGGGTGGGAGTAGTGATGGTGCTGGTAGTAGTAGTAGTACCAAGAGGATAACTAACAGCCAATATAGTAGCAAAGCAATAGTTGTGGTATTAGAGGTCGAAGTAGTAGCAGTTTTAGTAGTAGTAGTAATAATAGATTGACTAGTTTTAGTAGTATTAGCTGCAGTAGTAGTACTTTTAGTAGTAGTTTAACCTCCAGAAACGAGCTATAATTGACCTCTTAGTTATATATAAAATACTACTGTACTTTTTGTATTTCTAACACTAAAGTTCATGACCCGCTGCAGTGCATTGTGGGTAGTATCACGTGCGGTTCCACAGTATGAGTTCCTTAGCGCCTGAGGGTTAGCGTGACCGCGGCTAACGCTACATTATACTCACGTGTTACATATGTGTGTTACAGCCGTGTGTGTCACTGTACAAACACAAGACTGTGATAATAAACATGGGGCACTTAAAGCTGTGCTATGGAACTTTTCTGGCTGAGGGTACCACCTTTTCGTCTCCTGTAAAACTCCACAATATTGCATTAAACGTCTGTCTTACATGTGTTGGAAAAAAAATAGTTATTGCTCAACACAACCTTGAAAAGCAGCGTTCTGTGAGAGGGGTCACCTCTCCACAGACCTGACCTGTCACTTGGCGTGTTGGCGTCACCTTCCTGTTTCTATGGACATATAAGTTTAATGCCATACTGTGGGTCATTACAGGAAAAGCACACATGTCTCCATGGAGACGAGCAGTGACACAGAGCCTCTTTAGCAGCAGATGTGTCGCTAATGCGCTAATACGACCGCACAGTGAAGTTAATGCTAATGTCATCTGTCCAAACAGGGACTCCCAGACCTCCCCCACCCCAGACGCTTCCTCCAGCTCCTCCAGTGGGACCCCGAGTCGTTCCCAGATCAACCCAGAGAGTTTCCTCAAAATAAAGTGAGTCCAGTGAAACGACTTCAGCTTCGACAATGAGCCAAACTTTATAGATTCAGTTTAAACTCGGGTTATAATTTGTCAAATCATTTGAATATTTCGGCTTTTAACTGTGTCCTTTTTGTCTCCGGAGAGGACTGAGAATCAGCACGACGCTAAACGGCGATCTCACATTTTCTGTCCCCTCCTCTCTCTCCTGCCCTCCCTCTCTCCTGCTCTCCCTCTTTCTCTCTCTCTCTCCTGTTCTCTCTCTCATCTGCTCTCTCCCTCTTCTGCTCTCTCTCTCTCCTGCTCTCCCTCTTTCTCTCTCTCTCCTGCTCTCTCTCTCTCCTGCTCTCCCTCTTTCTCTCTCTCTCCTGCTCCAGACATGTTTTTGATAACGGAACATTATAACAGAAATCTCCAAAACGTTGATTTTTACGTAACACCTCCTCTTTAAAAAATACCTCCTTTTTAAAAAAAACACCCCCTCTTTAAAAACATGTCCTCTTAAAAAACACCTCCTTTAAAAAAAACACCTCCTCCTTTAAACCCCCCACCTCCTCTTTAAAAAAATACCTCCTCTTTAAAAAAACACCTCCTCTTAAAAAAAACCCCACCCCTTCTTTAAAAAAAAACACCACCTCTTTAAAAACCACCTCCTGATGCAAATAAATAAATAAACTGTAATTACAAACACCAAACGTCAAACGCCTCCGACAGCAGCTTGAGTTCTGCTCAAAGCCCCGTCTCTTCTGCGCTCAAACTGTCGGAGGTTTTATCCAGTTTCAAGGCCTTTACATTAAACTCGGCGCATTTCTAAAACATTCCGTGTGAAAGTCGCCGACGTCTGAGTGGAGTCGGACGCCGGTTCTTTCTCTGACGCCGTTTCTCACCTCATTTACCTCCGAGCGCATTAGGAAAAATATGGAAACAAAACATAATGTACCGCCATAGTTCACAGCTAATGTCTGAACACGACGGGAATAAAAGACGAAAGATATGACCACACGCGGTTTGCACCTGTCTGCGCGGCTACGCTAACACGGTCAATGTGAAAACGTGTGGAACTCATGCTAAAGGCGCACTCTGGAACTTTTCTCGTGAGGGTTACGTCGTCTGCTTGTGGTGTTGCCGCTTTACGAATCTGACTTTTTACCGTAAATGTGACGTCACCACGGCGTTCGTCTCCAGTTGAATAAAGCTAATCGAGGCTAGCAGTTATAGCGGCTAATCTGGAGCCGAGTTTCACGTTGGCAATTCTGACCACGAGTGTCATGGCAACCAAAGAGCCAATCCAGAGCGAGGATGTTGAACGCCACGCCGCTGGTTTAGCAGGGAGCGGGCTCGTAGCAACGCTGTCAATCAGACCTGTTGCTAACGCTAACGGGAGCGACGTCGGGGAAAGAAGGACCTGATTTGTCTGTTATTAATGTTCATATCTTGATTTACAGACACAATAGTGAAATAAAAACCCCAGGATCATGTAGAGGGTTAATACGAACATTTAAGACCAAAATGACGAGCCGGAAGTGCGTCCATGATCACTTCCTGTTTGGAACGCGGCGGCTAGCAGGTTAGCTCTGTCCGTTTATATATACAGTGTGTGCTTTTAACGTGGCCTGGTCGCGTCGTCATGGGGACTGACAAGTTTGAATCTTACTATAAAACATTCCTCACCCTCCACCAGAAAAGTTACTCAGTGTGATATTTAAGATCTTAAGAAACCGACACGAGGTTTTTCTAAATATTTAAACCACGTCTCCTTTAAAACGTCTGTTCGTTAGCTTAGCGTTAGCCTCGGAGCTGTGAGGTGATGGACGCTGTCACTGTCTCTGCAGCAGGAAACGTTCATTCTCTTGATAAACTCCAGCTCTTCTCCTCACAGTTTATCCAAAAAAAACCTCCTCCGGATGAGAGAGTCTGCAGGACATCCCACAATGCAACAGTCAGGAAGGAGACGACAAAAGCGCCGCTCTGTCCGGCGGTACGGTGCAGAAATACACTCATTTACACGCACAAAACAGGATCAAACACACACGGTCTATGTTGTGTCTCTGTCGTCAGGATTCATTCAAGTAGCGTTAATTTTTCACGTAATAAAACCTCCGTTACATTTGGGCGTCTGATTTGCCTCGCATGTCCCATAGTATGGCATTAAAGTTGTATATCTTTTTCAATTGGAAAAATAAAATTAAAAAAAACAAACAAACCTTAAAACCTTCATTAATGCTGTGAATAGACTCGCCTCTCCAGAGATCTGACCTGTAACCTGGCCTGGAGAAGTTATCTGCTAAATCAGGACTAACCAGGACCAGACCAGGACTAGACCAGGACTATACCGGGATTAAAACAGGACTAGACCAGGACTAGACCAAGACTGAACCAGGACTAAACCAGGACTAAACCGGGTCTAGACCGGGATTAAAACAGGACTAGACCAGGACTAAATTGGGTCTAAACCAGGAATAGACTGAGACTAGACCAGGACTAGACAAAGACTAAACCAGGACTAGACCTCGACCAGACCAGGACTAAACCAGGACTAGACAAAGACTAAACCAAGACTAAACTAGGTCTAAACCGGGTCTAAACCAGGACTAAACCAGGACTAAAGTAGGACTAGGCCAGGACAGAATGTTCCACAGTTTGGCATTAATCTTATCAATTTGCATAGAGTCGAGCCTGTGACACCATCAGGCCAAGTTACAGGTCAGATCTGCAGAGAGGCGAGCCACCTCCAGAATGTCACATACTGTAGCTTTAAACAACACATTGTGGCTGAATGTACATTTTATAAACACACTGGACTCTGAACAGACGCAGATTATGAAGTCCACGTGGTTTTTCACAGCGCGCCCTGGTGGCTGGAGGGGGCACAGGCGTCTTCTGTGATGGATGCCCCTCCCTCCAGCGACAACCGGAGCAAATACAGCGGATTTACGGCCTTTTTACCTCCACTTTAATGGCCCCGCACTGTAAAAAGTGATTTGTGTTCAAACTTATGCCCTGTTATGTCATCTGTCAGGCCCGAGGAGGGTCATGGACGTAACACTAACTCAGGAGGAGATGGAAGGAGACAAAATGTAATTAGCTTAGCGGCTTCGTGCAGGAGGTTCACTGTGGTGGTGTTTTTTTTTTTAAAGGCTCGTATGACTCTATTTTCTGATCTGCTCTAATGTTTCCTCGCCACAAACAGACCTGGAGTTGTGTTTTGTTTCATTCACACATGTTTAACACACACACACACACACAAGTTCTTCTCTCAAACTGAAAACACTCTGTTCCACCTTGTGATGTCATCATGTGGTGATACAGGAAGTGCTCCACTGTGTTTTTAAACTCCACACACCTTCATTTCTAGAATCATTTGGATCATTTCAGCCCTAGATTTGCCACTTATCTCGACTGAGCTAAAGGTAAAAGGAGCTGTTAACGTTGAAAATGACCACCTCATGACATCACAAGGTGGAACAGAGCGTTTTGAGCACTGAGTCATGATTGTTCTGCAGGTGCTGGGGTGTAGGTCGAGACCGTTCAGATCAGAGAGACGTTTTAGTTTTAAATCAGCTGGATTTTCTCATGTGGGGCTTGTTCTGCTTTGTGGTCGTCATGACAACCAAAACAACAAATTATAATAACAGTTTAGCCGTCGTGTCAAGTGTTTTTTTTAGTTCTCCACCAGTTTACAAGGACATGTATCACTCTGCCGGACATGTTCCACAGTGTGGCCATAAATCTATCTCCATGGAGACAGAGGGCGACGCCTTTGTGCCCCGTGGAACATTATGAGCTAAAAAACACAATTATAAAGTGAAAATATGCAGATTAAAGATGTAATTATGTGTCTGCAGTGAAGGAGGAGGAGGAGGAGGAGAGGAGGAGGAGGAGAGGAGGAGCGATCTCTGGATCATCTCTCACCCTCTGGTCTTGCTCTTTCTCCTCTCTCTTTCTGCCCCTGGTCTTTCTGTCTCAGTTTCTCTCTATCTTTCTCTTCTCCCTCCCCTCTTCTCTTCTCTCTTTGTCTGAATCTGTTTTTCTGTCTCTTAACTCTGTATTTCTCTCTCTCTCTTCCCCCTCTCCCCTCTTTCCCTCTCTTGCTCTCTGCCCCTGGTCTCTCCCCCTTTCTCTCTCTCTTCCCCCTCCTTCCTTTTCTCTCTGTCTCTCTCTCCCTCTCCATCTTACTCCTTCTCTACCCCGGGTCCCTCCCCCTCTTTCACCTTCCTCCTTCCCTCTCTTTCTCTCTTTCTCATCCCTCATTCCCTCTCTCTCTCTCCCCTCCCTCATTCCCTCTCTCTTCCCTCCCTCCCTCCCTCTCTCTCTCCCCCTCCTTCCCCCTTCCTCTCCCTCCCTCTCTCTCTCCCTCCCTCTCTTTCTTCCCTCCCTCTTTCTCTCTCCTCCCTCCTTCTCTCTCTTTCTCCCTCTCTCTCTCTCCTCCCTCCTTCCCTCGCTCTTTCTCTCCTCCCTCCCTCTTTCTCTTTCTCCCTCGCTCTCTCTCCTCCCTCCTCTCTCTCTCTTTCTCCCTCTCTCTCTCCCCTCCTCTCTCTCTCTGCCCCTGGTCTCTCTCCCTCCCTCTTTCTCTCTCTCTCCTCCCTCCTTCTCTCTCTCCCTCTTTCTCCCTCTCTCTCCCCTCCTTCTCTCTCTCTCTCCTCCCTCTCTCCCTCTCTCTCTTTCTCTCTCTGACACAAATGTCCTTTTCTCATCATCTCTTCCTGATTACATCGTGGCACAGGCTCCGCCCCTAAACGCCGCCGCTGTAATCACGCGGAGACGCCGCTCGTGCGACAGTTTGACCTTTTCAAACTTCTCTTCTCCGAGTTTGTGCCATCGTGTTATTTTGTCAATTAGAAATAATCAAGACGACGGCTCATTTGTAACACGCACATCTCTGTGTGATCCATTATGAGTTTGCTCTGTCGCCATGGCAATTAGCCATTTAGGACACATTACCGATCTGGAAGTCCTCAAAATGGCAGCTATGATTTAATAATGGACGCGGAAATAGTCCTAAAAATGAGTGGATTCTTCATCATTTTTATTTGAGTTCTCGTCATTAAAGGTGGATTATGTAATTTTTCTGATAGAGCGTCTGCCGCACGCTCGTCTCCATGGAGATGATACTGGTTTGCTCAGAATATTCCTCAATAATGCATTAACTGGCTACTCAAACTGAGATAGATGGATAGATAGATAGATAGATAGATAGATAGATAGATAGAGAGGGAGGGATAGATAGAGGCATAGAGATGGATGGATGAATGGATAGATGGATGGAAGATGGATGAAAAGAGAGAGATGAAGAGGGATGAAGAGAGATAGAAAGATGAAAAGAGATAGAGATGAGAGAGATAGATGAAGAGATAGAGATGGAGAGAGAGAAAGAGTGATAGAGATGAGAGAGAGATAGATGAAAAGAGAGTAATAAAGAGAGTTGAAGAGAGAAAGATGAACAGAGAGATAGATGAATAGAGTGATAGAGATGAAGAGAGAGAGCGAGAGATAAAGAGAGTGATAGAGAGATGAAGAGTGAGAGAGATAGGGATAGTTAGATTTTTTAGCAGTACAAACCTCTCAAAGCGAACAAGTGAAAGATGAATTAATCCCAGTTTAATGCCGTACTGTGGAACATTCCAGGCAGAGCGATAACATCTCCATGGAGACGCGCGGTGGACCCTCAGCTGTGTCACTTTAACACATTTAAAAAGAGACAAATATACTTGATTTAACGCATCGGTCCGTTCTCTTCTTCTTATCCGGGGCCGGGTCACAGGGGGCAGCAGGAGGACTCCCAGACTTCCCTCACCCCAGACACTTCCTCCTGCTCCTGCGGCGGGACCCCACGGCGTTCCCAGTCCAGACGAGAGACACAGTCCTCAGTATAAAGGTACTTCACCCATTCAGAATAATTGAATATGTTTATTTTGTTTTCTGATTTTAATAAAAATAACTGTTAGCTTTGAGGCGCTGTGAGCTAGCTAACGCGCTAATTGTGATTTTTGTTAATTTTATGGTTTGCTCAGTATTGACACTTATTGGCTCCGGCATTCAGGTAGAATTTTTAAATAAATATTTCCCACACGCAGCTGCCTCCAAAGCTGTGCCCACCGCCCTGTGAGCTCCAGCAGACGCCGCTGTGTTTGTGCCAACGCCACATGTTCAGAGAGAAAAACAGGAGCAAACTGTAAATAAACTCGAGCCCTGTGCCCGGTTTGTTCAGTAAAACGCTTTAAATCAGACCTGTTAGCTTGTGTCTCTATGGTTCTCATCTGTGACACTCGTGGATCATTTTATTATAATTTACACATTTTAAATCACAGTTTTCATCTAAAACGACTTCATAAACTGGAGTAGGACGTGGGGAAAAGTGCAGTTTACAGAACAGGACTGATTTACACTAGCAACAACTAGCATGCTAACACACACTTTGTTACACATGATATAACACTTTATAGATGCGGACTAGACCAGGACTACACCGGGACTAAACGGGGACTAGACGGGGACTAGACCGGGACTAGACCGGGACTAGACCGGGACTAAACGGGGACTAGACCCAGACTAGACCAGGACTAGTCCCGAACTAAACCAGGACTATACTGGGACTAGGCCGGGACTAAACCAGGACTAGAGCAGAACTAGACCAGGACTAAACCAGGACCAGACCAGGACTAGACCAGGACTAGACCAGGACTAGACCGGGACTAGACCGGGACTAAACCGGGACTACACTGGGACTAGACCAATAACTAAACTACTCCTGTACTAGCATGCAAACATGCACTTCCTTATTACACATGATAGACAGTCCACACTGGACTTATGTAAGAGCTGTGTGTTTAATAGATCTGCACTGGAACAACACACAGTTTGGAAATTTTGGGAATACATGGAAAGGGGTCCAGGGTCTTTAAATTCCCGCCGTGGTCCTTCCTCGTTGCGTCCCGTTCCATCCCGTTCCATCCCGTTCCATCCCGTTCCATCCCGTGCAGCTGTGTGTCTGTTTGTTTACTGTGAGGTCTGACTGCAGTGTCGGGGCAGAGTTGAGCTGTAAATGAGACTCTGTAACATTAACACTCTATAAAAGACTCGATTCTGTGGAGAACATTTCTGCATTTTCTATAAACCCAAGGACTTTTATATGAATACAGCAATTAACACACAGAAAAGCACTTTACAAACATTCAGAGCAGATTCACGAACTTTACAAAGCACAAGACGAGTCTGAGGACGAGGTTTGAGTTTACAGGGTTTAAAATGTGAGCTGTTTGTGTGAGAACCTCAAGTTCACACGGGAGTGATTGACAGGAGGGTGGACCAATCAGAGACGAGTGGGTATGTGTCAGAAGACTGAATCTGGGACCAGACCAGGACTAGACCAGGACTAGATCAGGACTAGATCAGGACTAGACCAGGACCAAACCTGGTCTACACTAGACTATAAACTGGGCTCAAACCAGGACTCGGACTGAAAGCGTCTGAGCCCAGTGCAGTACTGTTCTGGTGCAGTATTTTTCTGGTGCAGTATTTTTCTGGCGCAGTATTTTTCTGGCGTAGTATTTTTCTGGTGCAGTATTGTTCTGGCGCAGTATTTTTCTGGTGCAGTACTGTCCTTTTGCAGTATTTTCTGGAGTACTTGCAGTACCGTGTTCCTCTGTAGTATCTCTGGTCGTATTTATGCCTCAGTATTGACAGACTGTGGAAGCAGCGGAGGGTGAAAATTTAATTGTGTTGTGAGGAGTGAGCGGAGCCCGGGGTGAGAGGTGGACAGGTGCACTCCAAATGAAACACCAACAGAATCACTCTATTTAGAGTAGATTTAGAGCGTTTAAAGATGCAACAGGGCGGGGAAAGTTACACACTGCAGCTTTAAACGGAAACATAGGCAACAACAACCGACTGTAATACATGTCCACACTTATGTGGACTAGACCAGGACTGAACCAGGACTGAACCAGGACTAGACCAGGACTGAACCAGGGCTAGACCAGGACTGAACCAGGACTAAACCAGGACTGAACCAGGGCTAGACCAGGACTGAACCAGGACTAAACCAGGACTGAACCAGGACTAGACCAGGACTGAACTGGGACTGAACCAGGGCTAGACCAGGACGAAACCAGGACTAGACCAGGACTGAACCAGGACTAGACCAGGACTGAACCAGGACTAGACCAGGACTGAACCAGGGCTAGACCAGGACTGAACCAGGACTAAACCAGGACTGAACCAGGGCTAGACCAGGACTGAACCAGGACTAAACCAGGACTGAACCAGGACTAGACCAGGACTGAACTGGGACTAGACCAGGACTAGACCAGGGCTAGACCAGGACTGGACCAGGACTAAACCAGGTCTAGACCAGGGCTAGACCAGGACTAAACCAGGGCTAGACCAGGGCTAGACCAGGACTAAACCAGGGCTAGACCAGGGCTAGACCAGGACTAAACCAGGGCTAAACCAGGGCTAGACCAGGACTAAACCAGGGCTAGACCAGGGCTAGACCGGGACGAGACCGGGACGAGACCGGGACGAGACCGGGACGAGACCGGGACGAGACCGGGACGAGACCAGGACTGAACCAGGACTAGACCAGGACTAGACCAGGACTAAACGGGAACTAAACGGGGACTAGTCCGGGACTAAACCAGGACTGAACCAGGACTAAACCAGGGCTAGACCAGGGCTAGACCAGGGACTAGACAGGGACTAGACAGGGACTAGACAGAGACTAGACCAGGACTGAACCAGGACTAGACAGGAATAGACCATGGATAGACCAAGACAAAACCTGCGGGACTAAACCAAGACTAGAACAAGACTGAACCAGGACTAGAAAAGGACTATACCATGAAAAGCCCTACTTGGTCTGGGATAGGAACCAGGAACCTTCTCGTAGTGAGGCAGGAGTTTGAACCACTATGGCACATAATAACTGAGTAATTTTGTGCTGTATTTAGTTCAAAGCATTCCAATTATTCACCAGGATGAGTTTACATGCGCTTTTCACAACTTTGACAGGCCGTTACAGTAATGCTAAGATCAACTAGCATGCCGACAGTGCACTTCCTGGTTCACAGAGGATAAAACTCTCTGTAATCAGATGCAGACAATAAACAGCAGCCTCATTGAGCTGCTTTAACAGTTCATTTGTATCATAGATGGACATAGCTAACCTGCTAGCCACCGCCGCGCTACATCGGCTCCATCAACTCTGGCTCCAATTCACTTTCTATTGAAAAACTGTCACTCATTTTGGTCTTAAATGTTCGTATTAACCCTCTACATGATCCTGGGGTTTCTATTTCACTATTGCGTCTGTAAATCAAGATATGAACATTAAAAACAGACAAATCAGGCGCCTTCTTTCCCCGACATCGCTCCCGTTAGCGTTAGCAACAGGTTTGATTGACAGCGTTGCTCCCTGCTAAACCAGTGGTGTGGACGGGAAGGAGCGTTACCTTCACCAGCCTCACTCTGGATTGGCTTTTTGATGCTCAGAATTCCAAATATGTAACTCCGCTCCAAATTAGCCACTGTAACTGTTAGCCTCGATTAGCTTTGTTTGACCGGAGCCATGGGTGACGTCACACTCAGTCACTCCTCTTGTTTACACCGTCTGTGGTCTGTCCCAGGGAAAAACAAATGTTTTATTACATGAGAAAATCTGGTACAAGTCTGTTAAATAAACCAAACCAAAAGCAGTGAAATAAAGATTTTACTTTGGGGTCACCTTGTGTCTAATGATTGTTCCAGAGACATTCCGGGCTGGAGATGTGTGGGATCGATCCGGACGGAGGAGCAGGAGCCTCAGACCTGCACCAACACTTCAAACATAAACTCGTTCAGAATCACCTTTTGCTTTCAATCAGATTTTGTAAAGTATATTTTTAACCTTGTGCGGAAAGGTCGCTGGTTCGATGCCTGGATTGTTTTGTCCATTTCTGTGTTTTTCTGTATTTTTCCTTCTGTTTTTTCTGAAGAGCTAAACACACTGTGGTCAGAGGAGTCGACTTTTGGAGGATTGTTCTCTGCATTTGACCCAACGTTCGACCATGAGCCTCTGGGGTAACGGTGCTATTCAAATCAATTTTAATTTTTTTTATGATTTAAATTTTTTTGCAAACATCAATAAAACTCTAAATATTATGGCGTCTTTTAAATGGGGAAAGATTCTCGCAAAATCCTTTAACTCGCCGTGGAATCTTTTGCCTGAAACCCGGGAATGTGTTTGAAAAACTGGGAAAATATGGGAACGGCCTGTATGTCGGATATTTAAGCTTCTTTTTAGGTTCTTTGGGCCTAGAAACTTAACATCTGGACTTGGGGTCTTTGTTGCAAACTGGTCAAATGTCTAAAGTGGATCAAATGCAGCTATAGAGACGAAGTTTTATTACATTAACCCAAAGAAACTAATTGTGGGCGTTGTCTAAAGAAGGTGGAGTGAGTGCGACGTCACCCACAGCGTTCAGCTCCAAATTAAGCTAATCGAGGCTAAAGAAGTTATAGCTAATGTGTAGAAGAATTCCATATTTGGAATTCTGACCGTGAGCGTCAAAGCAACCAAAGAGCCAATCCAGAGCGAGGCTGTTGAAGGTAACGCCCCTTCCTGTCCGCACCTCTGTTTTAGCAGGATGGGACGCTTACCAACGCTGTCAAACCTCTTGCTAACGCTAACAGGAGCGACCTCGGGGAAAGAAGGACCTGATTTGTCTGTTATTAATGTTCATATCTTGATTTACAAACACAAAAGTGAAATAAAAACGCCAGGATCATGTAGACGGTTAATACGAACATTTAAGACCAAAATGACCAGAGTCGACGGAGCTGGAAGTGCGCCCCATAATCACTTCCTGTCTGGATCGCGGCGGCGGCTAGCAGGTTAGCTCTGTCCATTTATATAAACCGTCTGTGGCGTCAAACGGCTCTGGATTGTGTATTTCTAAAGTAATGTGACAGTTACATGTCGGAGCAGACGGTCGCGGCTCTGGAGGATTTGGGACGACACTGAAAAGTACTTCAAAGTGTCCCGTCTGGACCCGTGACTTATGCAGAAGTGCAAAGGGCTGAGGGCAGAGGGCTGAGTGCAAAGGGCGGTGTGCAGCGGCGGTGCACTGGGGCGGCGGCGTGCGGCGGCGTGCGGAGGCGGCGGTGGCGTGTGGAGGCGGTGCACAGGGCTGAGTGCAGAGAATGGCTCTATAATGATGATTGTGCTGCTCTTCACTCAGCTGGAAGTAAATGCACCGCACTATTTTTGGGCTCTCAGGTTTCAGCTGTCCAATTAGATTTACAAACTGGAGAGAGAAAAGACAGGAGAGGAGAAGACAGGAGAGGAGAGAGAGAGAGGAGAAAGAGAGGACAGGGGAGAAGAGAGAGGACAAAGAGAGGAGAAAGAGGAGAGAGAGAGGACAGGAGAGGAGAGAGAAGATAGGAGAGGGGAGAAAGAAAGAGGGAGGAGAGAGAAGATAGGAGAGAAAGAGAAGACAGAGGATAGAAAGAGAGAGGAGAAAAGATAGAGGAGAGAAAGGAGAAAGAGGACAGGAGAGGAGAGAGAAGACAGGAGAGAAAGAGGACAGGAGAAAGAAGACAGGAGAGAGGGAAGACAGGAGCGGAGAGAAAGAGGACAGGAGAGAAAGAGAGACAGGAGAGAAAGAAAGACAGGAGAGGAGAAAAATAAAAAGAGGATAGAGACAGGAGAGGAGAGAGATATAGTAAGATAGGACGGGAGACAAAAGAAGAGACAAGGTTGGAGAAAGAGAGAGGGAGATGGACAGGGGAGCAAATGAATCTAAACTCATCAAAACTACTCAAAATATTACATTTTTTTTACATTTTCTTTTTTTTATTCGTACAGAAAAAGCCCAACGACGTCGTATTTTCACCAACTCACTTTTTCATGAAGTGAACAGTGACAGGTTTAAATATATTTATAATAAAACAAAGGGCTGAGTGAAAGAGAGAATCGAATGGTTTAATGTAGAGGCTGAAGTCTGTGTGTTTATTATATTTACATAATCCAGCACAGAAAGATTTGCATATGTTTTTATATTTGTGTTTTTTTCCATCCATCCATTTTCTTCCTCTTATCCGGGGCCGGGTCGCGGGGGCATCAGTCTAAGCAGGGACTCCCAGACTTCCCTCACCCCAGACACGTCCTCCAGCTCCTCCGGTGGGACCCCAAGGCGTTCCCAGGCCAGAGAGACATAGTCCCTCCAGCGTGTCCTGGGTCTTCCCCGGGGCCTCCTCCCGGTGGGACATGCCCAGAACACCTCCCTAGGGAGGCGTCCAGGAGGCATGCCAATCTCCCGCTCCATCCTTCCCTCATTCGTGAACAAGACCCCGAGATACTTGAACTCCTCCACTTGGGGCAGAGACTTTCAACCCGGAGAGAGCAAACCACCTTTTTCCAGTCAAGAACCATGGCCTCGGATTTGGAGGAGCTGATTCTCATCCCAGCAATGGCAATGAACACAGCTCCTGCTCCGGTCATACAGGGACCGGACAGCCCTTAGCAAAGAGCCCCGGACCCCACACTCCCAGAGCACCCCCCAAAGGACACCACGAGGGACACGGTGCCTTCTCCAGATCCACAAAACACATGTGGACTGGTTGGGCAAACTCCCATGAGCCTCGAGGACCCGATGGAGAGTATAGAGCTGGTCCAGTGTTCAACCAGGACGAAAACCACACTGCTCCTCCTGAATCCGAGGTTCGACTATCGGTCGGATTCTCCTCTCCAGTCCATGGAGTAGACCTTACCGGGAAGGCTGAGGAGTGTGATTCTCCTGTAATTGGAACACACCCTCCGGTCCCCCTTCTTATACAGAGGGACCACCACCCCGGTCTGCCATTCCACAGGCACTGTCCCCGACGCCACGCGATGTTACAGAGACGTGTCAGACAAGACCCACAACATCAGAGACTTGAGGTCAGGAAGGATCTCGTCCACCCCCGGAGCCACAGAGGAGCTCACCAACCACCTCAGTGACTTCAGCCAGGGTGATGGACGAGTCCACGGCCACAGGGAGAGGGGAGAAAGAGAAAGATGTAGAGAGGGAGTAGAGAGAGATGGAGCGAGAGAGAGAAGAGGAAAAGGGGAGAATACATGTAAAGATGGAGAGAGAGAGAAAGATGTAGAGAGAGAAGAGCGAGATGGAGACAACAAATAAGTCAAAAAGAGAACTACACATTCAGAATGTTCCACAGTATGGCATTAAACTCCTCTGTCACCATGGAGACAAGCGGATTACACACCAGGCCAAGTTACAGGTCACGTCTGTGAAGAGGTGACGCCGCTCACAGAGAGAACACGTGTTTTTTGAGGCAGGTTTGAGAAATAAAACACAACTTTTAACATTCAACACCTCCAGGGACACAGGTATCCTCTCCCGAAAAGTTCCACAGTGCAGCTTTATTGTGGAGAATAACGACTCCACCTCGTCTGAACTGGTGTTTAATTAAAAGTTCGGGAGTAGCACATAGTTCCTGGTTAAATGTGCAGTAGGTGAAGGAACACGATGAGCTTAAAGTATCGATTTGTGTTGTGTCTGAATGTAACGCACGTTTAGACTCGACACAAACAAACTCACACAAAAAGACGAGGGACCCGGAGGAGAAACTCGGCAAGAACTCCACAAAAAAGTCTCCAAAATGTCTCCACGCTCCAAAACGAGGAAGAAACGAGCTCGATTCCCCTCACGCTCTGCTCCTCTGACCGCAGACCTCGCCCCACACGACCCCTGTCCTAAAACGTCTCCTAAAATGTCTCCAAAAATGTCTCCAAAATGTGTCCGGAAATGTCCACGGATCGGCCTCCTGATCCTGAAGTGCGGCCGCGGAACAAACTGTGTCCGACCCGGCCGCGGAGGTCAAAGGTCGGCCCCATAAAACTCTTTTCATTCATTTTAGGACAAAAGAACGAGGACGGGAAAGTGTTCAAGCTTCAGAGAGTTTAGAGAAAGACGAGTGAAACGGACGTGTGCCAGGATGGAGAGATGGATAAAAGACAGAGAGAAGCGGAGAGAGAAATGAAGAAAGAGAGAAAGGGAAAGATGGAGTGAGAGAAGCAAAAGAGATGAGAGCGGTGGGGAAAGAAATGGAGAAAGATATAGAGAGAGAGAGAGAAAAGGGAAAGATGAAATGAAGATGAGAGAGAGAAACAGGGATGGACAGAGCGAGACGGAAAAAAGTGGGTGAAGAGAGAGCAAAAGAAAAAAAGATGTACAGAGGGAAGAGATAATTGCAGTGAAGAGGGAGAGAGAAAGGGAAAGATGCAGCGAGAGAAAAACAGGGAGACAGAGAGAAGCAAAAGAGATGGGAGATAGAGAGGGGGGAGAGAGAAATGATGAAAGAGAGAAAAAGGGATGGACAGAGAGACGGAAAGAGTGGGAGAAGAGAGAGCAAGAGAGAGGGGGGAAGGAAATGTAGAGAGCGTGATAGAGTGAGCAGAGAGAAAAAAGATGCAGAGAGGGATGAGATAATTGCAAAGGAGGAGAGAGAAACTGGGATGGAGGGAGAGAGATGAAAGAGTGGGAGAAAAGAGAGCAAGAGGGTGGAGAGAAAGAAATGTAGAGAGAGAAAGAAGAGGGGATGTAGAGGAAGAGGCGAGAGAGAAAAAAGATGTAGAGAGAGAAGAGAGGAGAGATTGAGAAAGATGAGAGAAAGAGGGAGAGAAGAAAAGGACAGAAAGAGGATACAAAGATGGAGAGAGGGGAGAAAGAGAGCGAGGAGAGAAAAAGAGGGAGAGAAAGGAAGAGAGGAGACATGGAGAGAGGACTTTTTCTCTCTGTCTCTGGACTTTTACTTCAGAAACAAACTGCTCTCTTCTCTTCGCTCTCTTCTTTGCTCTCTTCTCTGCTCTCTCTTCTCTTCGCTCTCTTCTCTTTTCTTTGCTCTCTTCTCTTTACTCTCATCTCTCTTCTCTTCGCTCTCTCTTCTCTCTCTTCTCTTTACTCTCGTCTCTCTCTTCGCTCTCTCTTTTCTTCTCTCTCTTCTCTTCTCTTTACTCTCGTCTCTCTCTTCTCTTCGCTCTCTCTTCTCTTTCTTCGCTCTTTGCTCTTCTCTCTCTTCTCTTCGCTCTTCTCTTCGCTCTCTTCTCCGCTCTTTTCTCTCTCTTCTCTTTTCTCTCTTCTCTTCTCTCTTTTCTCTCTCTTCTCTTCTCTCTCTTCTCTTTTCTCTCTTCTCTTCACTCTCTCTTCTCTCTCTTCTGCGGGTCCAGATTTTAACATTGGCTGATTAATATCTGGTCTTAAAGGGATTAGCAAACCTCCCCAGACGCTTCCTCAATAAACACCGGGCCGAAGTGAATAAATGAAAAGCCTGTTTAAAATGCAGCGCTGCAGTCGTCACGATGGGCCTCAAACACAGGGCCTCAAACACAGGGCCTCAAACACAGGACCTCACACACAGGGCCTCACACACAGGGCCTCAGACACTGGGCCTCAGACACAGGGCCTCAAACACAGGACCTCACACACAGGGCCTCGGACACTGGGCCTCAGACACAGGGCCTCACACACAGGGCCTCACGCACAGGGCCTCATGCACACAGGGCCTCAGACACACAGGGCCTCAGACACGGGGCCTCGGACACGGGACCTCACACACGGGGCCTCACACACGGGGCCTCGGACACGGGACCTCAGACACAGGGCCTCAAACACAGGGCCTCAGACACGGGGCCTCACACACAGGACCTCAGACACAGGACCTCGCTGTAAACACACGTCACATTCACTGTGAGACGGGGCCAGTCTCATCAGGTCGACACTGGAGACATTTTAAATAAAGTCACAGTTTGTGTCTTTTTAAGTCAAATTGGCAAAATGGATGATTCTGAGGTCAAGATTTTTATTTAAAGCCGCTGTACTTCATTGTTACGTCTTAAAAACAGGAAAAAACAAAACTATACTTCCATTTTCCTCCGTTTATCCAGAGCAGCACCGAGATGAGCTCCTAAACTTCACTCACCCCAGACACTTCCTCCAGCTCCTCCAGTGGGACCCCAGGCCAGACAATAGACATGCTCCCTCCAGTAACCAGGACTAAACCAGGACTGAACCAGGACTGAACCAGGACTGAACCAGGACTAAACCAGGACTAAACCAGGACTGAACCAGGACTGAACCAGGACTGAACCAGGACTGAACCAGGACTAAACCAGGACTAAACCAGGACTAAACCGGAACTAAACCAGGACTGAACCAGGTCTGAACCAGGTCTGAACCAGGTCTGAACCAGGACTGAACCAGGACTGAACCAGGACTGAACCAGGACTAAACCAGGACTGAACCAGGACTAAACCAGGACTAAACCAGGACTAAACCAGGACGAAACCGGAACTAAACCAGGACTAAACCAGGTCTAAACCAGGACTGAACCAGGACTGAACCAGGACTGAACCAGGACTGAACCAGGACTGAACCAGGACGAAACCAGGACTAAACCAGGACTAAACCAGGACTAAACCAGGACTAGACCAAGACTAGACCAAGACTAAACCAAGACTAAACCAGGACTAAACCAGGACTAGACCAGGACTAGACCAGGACTAGACCAGGACTAGACCAGGACTAAATTAGGACTAAACCAGGACTGAACCAGGTATAAACCAGGACTGAACCAGGTATAAACCAGGACTAAACCAGGACTAAACCAGGACTACAAACAGATCGACAAAATGGCGTCTTGAAAACAGATGGATTAAAGATTAAACTGAAACTTGAATCAGTCCAAATAAAACTTCAGATGTTTCTCCATGTTCTGGTCGTTTCTTCTCGTTGAGCCTCTGAAGTCCAGTTTGCAGAACAGGTCTGATTTTAATGCCATACTGTGTAAAATTCATCAACATCTCCATGGAGACAAGCTGAAAAGTTAAAATAGTGCACCTTTAAGTTCTACGGCAGAAAGATTAAGGTGCCAAAAGTTAAAAAATCCCCAAAAACACATTAAAATATGAGACTTTTGATGCGACTTCTTCCTCCGCCTGAGCCTTTACATTAAACCGTTAATTTATTCTCTTATCGCCGCATAATTAGACGCCTCATTAACTTTGATTGGCTCGAACGAAGGCCAGAACTTTACTATTTGATCTTTTCTTCCCAAAAGTGAGAGACGGAGTGTTCTCGTGAATGAGAGATCAGACGCCGACGCCTCAGGACCAGACTCACTTCAGATTTAAACCCAAACGCCATCGAGCTCGCCGCGTTTAACCGCCATCAGGGACAGAACGAACCTGCGTCTGTGGAAGAATAAAAATAATAATAATAATGGGCTTGTTCAGAATCCCCATTGGAGCAGGTGACAAGTCCGCCGTCGCCATCGCCATCGTGCTCGCGGCGTTTCTGCGGTTTTAGTGTTTTATTTATCTATTGGCCATAACTCAAATCTTCGCGTCGTCCTCCAGAGATGTTTCCTGTTAGCGCTTTGAAATACTTTTACAAAAGAAAGGATTTGTTTCAGTATTTGTTGCTAGGACTACACTTTTGACATGTTGCTAGCATTTGAGGTGCACTATTGGGGGTGTTCTTCGTGTATGTCTATGGCGGAGTGTTCAGCAGTGACAAAGATGACCATAGACTGTTGGACGTAGCCGCCGCCCACGTTCTAAACAGGAAGTGATCATGGAGAGGACACCGGGTCAGAACTGTGGAGAGGTGAGCCCATTTCCAGTAAGAATAGATGTTTTCTCTGCAATATAACACATGCTAGATAAATATGTTTAATGCCATACCTTGGAACATTTCACTTAAAGTAGTAAAATCTCCATGGAGACGAGCGGGTGGTAGAACCTCCATTAGAAAAGTTACATAATGATCCAACATCTTTGTCCTGCATTGCACTAGGCTCGTCAAAAGTATCGAAAATCAAATACTAAAACTAGTATTGAAACTAGATGGACATCTCCAAAGCTCAAAACGCGACGTTCCACCTTGTGATGTCATCAAGTGGGAGTTTTCAAGTTAACTCCTCCTTTTACCTTTAGTTCAGTCGAGATAAGAGACAACTCCAGAAGCTGAAATGATCCAAATGATTCTAGAAATGAAGGTGTGTGGAGTTTAAAAACACAGCGGAGCACTTCCTGTATCACCACATGATGACATCACAAGGTGGAACAGAGTGTTTTCAGCCTAAATCTTTAGAGTTTGTGTGTTAAACATGTGTGAATGAAACAAAACACAACTCCATGTCTGTTTGTGACGAGGAAACATTAGAACAGATCAGAAAAAGCGTCCTTTGTGTTCTTTAATGTTTTTTTAAATAATCGTCGTGGTATCGGTATTGGTATCGAGTCTGTTTTATTCTCGTAACACTTCGCTTCTCTCCACAAACATAATTAATAAACGTAAATCTGTCTCTGTGGAGTGTCATCATTTAAACAAATGTGTTTTCTCTCTCCTCCATCACCGGGGGCTAGCATAATTAGCCTAGCGTAATTAGCCTAGCGTAAGTAGCGCCGTGCTAGCTGAATGCGTGACATATGTTGTATTGATTACAGAGTGACAAAGTTAGCACAGCTGAATAGATACTGTGTGAGTGACACGCGGAGCCCTGTCAAAAGCAGCGTTAGCAAACCATTAGCATACGCTGACATTTCGCCATCCGTCAAACAGCGAAGCATGTAAACAATGCGCCGCGCGGGAAGGAACGACGGAACGAGGGAGGGAACGAGGGAGAGATCTGGAAATACAAAATGTTCTGGTTTCAAAATGTGAGAGTTTTAGAAAGGAAAAAAACAGGAACAAACTAAGTGGGATTTAAGCTAGCACCTGCGCGGTAAACGTAAACGGAGACTGAGGTCACAGAGAATCAGACCTGAGAATCTGTAAAGCAGGTTTTTTTTTTATGTGTTTGAAGAAATTTGTTATAAAAATGTCCAAACACGTCTCTGTGGAGCTAAAGGTTAAACTGCTGTTAAAGGAATTTACAATAAACGATTAATATGTATTTAAACAGGAGGAGTGATAGTAGTGAGGAGTAGTATTGGTGAGAGTAGTGGTAGTAGTAGTAGTAGTAGTAACATAAGTGCACCCCACAGTAAATTGCCCTCGGTGGCAGTAATGTCCTTACTAGAAGTATTAGAGGTAGTAGTAATAGTAGTAGTAAAAGAAGTTGTAGTAGTAACTAGCAGTAGTAATATCCATACAGTACTTCTACCATTGCTGTTGCTCCTTGAATAGAGAGTTTTATAGGAGCAGGGGTCAGGAGGACGGAGCAGGGGTCAGCTGTCCACATGATGCTCACCTGTCAGATGACTTCTTCGGTCGTGGTCAGGTCACTTCGGGCGTGGTCATTGCTGGACACTGTGGAGGTCGCTGGTGTAGTTCAGTGAACTTCAGTCACAAACAGAAACTGTAAACAGTTTGTGGATTTAGCTCCTCCCAAAATACGACTGACCTCACTATGCCTCCTCTTTCCTCGCTTCTCGATCTTCCTCTTTTTTTCTCTCATTTTCTCTCTTCCCCTCCTCTCTCTCCCTCTTGTCCCCTCTCCTCTCTCCTTTCCTTGTCTCCCTCTTGTCTCCTCTCCTCTCTCTCCTTCTCTCCTTTCCTTGTCTCCCTCTTGTCCCCTCTCGTCCCCCTCCTGTCTCTCTCCTCTTCCTCTCCTGTCTCTTGTATCCTCTCTTTTCTCCTCTCCTCTCCTTTCTCTCCTCTGTTTCTCTCTCTCCTCCCTCTTGTCCCCTCTCCTCTGTCTCTCTCTCTCTCCTCCCTCTTGTCCCCTCTCCTCTCTCTCTCTCCTCTTCCTCTCCCCTCCCTCTTGTCCCCTCTCCTCTCTCTCTTCTCTCTCTCTTCTCTCTCTCCTCTCTCTCTCCTCTGTCTCTTTTCTCCTCTCCTCTCTCCTTCTCTCTCTCTCTCCTCTCTCTCTCTCCTCTCTCTCGTCCCCTCTACTCTCTCTCCTCTGTCTCTCTCTCTCTCCTCCCTCTCGTCCCCTCTCCTCTCTTTTCTCCTCTCCTCTCTCCTTCTCTCCTCTCGTCCCCTCTCCTCTCCTCTCTCTCCTTCTCTCCTTTCCTCGTCTCCCTCTTGTCCCCTCTCGTCCCCCTCCTGTCTCTCTCCTCTTCCTCTCCTGTCTCTTGTATCCTCTCTTTTCTCCTCTCCTCTCCTTTCTCTCCTCTGTTTCTCTCTCTCTCCTCCCTCTTGCCCCCTCTCTTCTCTCTCCTCTTCCTCTCCTCTGTCTCTTGTCTCCTCTCCTCTCTCCTTCTCTCTCTCTCCTCCCTCTTGTCCCCTCTCTCCTCTCTCTCCTCTTCCTCTCCTCTGTCTCTTGTCTCCTCTCCTCTCTCCTCCTCTCTCTCTCCTCCCTCTTGCCCCCTCTCTTCTCTCTCCTCTTCCTCTCCTCTGTCTCTTGTCTCCTCTCCTCTCTCCTTCTCTCTCTCTCCTCCCTCTTGTCCCCTCTCTCCTCTCTCTCCTCTTCCTCTCCTCTGTCTCTTGTCTCCTCTCCTCTCTCCTTCTCTCTCTCTCCTCCCTCTTGCCCCCTCTCTTCTCTCTCCTCTTCCTCTCCTCTGTCTCTTGTCTCCTCTGTTGTTCCGTGTGTCCAGATCACTGACCTGCTGGAGGGACAGGCCCGGGGCTAAAGTCACACCCTCGGCCTGGTCTGTGTGTCTGTGTGTGTGTCGGGGTGTGTTTGTGTGTGTGTCTGTGTGTGTGTGTCCGTGTGTGTGTCTGTGTGTCTTTGTGGGGGTGTGTCGGTGTGTGTGTCTGTGTGTGTTTGTGTGTGTCTGTGTGTTTGTGCGTCCTGTTGCCGTAGAAACAGTGGTGTTTTCCCTGCAGGCGTCAGATCCAGAAAACAACACAACTCACTTTTTACACCAGAGTTATGTAAAAATGTTCGTCCTTTTATCCGAGACGCCAGGCCCAGATGTGTCCAGTACTATTACTACTGTAGAATGCAGTACTTTGCGCAGTACTTCCACTTACTTTTATTTTGTTTATGGCAGAGAATACTTGCACATTACATTCACATATGTTCAGAGAAAAGTCTTGCCCAAGGACACAATGGCAGTTTGTATGAACAGGATCCTTTGTGTCAGAGAATGAACCAGAACAGAGGTGGCCAACGTGAGGCCCCCGGGTCAAACTGGGCCCTCAAGGGGGAATAATTTGGCCCAAAGTGGAACTCTGAGATTTTAAGATGATGAGAGGGTCAGGAGATGAAAGTCAGGAGATGAGCTTAGGTCAGGGCTGTCCAATTTTTTTTTTTTACTGAGGGCCACAGACGAGTGTCGGTTCAGGTTTGACAGAGACGTTGTACCTTTAATACGACTTAGGTCTGTGTCACAGTGCAGTGTGATGATATTCAGGTTATAGAGGAAGAATCTCTTCAGTTTGTAGTAAAAAATACTTCCTGATCAGCTGGGGCCAGTTTTGAGGGAGGCATTAGGGCCAACAAAATTGGTCTGTGGGCCGCATTTGGCCCCTGGGCCGTAGTTTGGACAGCCCTGGCTTAGGTCATGAGTCTGGTCCTGGACATTGAGTCTTCTCCTGGACGTTGTCTCTGGTCCTGGACATTGAGTCTTCTCCTGGACGTTGTCTCTGGTCCTGGACTCGCTCGTTTCATTTTGAGGTAAATCTTTTGGCTCCTCTGAAGCAGAAACTCCTGAAGTTTTTTAAATGATTGAGTCCAGTTCATTTTTAAATCTCACAGCTGTGAGTGCAAAAGTACTGCATGTACTCACAGTTTTATTAGTAACAGTATTAATAGTAATAGGAAGCTGTATAGTAGCAGTAGGAGTATTGACAGTAGAAGTGCTAGTAGTAGTAGTAGTAGTAGTAGTAGTAGTAGTTGTTTTAGTCAGTATCACTTCTTTTTAGAGTACTGCAGGATACTTTACCCTCCTCACTTTTGTGTGGAGTACTCAGTGTTTTAAAACTATAAAAACTACAAACTGAGAGGGACAGTCTGTTAGAAAAAGAAAAACAGAGAAAGAAACAGAGAGAGCGTGAGTTAGAGTGAGAGAACACAAGGGGCAGAGTAAATGAGGATGAATGAGGCAGTGGCTCTGACCTTGACACTGGCCTCAGCTGCAGAAATAAAACTTTTCAAAGTGACATAAAACTCTGCTCATTCAGAAACACAACAGGCAAAAGTGAAACTGAACTCACAGAGACGTCCTCCCTCGCCTCAGCACCGCTCTGCACTCACCCGCTCCACGCTGAGTTTGGGGGCGGGGCTGAGTTTGGGGGCGGGGCTGAGCTGCTGTAACGCCTCTAGCCTCGATGAGCTTCGTTTAGATCTGACCGTTGTGGGTGACGTCCACTTAAATACTTACAGTCTATGGTTTTGACACATCCAAACCATGTGCACCTACAGTGACTAGTGCTATTCTTCAACATTAGCATTAGCATTAGCATTGAGACAAAACTTTATAAACAGAAAAGTTGTCAGATGAAGCGCTCACCTCATACAGTCTTTAACGCTGTTGCCGGGTGCATGGATTTCCAGCAGAATTGAGCGTCTTTTTAAAAGCTAAAACAGCTAGCATGCTAACAGAGCGCTTCCTCTTTATCAAACGCTTCATATCTAGGCGCAGAAGGCATGTAGCAGACTTGTTTTGACCTTGAGAGCTGCTTATGTAATAAATCTGTCCCGGGGCGAGACAAGTTTATCTCAAAAACACGGGGAAAAATGAGGTACAGAGCCTTTAAAGTTGTCGTTGATTCAACAGGAGCTAAAAGTCACTACCGCTGTGTACGCCGTCTCTGCCCTCGCTCCGCTGCCCCCTGCTGGCTCACCTTTGGATGACTTTCACCTCCTTTGCTCCCGTGTTCCTCCGGCCTCTTACAAGTCTTTTTCGCTTTTTTTTCACACTTTTCTGTCCTTTTTCCAGCCAAGCATCGACCAGAAAACTGCGGGCCCCTGAGAGAGCCACAGAGGCAATTTGCACAACACAAGATTTGTTGTTTTTTTCAGGCGCTTTGAGAACAGAAGGTGGAGCGGCCGCAGAGGAACTCGTCGCCTTTTCCAGTGTGGAGAAAAAAAAAAGCCTCACGGTGCAGGTGTCAAAGCTGAAGGAAGCCGTGAAGCCGTGAGGACGACACACGGAGAAAATACATGTGTGCAGTGAAAATACACGATCAGGACAGTAATTTTGGGTAAGTTTTCTGGAACAGTTACTCTTTTATTCAGTGGTATTCAGAAAAGTTACTTTAAGGTCCTGCATTACACAAAATGGAGTCTTACAGCTTTAAGTAATGTTCTAATGCTGTTAGCGCATCAAAAACAGACCTTGAGTTGTGTTTTGTTTCATTCACACATGTTTGAGTAACTACTAAACGCTCTGTTCCACCTTGTGATGTCATCAAGTGGTGGTTTTCAAGTTCACAGCTCCTTTTTTCCTTTAATTCAGTCGAGATGAGAGGCAACTCCAGAAGCTGAAATGATCCAAATGATTCTATAAATGAAGGTGTGTGGAGTTTTAAAACACAGTGGAGCACTTCCTGTATCACCACATGATGACATCATAAGGTGGAACAGGGTGTTTTAGGTTGGAGAGAAGAGCTCAACTTTTAGATCAGAGAATAGCCTAATATGGGCCTTTTAATAATAACTATCCAACACTTATTGTCAAAGCCTGATCTCATCACATCTCTGAAGCTAAGCAGGGCCGGGCGTGTGTCTCTGATTGGTTAATCCACCTGTCAATCACGCCCTCTGAAATCTCGAAGAATCTATAATTGGATATAATTTAAAAGGCCAATATTACGCTATTCTCTGATCTGTTCTAATGTCGTTTCGTCGTCACAAACAGACCTGGAGTCGTGTTTTGTTTCATTCTCACATGTTTAACACACAAACTCTGCAGATTTAGGCCTGTGGTAAATATTTATCACAGTTTTACATCAGTGAAGTGACAGTAGAAGAAGAAAAGCACAAAAATACAGGAAGTGGCTCTGAATTCAAAATGGCCGCCGGAAATTCCATTCAAAATGACAAAAAGACCAGTGTGGCAGTTTAAACCTTCATTTAACTAAACAAACGTGACGAGTTTTGGGCCTTATTTACATTACGGTTGCTATAGGTAACAGCTACAGCCAGAACTCCACCAGAAAAGTTACATAATGCATCTTTAAGTCTTTGTTTTTAATAGTTAAAGAGGCTGTATTGCACTATTTTCTGATCTCTGTTCTAATGTAAACCTTCATTTAACAAAACAAAGGTGTTGTCATGTATTTGTATTAGTCTAATCATAACATTTGTGCGTTTCAGATGAGTTTTGGTCCTTGTTAGCGTTATGGTTGCTAGGGGTAACGGCGCTGACCTGCCCTCCATCGGAAAAGCTGCATAGTGTAACTTTAAGTCTTTGTACATGTTTCCTCCTCACAAACAGACCTGGAGTTGTGTTTTTGTTTCATTCGCAACAAACTCTTCAGATTTAGGCTGAGTTCTTCTTCTCTCAAACTGAAAACACTCTGTTCCACCTTGTGATGTCATCGTGTGGTGATACAGGAAGTGCTCCACTGTGTTTTTAAACTCCACACACCTTCATTTCTAGAATCATTTGGATCATTTCAGCTTCTGGAATCGCCACGTATCTCTACAGAACTAAAGGTAAACGGAGCTGCGAACTTGAAAACGACCACTTGATGACATCACGAGGTGGAACAGAGTGTTTACTAATTACTCAAACATGTGTGAATGAAACAAAACACAACTCCAGGTCTGTTTTTGAGGAGGAAACAACATTAGAATATGGCTTAAACCTCATTAGAGTCAGTTTTGTGTCATTGCAGCTTTAACCACAGGGAGAACATGTAAAATTAACAAAGAAAAACGTCACAAATGACCCGGAAATCTAACCCACAACCTTCCCGCTGTGAGGTGCGTCTTCTGCCTGTAACATACACACACTTTCATATAGTGATAAATATTATATGTCCCAGGTCAGGGAGCTAAGAGCAGGACTTGGCTCCACACACAAAAACCCACGAGAAACAGCTCGTAAAATATTGAAGGAGTTTATTTTTTCATTAGTTGCAGGTTTGGCACAAAAATGGGTAAAGCCAAAGAAACAAACAGAATAAAAAGGTTTATAAATACAGAGGTCACAAAACAGGAGCGTCGGCGTAACAGGAGAACAGGGACGGGACCGGGACCGCAGCCTTTGACCCAACGAGACCAGGACCACAGCCTTTGACCCAGTGAGACCAGAACCACAGCCTTTGACCCAGTGAGACCAGGACCACAGCCTTTGACCCAACAAGACCGGGACCGCAGGCTTTGGACAAAACAAGAGTGCACTGCAAAAATATCTGAATTGGATTTACTTCAAATCTGATATTTTTATATATTATATATTTTGAGTTGTTTTGAAATTCTTTGGATTAGACGTCAGTTTGTGTGGATGAATTTTCTGGATTCAAATGTGAATCACAAATTTAATTATTCCTCTGTGTTTAAACACGGAGCAGAGATTATGTCCGAAAAAACTTAAACTTAAAACACTTAATTATAGAGAGATTTATTATAAAAACATGGAAACACAAATTCAGAATATGAATCTTGATTTGAATAACAATAAAACATATTTAATATAATTTATATTTACTCATTTTATTTAATTTAATACGATTATTATTACAGGTCATTGGGCCAAGATTATTAGAGATGAATCATTTAAAAGTGCAACAACTTTTCTGGAGGTGGTGCTGATTTGCTTAAATGTTCCACACTATGATGTTACAGGTCAGATCTGTAGAGAGGCGGCCCCACTCATGCTTATTTAAATTTTTTTAAGGTAATTTTAAGGAATAAAAACACCTGTAATGGAATAAATGCATTATAGATTAGTGTAATACTGCGGAACATTCCAGGCAAATCAATAGCGTCTCCATGGAGACAAACAGGTGACTGACCCTCCCTTAAAAAGTTATGTATTGCTTCTTTAAGTTGACTACAAAAATACTTTAAGTGGAACTAAACGCCAAATGAGGTAAATCTGCAGCGTTCAGGTCAAAAACTGTCCAAACTGTACTATGTGACATCACTCAGAACTGTCCTGATCATAGCCAGGTGTTTCTGATCACAAACACCTGGCTGGAGGGGGCGGAGTTTGAAGTGTGGTGACCTGTTAGACCAATCACAGTGTTCCTTATACCGCTAGGCCCCGCCCCTCCTCCCTCCTTTATTCCTCCAGGCTCCGCCCACTTTAGCAGTTCTGTTTAACTTTAAAAAAAACTTTAAATTCCAGTTCTTAAATTGACCCCGGTGTGTTTTTTGCGGTGGTGCAGTTTGTGGAGGAGGCAGTTCTTCTCTGAGCAGTGGACTTGTCAAACCTCCTCGCTCCCTCGACGCTGACGGGAGAAAATGAGCAGGACCAACTCTGCACCTGCCACAGCGAGAGTCGAGAGCCGAGAGTCGAGAGTCGCCCGTCCACGCGTCACACGGTACGACGGGAGAGAAGTCGTTTTACCTGAACTCACTTATTTAGACGGAAAAATACATTTACTTCAGAATTCACGATTTAAATCTTATTCCAGAGGGTTTTTTTTGTTTTGTTTTTACTAAATTGTTCTAAATCCTCTGAAATAATCGCGGCTTAACAAACTCCAGATCACGGTAAAAGCAGAACTGATGTATTAAAGCTGCACTACGTAACATTTCAGCAAAGCGTCCGAAAACAGCCTGACTTGTCTCCATGGAGATCTCATTGCTTTGCCCGGAATGTTCCACAGTACAGAGATAAACTCGTACTACAGCGATAAACGTCTGCGCTCGACACGAACAAACAGACCCAGGTCAGGTTAGAGGTCAGATCTGCGGAGAGGCGAGCACGTTATATCAAGGAGTAATATGGAGCTAGTTTTGAGCAATAAAACTAGCTCCATCTGAACACGTGCAAAAAGATGATGAAGATGATCAGTTTAAAGCCATACTGTGTCACATTCTGGGCAAAGTGATGACATCTTCATGGAAACGAGCAGAAAAGTTACACAGTGCAGCTTTAAGTTCAGATTTTGGACCATTTAAACATAAACAAAACATAATTAAAACTCAAATTAACCCTTGATATAATACAAGGTTCAGCTTCTTGTTTTTACGGGCGCCATTTTGAGGACTTTAGGCCATTGAAAACATGGAATATTTCATTTATTATTATTAATCGCTACGGCAACTGCAAACTTTTCTATCCCTCCGAACCCCGTGGTTAAAACTCTCCGTCTGGGCGCCATTTTGAGGACTTCAGGTCTTTCAAAACATGGAATACATAATTTTTATTGTTAATCGCTACGGCAACTGCAGATTTTCCCCATCTCTCTGAACCCCGTGGATAAAACTCTCCTTCTGGGCGCCATTTTGAGGACTCGAGGCCATTAAAAACATTACATATTTCATTTTTTATTGTTAATCGCTACGGCAACTCTTCCAACGTCTTTCAACTTCTACCGAATTTGACTTTTTAAATCGTGGATATTCTTTTCGCAGCGTCTTGGTTTTGTTGGATTTGACAAACATGAAAATCTGATATTTTTTGACCCTCTGCGCACACCGTCCTTTATCTGCGCCTCCTCCACCAGAACAAACATCGAGGAGGTGGAGGAGGAGGAGGTGGAGGTGGAGCCCGGGGCGAGGGGTGGATGAGGTGACAAAGCCCTTCTGTATGTGGAAAATGTAAAAAAAAAAAAGAGATACTGCAACTTTAATTTGACAAACTTAAAGGAACATTATGATTTTTTTTACTGTTCCACGTTTTTAAAGGAGCTGAATGACACAAAATGGCGTCGTGTTGATTTGATCCATGTTAGAACAACGAGCGTCAAAAACAGACCTGAGTCCTGTTTGTTTCATTCACACGTTTGAGTCACTTTATTATTAGACTGTTACATCTGCAAAGATCAAAATGTGACATTCCACCCTGTGATGTCATCAAGTGGGAGTTTTCAAGTGAACAGATCAGCCTAAAGAGAGAGAGGAGGAGAGGAGACAAGAGACAAGAGGAGGAGAGGAGACAAGAGGAGGAGAGGGGAAAGGAACAGAGGAGGAGAGGAAACAAGAGGAGGAGAGGAGACGAGAGGAGGAGAGGAGACGAGAGGGGACAAAAGGAGGAGAGGAGGCAAGAGGAGGAAAGGAGGCGAGAGGAGGAAAGGAGAAAAGGAGACGAGAGGAGGAGAGGGGACAAGAAGAGGAGAGGAGACAAGAGGAGGAGAGGAGACAAGAGGAGGAAAGGAGACAAGAGGAGCAGGAGAGAAGAGGAGCAGGGGAGTTTTTAAGTTAACAGCTCCTTTTAGCTTTAGTTCATTTATAGAATCATTTGGATAATTTCAGCTTCTTTAGTTGCTAATCTACAACTGAAGGTGTGTGGAGTTTAAAAACACAGTGGAGCACTTCCTGTATCACCACATGATGACATCACAAGGTGGAACAGAGTGTTTTCTTTCAGTTTGAGAGAAGAACTCAGTCTAAATCTGCAGGTTTGTGTGTTAAACATGTGAGAATGAAACAAAACACAACTCCAGGTCCAGTTATAAAGTGTTTTAGCATGTTAGCGTTAGCATTAGCTTTACCGTCGTGTAAAGTGCTTATAAACTCATCATGGTGAGTAGTTTGGATGAAAAATGTACTTGTTTTGTTTTTTCATGTTTTTCATACAGTCAAAATCAGGTAGAGTCTTTTTTTTTTTTTTGGTGCGAGACAAAGTTTTAACATGGACAAAAACTCCAAAAAACGTCAACTTTGCACAATGTGTCCGTTAATCTGGAACTTGGAAAAGTCCAACCTCTGCACTTTGAGGAATTAGGGCAGCACTTTATTTCAAACTCATTTCCATAACCCGGGTCCACGCGTGCTCCTCCACACACCAGCGCCTCCAATCACAAAGAGCCGCAAATGTCACAGTTTGTCTGGTTTGTGTGCGTCTGTGTGCGTCTGTGTGCGTCTGTGTGCGTTTGGAGCGGGCGCAGTTACCGCGGCAGCGACGTGTTTTTGATGCTACAGTGACCGGGTTGGATTTATGCCGACGCCGGACACAGACGAGAGACTCATGAAAACAGAACCGCCGCACGTTTCACTGATTTATTAGAAACAGAGAGAATTATGACACGGAGGAGGAGGAAGAAGAGGGAGGAGGAGGAAAAGAGGGAGGAGGAGGAGGAGGAGGAAAAGTGGAGGAGAAAGAGAAGAAGAGGAGGAGGAAGAAGAGAAGGAGAAGAGGAAGAAGAAGAGGAGAAGGAAGAGGAGGAGAAGAGAAAGCAGAAGAAGAGGAGGAGGAAAAGAGGAAGCAGAAGGAAGAAGAGGAGGAGGAAGAAGGAGAAGAGGAGGAGAAGAGAAAGGAGAAGAAGAGGAGGAAGGAGAAGAGGAAGCAGAAGAAGAGGAGGAGGAGGAAAAGTGGAGGAAGAGGAAGCAGAAGAAGAGGAGGAGAAGAGAAAGAAGGAAGAGGAGAAGAGGAAGCAGAAGAAGAGGAGGAAAAGTGGAGGAGGAGAAAAAGAGGAGGAGGAGAAGGAAGAAGAGGAGGAGAAGGAAGAGGAGGAAGAAGAGAAGAAGAGGAGAAGGAAGGAGAAGAGGAGGAGGAAAAGAAGAGGAAGATGGAGGAGGTGAAGAGGAAGAGGAGGAAGAAAAAGAGGAAGAGGAGGACAAGAAGAAGACGAAGGAGGAGGAAGGCGGAGGAGATGAAGTCTTCCTCAGTCCACACGTATCGTCAAGTCAAAATAAATCTGCCGTGTGTCGTCTGCATCGGATTAAAAAGCATTTTACTGTCCGAGAATCAGGAAGTGCGTGATTAGCATGCTAGCTGTTGTTAGCTTTACCGTCTGAGTTGTGAAAAGCTTTTAAACTCATCTCTGTGAATAATTACGATGCTTTGAATGCAAAACGTTTAAGAATAGTTTGTTTTTTTCCACGTTTTTAAGACGGTTAAAATCAGGTACTGCAGCTTTAAGTCACACAAACATTTGGAGTTTCTGTTTCGTTGTTTCTTCTCGTCTCTGATCCCGCACTCTAAACTTCAAACCGTCCTCTCGTTTCGTAGCGTCGTAGCGCTGAAGCTAGCTGCTCCCGCGCGGTGGCTTATGTAAATACTGTAGTTGATGTTTAAAGCTGCCCCTCTTCATTAAAAACAGAAGAGCCGTGTTTACACATTCAGCTCACGGCTAATCCTCCGCCACTGCGCTCGGAACCCTCCTCGCCATAATGAGACGAGTGTGTGAGGCTCGGAGCGCACACACACACACACACACACACAAACACACACACACTCTGCAAACAGCTGGATTAGCTCTGGGTAAAACAATAGCTACACAAGTTACAACGACTCCGAAAAGTTGAGTTGATTTGATTGGTTTTGTTGAGTTAAAGATGCACTGGGGCGTCGCTACCATGAACTGTTTATGTAAATGGACGTAGCTAACCTGCTAGCCGCTGCGCTCCGAACAGGAAGTGATCATGGGCGCACTTCCTGCTCCATCGACTCGTCATTCTGGTCTTAAATGTTCGTATTAACCCTCTACATGATCCTGGGGTTTTTATTTCACTATTGTGTCTGTAAATCAAGATATGAACATTAATAACAGACGAATCAGGTCCTTCTTTCCCCGACGTCGCTCTCGTTAGCGTTAGCAACAGGTTTGATTGACAGCGTTACCTTCAACAGCCTCGCTCTGGATTGGCTCTTTGGTTGCTATGATACTCATGTTCAGAACTTTGCTTCAGATTATAGTCCACGTTTTTACACAGTCTGTGGTTGCTATGTCACCGTGGCGATGTAATTGTTTTGCATGGAATGTTCCACAGTACGGCATAAACTGATCAGTGGTCAAGCAGGTGAGTGCAGACCTAGTCACAGGTCAGATCTGCGGAGAGAAGTTATATTTTTCCAGGTATTAGCAATAAAAAAAAAAAATAAAAAAAACACCTTTAGATACAGTTAAAAGCAAGATAGTCAAGTTTAATCCTATACCATGGAACATTCCAGGCAAAGCAAGAAAATTTCCACTGAGACAAGTAAGTGAGAAAAGTTACGCAGTGCAGCTTTAAGGTTTATAAACTTAGTACATCTTGTGAATCATTTGGCTGTTTTATCTTCAAACATGGATTATTTTAGCTCAAATAATCTGACAATAATCGCACCAGTTTTGATTCTTTGGGCTCAAATAAGAACAAAAGGTTTAGACCAAATATATTTTAATTACGTAAACAAATCGAAATCGCCGCCATTTTGGACAAGAATCTTGGAATTTGTGTTTAAATCTGTTAGAAATATCTTAGATCAGTGAAATAAACTCTCAAATGAGTTGAATTCATGTAAAAAGTCGACACAACTCAAACGTTTTATCTGAATTTGAATAATTTAAACTGCAGAGAATTTTTTTTTTTTTTTATAGTGCAATGAAACGGAAACCAAACATTTTGAAGTAATATCTTTAAATCAGTCAGAAATATCTTAAACAAGCCGACATAACTTGTGATTTATAGTTTCAGTTGGAATGAGCTAAACTATAAGGTGTTTTTTGCAGTGCGACGCCATTTTGGAGTCAAATCTTGAAATTCGTATTTAAATCCATCAGAAATATTTTAAATTTGTTCAAAACTTTATGTAAAATCAGTTTAATTTGTCTAAACAAGTCAACACAGCTCAAACGTCAAAGTCTCAATTGAAATGATCTGTAAACTGTAGGGTATTTTTTACAGTGCAACGCCACAGAAATCGCCATTTTGGACGAGAAACTTGGAATTTGTATTTAAATCCGTCTTAAATATCTTAAATTTGTATAAAACTCTCTGTCAAATGAGCTGAATTCATCTGAACAGGTCGACACAGCTCTTAACTCTGAATTTAAGTGATTTAAACTTTTTTTTTTTTACAGTGCAACGCCGCACAAACCGCCATTTTGGCTCTCGGCTGAAACGATCGTTCTCTGTGTGAATGGACCAGTGGAGTCCGGAGCAGTGAAATAAAAACACGGGCTCATTGTGACAGAAGCGTTCGGCGGCACAGGGGAGGCTTTGGCACGTCATTACTGAGGAGAGCCACCGGGGGAGCTCACACGTCTCAATGCAATTTCCACTCGACAGAAGAAAATTTGATAACGCTAAACCTATAAGAAAAGAACCCATTCCCACGGTTACATTCATCGTATTATTACTTTTAAAATATGATAAAGGTGAATCCACTGCAAAAACATCCACTTGAGTTAAAACAGCTTCAGTTTAAATAGAATGGAAAGGTATTTATTTAAAAAAAAAAACTATTTGTGATTTTTTTTTTTTTATGGGTCTAGCGAGATTAATCCAGATAAATTCATTAAATAAACTTACAAATGCAATTTTCCGGTCACAAAATGGAAAAAGAAATATTTTAAATGTGTTTAAAAGTTCAGATAAACGGCTCTTGAGTTAAAAATAAGTCTGTTACGTAATCAGGAAGTGCACATTAGCATCACAGTCGTCGTTAGCTTTACTGAAAAACTCCGCTCTGGTCTCTTAAAGTGTGAAAAACAGTTATAAACTCATCTTGGTGAGTGATTAGGATGGTCTCAATGCATAAAATAAGTAACTTTGGACGTCTGCAAACCATTTTTACATTTTTGAGACGGTAAAAAACAGATACAGCGCCTTTAATCTGGTCAAAACTGCCCCGTTTGAGATAAATATTCAAAACTGAAGTCATTTTAACTCATGTAGATGTTTTTTTTTTTTTTGCAGTGTTTACCAAATATGGAAACAGTGAGTGATTCAGATGCCCTGGAATGGAGGTCAGTTTGCTGTTTTTTTGCATTTTCTTCTTGTTCTTCACAGATTCATGGCACAAACTGGACACAGCTTCATGTCTTGATCCACCTGGACCAAACCAGACCCACCCAGATTAAATCGAGACCAAAACAAGGCCAAATGGGACCAAAACTGGACCGAAATTGGACCAAAATTGGACCAAAATGGGGCTAAAATTTGACCAAAACAAGACCAAAATGGGACCAAAACGGGGCTAAAATTGGACCAAAATGGGGCTAAAATTGGACCAAAACGGGACCAAAACAAGACCAAAATTGGACCAAAATGGGGCTAAAATTGGACCAAAACGGGACCAAAACAAGACCAAAATGGGACCAAAACGGGACCGAAATTGGACCAAAATGGGGCTAAAATTGGACCAAAACGGGACCCAAATGGGACCAAAACCAGACCCACCTGGACCCGCCTGGAACCAACCATGTTTCCATTCACGGGGGCCACTTATGCACTAAATCTGGAGAAATCGGACTGGCCCGGTCTGGGTGGGCTGTACACTGCAAAAAATGAATGCTCCATATGAGTTTAAATGACTTAAATTCAGAATACTTGCTTTGAAACATTTTGAGAAGCTGACAAGTGCACATTTTAACAAACACATATATAGTTTTTATTGATTCTAGTTTCAGTTTTTATTATTTTATTTCTTATTACACTCCAATCTCTCTTTTCATAAACATACACTGCAAAAATCGTGTTCATACTCCATCGGCTGTTACGTTTAATAATATAAAATAAATATATTAAAATGAGCCAGAAATAGTTGGAAACAAGTCGGCCAACTTAACATTTTTAAGTCAAAACTGCTCAACGTAAGGTTCATATTCTGAATTGAAGGCATAGTACTTCAGCAGATATGATTTTTTGCAGTGTGAGTGCATGCGTCTGTTGAAATAAATAAAAATGGACCTCAAACTGTGTGTTGTGCTTCCTGTTTTCCAACATAAAACATTTACCATAAACCTTTTGAATAGAGCTTCTTTAACATTTACAAGTTGTACAGTTTTACCAAATGGGTTTTCTTATTTGCTTCCACCTCAGGACTCGCGATGCAAAGAGGGAGACGACAAGAAGAGAAAAGGAAGGAATAAGTCTTTGTCAACGCAAAAAATAAGATATAAGAAACAAGACACCAGTCCTCGAAAACATCGGCATAACCAACGATGAACAAGAATCGTTTCATTTTCTCTTTTACAATACATTTTTAAGAAACGCCCCCTGCTGGTTAAGGTTATGATCTCAGGTAGCTCGTCCTCACTCTTCACAGTTTGTATAAAGCAGACAAACATTCCAGCTAAAGTATTAAAATATCAGGGCTATTATTAACATTATTATCTTTCATAATTTTTTATATTTGTTCCATAGAAATCATCGGGGAGAGATGGTTCGCGCGAGGTCCGCTCTCCTCCCTGTACAAGTTTGTTTCAGAGTTTGCTTGTTCTTTTAGTTAAAAAATGCCTGCCCACAGGGAAGAGTAGCATCCAGCGAGTGTTTTCACCCATTTTAAAACCGTTTTCGGCAACAAAAGAATGAAAATTATCCACATAGCTTTGCGCCGATGCTACCGGTCTGCCATGTGTCCGCCATCTCGCCTGTGTCTGCATCGCTGTTCTTCAAAAACCTCAAAATGTTACACTCAAAGAGGCAAGAAATGAGCTGTCCAGAGATAAAATTACTCTCAATCCTCAGCACTTGTGGGGCGAACGAAAGAAATAGAAAAGTAGCCCATTGGAGGAAAGATGTTTTGCTAATATTTGCGTTTGGTGGTTGTCGTCAGCCAGGCTCAAATTCGGTGTAATCTGAAGGCACTTTGTTTCATGGCAGAAAGTAAAGTGGCTTCTTCTCAGCTAAACCCGATTCTTGACCTGATCGAACTCGTTTCTCCCGATTCCTCGACTTGCGTTCGCGTCCACGGTAAATCCAACCGTCAAACCAAACCGTCCGTGGCCACTTGTACTCGTGACACAGTGTTGAAGATACAGAAAAAAGTACGGAGATGCAAGCGAGATGTAGCCGTAGTCCACCGCAGATCGATCAAATAGCACCGACTTGTAAAAAACAGAAGGATGGTTGGCGTATTTGCAAATAGAACAGAAAAAACGCACAGTTCGGCTCCATGTTTGCGGGGTTCGTGTCCGACGAGGCCGCGGCCGTAGCGTCCGTTCGTCCGTCAGAAAATTGTTGTGCTTTACAAACGTTCCCTCTGCGATGTTTCATTTGTGCTCGTAAACGTGTCCGAGTCCGACTATTTTTTTTTTTCTGTAAAAGAGGTCACTTAAAAAAATTTGCTTGTTTTTTTTTATTTTTTATTTTTTTTATTACTTTAGAGAGTATTTCCGGTCCTTCGCTGTGTCGTTGGTTCTGCTGCCGGCCAGGAGGGGGCAGAGTAGCGTTCTGGATGCGTGGTTCTTTGGTGAATTCGATGCCGGTCTCGCAGACGGTGGGCGGAGCGTTTGCCTCCGTGGAGTTTTACGGGAAGTCGGGTCACCTCTGGCCGTGGAGGAGGGTCATCACCGCGGCGACGCACAGCAGCCATATATGGGAGGACGAGGTCAGCGCCATGGAGCTTAGATCTGTAGAAGAAGAAGAAAGATGATTGTGAGATGTTTACCGATTTTACGTAGAGCTGCTAAAGACGAGAGTGAGAGAGGAGGAGGGGCGGGGTTTACAAATATAAGGAGCCGTGTGATTGGTCTAACAAGTATCCACGCTTCAAACTCCCCCGATTACAAGTTCTGCATGATGTCACATAGTACTTGAAAGTGCAGCGGCCACTAGAGGCAGATGTTTCCTCGTCACAAACAGACCTGGAGTTGTGTTTTGTTTCATTCTCACACGTTTAACACACGAACAAACCTGCAGATTTACGCCGAGTTCTTCTCTCAAACTGAAAACACTCTGTTCCACCTTGTGATGTCATCATGTGGTGATACAGGAAGTGCTCCACTGTGTTTTTAAACTCCACACACCTTCATTTATAGAATCATTTGGATCATTTCAGCTTCTGGAGTTGTCACTTATCTCGACTGAACTAAAGGTAAAAGGAGCTGTTAACATTTGAAAACTATCACTTGATGACATCACAAGGTGGAACAGAGCGTTTTGAGCTTTGGAGATGTTACAGACTAATAATAAAGTGCAACTCAAACATGTGTGAATGAAACAAAACACAACTCCAGGTCTGTTTTTGAGGCGGTAACAGCATTAGAACATGACTTTAATCTCACAAGAGTCAGTTTTGTGTAATATTAAAGTTGGCGTAGTGTCTAGTTCCACTTTAAGACGTTTCTTATTGTCCCTGAAGGAAAATTTGCCTCCTGCATTTGACCCAAACTGGGCCAATCAGGAGTAGTGAACCCAGATTTTCTCAGTCTCGGTCAGGACGACTTCAGCTGGAGGATCTGACCCATGGCGCCTGGAGAAAACCCACCCAGGCACAGGAAGAACATGCAAACTCCACACAGAAAGGGAGTCGAACCCGCAACCCTCGTTTTAAAATAAAGGTTTTAAAAGGCCGTTCTGCTGCAGTGGCACATCTGACCACCACCGATCAGTTGCTGGATCAGTGGTGAACGCTTTAACTGCTGATGATTAATATTAACAGTTTGAATCCAGAGCAGCCAGGACGTTTTTTCCAGTTAAATATATTGTTTATGTAAAAATGTCCTCGTCTCTGCAGCGTTAAGTCTGAACGAGCTCTGAACTCTGTGAAACTGTGGCTCTTCTGTTTGTTTATGTTGTTCCATCACAGGATCAAGGTCGACAGCTCTTTACAGCAGCTCTCGGACTGAGCTTCCTCTCATGATGTCGTCCATGCACCAATTAAAATGTAAAACAAAGAACTTTTATTGTACAGAAATAGCAGGCAGAGGGCGCTGTGCCATAGTGTGGGCGCTGCCGCGGGAAAGGCACCTCTGGTCTTGAGCCTGGCTTTGGTACAGGGCTGCAGTAACTCCCTAAGATAAAGAGGACCCACAGAGTCACACGTTTAAAGAGGACCCATAGAGTCACACATTTAAACTCAAGAACATATTGAATTGATCCGATATAAGCCCCAAAGTCACGTCCACCTTGGCTGTCGTTGTAGTAGTAGTAGTAGTAGTAGTCATGCATGACCTTGGCAGTGCTGAGGTCAGACTCTGGTGAGACGCTGGTCGTTCTGTCCTTTACGTCTCACTGGTCGTTCTGTCCTTTACGTCTCGTCGGTCGTTCTGTCCTTTACGTCTCGTCGGTCGTTCTGTCCTTTACGTCTCGTCGGTCGTTCTGTCCTTTACGTCTCGTCGGTCGTTCTGTCCTTTACGTCTCGTCGGTCGTTCTGTCCTTTACGTCTCGTCGGTCGTTCTGTCCTTTACGTCTCAGAGTCATGTAAGATTCATCATGTGAGATTGAGCTGCATTATTCATCGGTGGGTCCCGGTTCTGGAGACCTCCCCTTTAAGAGCAATGAGGTCAAATCCAATATCTGACACGAGACAATGAGCCAATGTCATTTCAAAAGTCCATCTGAAGAGACAGAGTGAAGCTGTGACCAACAGAAACTGCACTGGGGACTTTGTTTTAAAGGAGCTGTGTGTAAGATTTAGGTCATTTTCACACCGTCTCAGGCTGATGTGAAAGAGGATTCTCTCAGAGCGGGTCTTGGGCTGGTGTGAAGCCAACAGTCACACTCTGGACCACAGTAAACGGCCGATACGAGAGAGGACGTCTCCACAACCCGCTGTGACAGTGAAAGTGCTTGGAATTCGCCAAAAAAACTGCTCAGATCATGTAGATTTGTATGAACGGGCGTCGCAGAGCTGATGTTTGACACGTGACATGGCCATTTGGGTCAAATTAATATCAACGACAGGCTCCTCCTGCTTCTGTCTGCGCAACTGAGCCTAGTTCTGTCTGCGCAGGTAAGTCTGGGTGTGTCTGCGCATCTGAGTCTGTCTGCGCAGAGGAGCCTGAGTAAAATGCTTTAGTTTTTCCTCAAGAAATCAGTCACCCAGTTCACACACACGTTCAGACCCCACTGTGGGTTAAGTGTCTTGCCCAAGGACACAATGACAGTGCACACGTCTGACAGCTGGGACCAAACAGCCAACCTGGGCCAGTGGATCAGACGGCTCTGTCAATGTTTACGCCCAGAGCGGGTTTCAAACCACCAACCGTAGGATCAGAGCACGACGACTCTACCAACTGAGCCACTGCAAATGCTCCATCGGCCTTATGGGTAATATTTCTGTGATTACTTGACTCAAAAAGAAGAATAGGATCTTTTATTGTCACTCGGCCTGTGTTGGAGTGGGCCATTGTATCCGCGTGTCCTGTTTTACCCTCTCCGTCCCCGCTCTCAGCGCCGCTCAGTCATGTGACCACGGCCCTGTTGCTATGGTGACGTCTCCTCTCCTCCCGCAGACACTTTGTGCTTTTCACTGTCTGAGATTTCTGTCCTTCATGTGTAATGTGTGGACTGGAGTCTGTCCTTTGAGAGCAGGACAAGTGGAACAGGAGACTGCTGTGGTGACGGGGTAAGAGCAGTGGCAGTAGTAGTAGTAGTAGTAGTAGTAATAGTCGTAGTAGTAGTAGTAGTACTTACTGGGCGGTGGGTCTCGACACTCTCCCTCCTCCAGTGTCACGTCGTCTATAGCGATGTCTCCTTCTATCCCCGGGCCCCTCACTCCCTCTATCACCACCTGAGCACAGGGACAAAACAACAGCATGTATATACAGTCAATACACATAATATACACATAATATATACATAATATATACAAATAATATACAGTCAGAAATACTCGAGTCAAGATTATGCCCAAATTTAAAAATATTACTTTTTTTTTTTTTTTGCAGTGTAGGTCGGTAAAGTAGCCAAAATTTGTACTCGAGTAAGAGTAATGTTACTTCATAATAATGTTACTCAAACAAACGGCAAAGTAGTGGTCCAAGAAATGACTCAATTAAAATTAAAGTATTTGGCAGAAGTACTACTCAGGTAAAAGTAACTGTTGGGAAGTAACATCTGATTATAATGTGAAGTTAATGCACGTCTGCAGTGACAGGAAAAGTGGAATTGTACAAAAAAGCGCTGTTTATATTTGTATGAACAGACCCTGAGCCGCTGTTTGACACGTTCATCTGACGAGACAGATCAACTTCAGCAAGACGTCGCCCCTGCCTCTGTCTGCGCAGGTGAGTCTGAGTCTGTCTGCGCAGGTGAGTCTGGGTCTGTCTGCGCAGGTGAGTCTGGGTCTGTCTGCGCAGGTGAGTCTGGGTCTGTCTGCGCAGGTGAGTCTGGGTCTGTCTGTGTCTTCAAACCCGTTTTTCTCTCATCAGCTCAGTCCTCGTGGTGGATTTAGACTCGGGTGAGAGAAAAGGCCATTGCAAGTCGCGTAAAGGCAGTGGGCGCATGCGTGTTCACATGTGTGTTCACATGTGTGTTCACATGCGTGTTCACGGGGCTCTGTCTGCTTAGAGCGCGTCGTCATAGAGATGTTCGACGGTCAACTCTCTGGTTGGTCAGAGCGCTCGAACGTGTGAAAATGACGTCAGACCCGAGTAGAAGTAAAGGTGCACTGCTAGAAAAGTACAGTTTCTTTAAAAAGTTCCTGGAGTAAATGTAAGTGGGTAAATGTAAATCATGCCTCGTTCCTTCAGTAGAACAGCCCCGTACAGCTGAAAAGTGCTTACACACAGAACATAAAACGTGCTCATTCTGTATTCACGATCTGTGCGGCGCGGCTGGGACACAAATAAAAGTAAACACACAGTCGTTTAGCTTAATTGTGTGTTTTAAAAGCAGCAGGTGGCAGCACTTTATTTCTCTTTTAATGTCACAGAAGTGAAGACGCTCGCTGCCTATGGACTCCGCAGCACAAACTCTAATTACTTTGCAAAGACCACGGCCGTAAAAATGATGGAGAATCGTGCTATGCCATATTTGCTATTAGCTTCCTGTTGGTATATCTGTGTGGGACGGGTTTTATGGCTAACAATGCATCCTGGACCCAGCATCAGAGCATACGTTACACTGCGAAACATTTAAGGGCCACTAAGCCGCTGTGTTTTCAACTTATAAGCCACAGACTGTGTAAAGTAGTGGACTAAGTGAGTGTGACGTCACCCACGGCGTTCAGCTCCGGTCAAATGAAGCGAAGATCAACGCTGTCAATCAAACCTGTTGCTAACGTTAGCAGGAGCGACCTCAGCGAAAGAAGACGCCTGATTTGTCTGTTATTAATGTTCATATTTTGATTTACAGACAGATTTGTGCACAATCGCCCCCTCCACCGCACTGTTGGCGTCACTACTTCCTGTCCAGTTTTATCAAATAAATAAATATTTAAATATCAGACGGTGGAGAGGTGTTCATGTCCCACCAGGAGGAAGACCCAGGACACACTGGAGGGACTATGTCTCTCGGCAGGTGGGGTCCCACCAGAGGAGCTGGAGGACGAGGGAAGAACAGTGAGCTAGCTAGCGTGCTACTGTGCAATGTTCTAGTCCAAGGAAAACACACAAATTGTATTCAGGTGTTTTCATACATTAAATATTTGCTCTGCACAGGGTGTGATGTTTGTTTACATCGACACAGAGATCACCCAAAATGTTCCTGCGTTAGAACTCAATAATAAATTAACTCGCGGGCCGTGCTTCGCACTCAGCCGACCCGGCAGTCCCTGAGGGTGGCGCTAACGCGCCACTTGCCTCGGTTTTCTTGCAGCTTTGGGCTGCACTTGTCACCAAACAAAGTCATTGGAAGCGCTCATCCACAAAATGCAAGAACATGGGTTTTTGAGGCATCGCCATGGCAACACCGTGCAAAATACAAACTTGGCTCCCCAGACTGTTTTGACGGGGACGACCTGAAGAGTCACTGTGCCACATTTCACATTCCTCAATGAAGCAAATAAGTCGTTATAAGAAGTTGAAATGTACGAAAATTAGAAAATGTTCCCATTAGAAAAACATTGGCGCATCACCATGGCAACAGCGAGCAAAAGACGACATGGGTCTGATCGACTTTATTGATTGGGATGACCCAGTGGAATTTTGTGTCAACTTTCATAACATTTGGAACAGAATAAGAAACTGTATTTTATTTCTTTCACAAACAGTAGAATTAGGCAAAAAAACCCAAAAATTTAAATGTCAATCTAAACTAAAATGAATACTAGAACAAAAATTAAAATTAAAATACTAATTCTATTTAATTTAAATCAAAACAAACAAAAACCCTCACATTCCTCTGCACTTTCAGACCGTCCTTCATCGATGTATTTTGTATTTTTACTCTAAATATAAATCAGTTGTGGGACGCACCTGGAACGAGGAGACGGGATGGATGCTGACTTTGGCCTGTTTCCAGCGGTCGCCTTGGTTACCACTGAGGGACCACACGGGGCTGTCGGGGGCGGTCTGACCCTTCTGCTTCAGGAGGGCGTTTAGTGTACCTGAAAGAGAGAGGGAGGGAGGGAGGGAGGGAGAGAGGGAGGGAGAGAGAGAGAGGGAGGGAAGAAGAGTTAAGATTAAGGTACAAGGAAATGTCCTCTGCATTTGACCCAAACTTCAGTGTCTCTGGGGTGAATCTGTCAGGAGCAAAAAGAGTGAGAGAGGAGGAGAGGAGAGGAGAGAGCGATAGAGACACTGTGGGAGAGAGTGACACAGAGAGAACGTTTAAATTCTGCAAAGAAAGAATGAAAGATGAAGAGAAAGAAATAAAGGAGAGAGAGAGAGAGAGAGGACATGTTGATTCCACACGTCTGGACAGTGTCTGATCTGTGTCTCTGAGCGCCCCCTGTGTCTCGTCCTGGTACTGCGCCCTCTGCCTCCTGATCAGGTCATGATGTAAGTGTGAACACTGGAAAAGAGAAATGTAAGAACGAGGAGAGAGGGGGAGAGAGAAGAAGAGGAGGAGAGAGGAGAGGAGAAGAGAGGGGGAGAGAGGAGGAAAGAAAGAGAGGAGCGGAGAGTAGCAGGGGGTTGAGGGCAGAGGAGGAGAAGAAGAGAAGAGGAGGAGAGAGGACAGGAGAGGAGGAAGAGACAGGAGAGAAGAGGAGGAAAGGAAGAGAAAGAAGCGGGGGTGAGGGCAGAGGAGGAGGACAAACTGCTCTGGTGTTTCTCAGCTCGTCACAACTTTACTCTGTCCTCCTGCTCCACAGACGCCCCCTGGAGGCCACTGCAGACAAACTCTGAGTCTACGACAACGACGTGCTGCTCACATAAAGACGTACTACGGAACTTTCTCAGGGGGGGGGGGTCTGCCAGCTGTTTGTCTCCATGGAGATGTTAATGCTTGTAACTGTAACTATGATTTAAATGTGTAAATTATAACAGAGATGAGAACCATAGAGACACAAGCTCAATACGACTGATTTAAAGCTCGTCTGTGGAACATTCTAGAGTCGTTCTTTTTCAAAAGGAGGTTTACGGTTTGAGTTTGTTTCTGCTGCAGAAACGCTCCATCCACTCTCAGCTCCACCGACTCTCAGCTCCACCGACTCTCAGCTCCACCCAACTGCAGATGATGACACTGAGAGCAAGGGATCAGAGAGAGAGGAAGAAGAGGAGGAGAGAGAGAGAGAGAGAAGGAAGAAACAGGAAGAAGAGGAGAGAGAGAAGGAAGAAACAGGAAGAAGAAGAGGAGAGAGGGAGAGAGAGAAGGAAGAAACAGGAAGAAGAGGAGGAGGAGAGAGGGAGAAACAGGAAGAAGAGGAGAGAGGGAGAGAGAAGGAAGAAATAGGAAGAAGAGGAGGAGGAGAGAGGGAGAAACAAGCAGAGAGAGAGAAGAAGAGGGAGAGGAGAGAGAGCAAGAAGAGGAAGCTAGAGAGAGAATAGAGGAAAGAGGGGAGAGAGGAGAGGAAGAGGGAGAGAAGAGGAGAGAACAGGGAGAGAAGGGGGTGAAGAGGGAG